>NC_143509.1:19829727-20155089 GCF_031878675.1 Megascapheus bottae
GCACTATTTACCATAGCAAAGACATGGAACCAACCTAGATGTCCCTCAGTTGATGAGTGGACCAACAAGATGTGGTAATTGTACACAATGGGATTCTATGCTGCTGTCAGAAAGAATGACATAGCCCCATTTGTTAGGAAATGGAAAGACTTAGAAAACATCATATTAAGTGAAGTAAGCCAGACTCAAAGGAACATAGGTTCAATGGTTTCCCTCACTTGTCATAATCAGTAGAAACCTTGGGCTCTCCTAGCAAACATTTGCAATAGAGCAAAACCTTGATACAAAAGGCCATATAATAGGACGCTAAATGAAAGGATCTCTAGGATATAGAAACATAAGCCATATAATGAATGATTGTTGTTTTTAAGGTACTATGTTATCTCTCATCTCTTTTGCTGACCCTTGGTTATCTCATATTGTTACAGTATCTCACTTTGTTACCTGATATATTGGATATATTTGTATTTGGTTATTTGAAATTGGATAGGGAACGGCGGAAAACAAGATGGGGGGGTGGGGCGGAGGGAAATGGAGACCAAGACATGTGAAAGGGAATCAATGTATGGGAATCAATGCACCATCTATCTGGCAAATATCATGTAACCCTTCTATTAATTACAATAAAAATATAAAAGAAAAGATGGGCCAATGATTTAAAGACAGTCTTCTCGAAAGAAATAAGAATGGCCTATAGACACATGAGCAAATGCTCAACATCTGTGGCCATAAAAGAAATGCAAATCAAAACAACTCTAAGATTCTATCTCACTCCAGTTAGAATGGCCAGGATCAAGAAAACTAATAACAACAGATGGTGGAGGGGATGCGTCCAGGAGGGATCACTACTATACTGTCGATGGTAGTTTAAACTCCTTATACCACTATGGAAAGCAGTATGACAGTTCCTCAAAAGACTAAACATAGAGTTCCCTTATTACCCAGCAATTCCACGCCTTGGCATTTACCCAACCGTCCAGAAACAAGGACATACTAAATCCACTAGAACAACGATGTTCATTGCAGCATTATTTACCATAACAAAGATATGAAACCAACCCAGATGCCCCTCAGTTGATGAGTGGATGAACAAGATGTGGTATTTATACACAATGGAATTCTATGCTGCTGTCAAAAAGAATGACATGGCCCCATTTGTAAGGAAATGGAAAGACTTGGAAAAAAATCACATTAAGTGAAGTAAACCAGACTCAAAGGAACATAGGCTCAATGATTTCCCTCATATGTCATAATTATTATAAACCTTGGTTTACAAAAGGGCAAAACCTAAATGTGTAAGGCCAGTATTTATTTGAATATATACTATCTGGGTATATTTTTGTATGCATCTTGCTATGTACCTTAGCTATTTACCGCAAAATACCTGTTTCTGTTTATGGGTTGGTGTCAATGCTAATGTTGAATACGTGTATATGTACATGAATACAAATGTATCAGCTAGTCATACCATTGTAAATATTCATCTTATTTTGTCAGTGATAATTCTGGTCACATTATGGAACAAATTTTTTTCCAGTTCAATTCACAGATCACAGAAAGTTGAATACTGAGTGTACTGTAAGAAGAAATAAATGTACTTTGTAAGTTTATACTTTGCAGCATGAGTATAAATAAATAGAAAATTATTATAGGGAAAATAGGTGTTAAAACCTATTGTCAAGTGTGACAGTAAGGATTTTCCCCTCACTAGCTGCAATTTGACACCCTCATGGGTTTTGATAATGACAGACATATGTATCAAATAAGCAATAAAATCATAATCTGACAAATTGTTTAGTCTATAAGAATTTCTTATTTATTAAATGGCTATCAAGTTTAGCAGGAGCTTGCAAATTGTAATACCATTCTATCTTAATAATTATAGAAATCCTTTGTAAACTGTACACTTTTATATCAGGGATGTAGTTTACACCACTGCTTCTCTGACTATAAAATATAAAAAATGTTCATTATAAACATCAAAATGGTTTATATATTTATACAATGCATATATATTATATAAATATGTTTACTATATTAGATGTATTATATATGTTATATGTGTATAATATATACATATATGCTTACATAAAATAACCATTTCTGTTTTCAGTTGATATGCATAAATATATATTTATATATACATATATATCATTAATTTTCAAATGGAAACATAAGGTATGGAGTAAAAAGGGAAACTATCGTATCACAGGCAAAGTTTAAGAACTTAAATATTATAAGTCTCTCAGCCTGAATACCCTGATATTTACTCTGAGGCATAATTCATTATTGTGGCAAACTAAAAACAGTGCCAAATTACTATAGCCCAGTGTCAGATTATGATTTTATTGTTTATTTGATACATATGTCTGTCATTATCAAAACCCATGAGGGTGTCAAATTGCAGCTAATGAGGGGAAAATATTACCGTCACACTTGACAATAGGTTGTAACATCTATTTTCCCTATAATAAAAGAATAAAAATGTGTAAGCAACCATGTTATTTTAACTACTTCTAAGTGTCTAAAGTAATATACAATAGGAAATTGAATGTTAATTTTGCTTCTTTTTATGATATATATATATATATATATATATATATATATATATATATACCTTTCAAGGTAGATGTGAATTTGCATCTATGTGTGATTTTTACATATGTGTTCATTTGTATATATATATATATATATATATGTCAATGTACAAGAACATATACAGCATATTTTAATTAGAATTAGGGAAGGTGTATGTTCGTGTATTTTTCTTTATAATTCAAACTGTATAAGGTAAGTAGATATGATTATGAATAGTGAAAAATTCTGCAGGGCAAATAGCAACTTTGTTTTTGTTGCAAAAAAGAAAACTTGTTCAACAACAGTATTAGAAATAATACCCCCTTCTACAAAATATAAAATCATAAAATTTTTTGCACTATGCTGAATATTTATTACATTTTGTTATTATACTTTGCTATTTATTAGTTATTCTTATTTTGTATATCAATAAAATGAAACTTTGTAGGCTTTTAGAATGTGCCATAGATTTATCTTGTAAGGCAATGTTTATGTCCTTATTACCATAAGACACAAGAAAAGTAAATTAGACCAAAGAGACAGCTCATGAAGGAAGTGCATGTTTGATAAAATAAAAATACATCCACACAGAATAGGAATTAAATTCTAGACAAATAATTGGAGAAACTATTCATGTTATTATGCAAATAATATATGTGAGGGACTGCTAAAGAAATCACCATGCCTGACATGGGACATTCCTCAGTATAATAAAGGCTGTGTATGACAAAACCACAGCTAATATTATACTTAATGGCGAAAAGGTAAAGCCATTTCTTCTAAAATCAGGAGTGAGACAAGGATGCCCACTCTTTCCATTCCTCTTTAACATAGTATTAGAATTCCCAGCCAGAGCAATAAGGGAAGAAGCAAACATAAAGGGATCCAAATAGGGAAAGAGGAAGTGATACTTTCCCTCTTTGTATGTGACATGATTCTGTATTTAAAGAACCCTATAGTCTCCACTTCCAAACTGCTTGAGCTGATTTGAAACTTTGGCAAGGTATCAGGGTATAAAATTAACACTCAATCAACTGCCTTCCTATATGCCATCAATGAGAGGAATGAGGCAACACTCAGGAAAGCAACTCTATTTGCAATAGCCCCAAAGAAAATAAAGTACCTAGGAATTAACTAAGAAAGTAAAGGACCTCTTTGATGAAAACTTTAAAACCCTGAAAAAAAAAGGAAATTAAAGCAGAACTAAGGAAATAGAAAAACCTCACATGATCCTGGATTGGAAAAATTAATACCGTGGAAATGGCAATCTTGCCAAGGGCTATCTACAAATTCAATGCAATACCCATCAATATCCCAATGTCACTATTTAAAGAAATAGAAGAGGCAATCTGAATAGCAAAACTTAGCAGAAAGAACAGCACAGGAGGAATATCAATATAAATACTTCAGACTCTATTACAGAGCTATAGTGACCAAAACAGCCTGGTACTGGCACAAGAGCAAGCCTGACGACCAATGGAATAGAACTGAGGAACCAGATATTAACACAGAGACCTATGGCCACCTAATCTTTGATGAGGGAGCCCAAAAAATAGAATGGAAGAAAGACAGTCTCTTCAACAAGTGGTGCTGTCAGAACTGGTTAAGCACTAGGAGAAAACTAAAGTTGGATTCTTCTTTGTCACCCTGCACCAGGAATAACTCCAAATGAATCAAAGACCTCGAGGTAAAAGCAAATAAACTGAAAACATTACAAGAAAGAACAGGAGATACACTAGGCCTCCTTGGCACAGGTCGAAGCTTTCTTAATAAGGACAAAGAAACACAACAAATCAGAGAAAATTTGGGACTGCATTAAACCGCAGAGCATGTGTCCGTGCCATGTCACTTTCTCATGAAGTTCACAATTTAGGTCTTCTGTAAACTCATCTCTGTTTCACAAATTTAGAGGCAGCTAGTTTTAGAATCAGAAACCGAAGTAGCTGTGATAATGCACATAAAACACATTGAGAAGTTACGAACACTGAGTGTCTACGAATGACTTTCACTTGCTTGACCAATTCTAGAAAGTGAGAATTCTCTGGTTAGCCTGTTCAATTTGAATAGTTCCATTAAAGGCTAATGTCCCAGGAGCCCACTCTTTACATTTTCACCACCTGCTCTCTGTTGCCAAGAACAATTTACTTCTTATTGTACATACTTACAAGGGGGCGTGTACAAGAATGGATTTACGAGAAGCCCATGTGAAGAATTGGAATAGAAATCAGGCTCAATGGTTCATCAGGATGCTGGGATAAAGTTTTCAGAGGGAAATTTTGATTTTAAAAGATTCAGTGCTAAACCCTTGTCATAGGTGATTACAATGCACGTGCTTGGTCTCCAAGATCTTCTTGGACTGGAAAGGTCTCTCCAGGTAGACACTGGTACAGCTGTTCACAGGGGATTCCGGGGAGTCTAGCTGAATGTGTTTGGTTTGCTGATGGACAGGTGGAAACAAGGAGACACTATATTGACTTAGTGTGCAATTCTGGGGGGACAGTTTCATTTTAACATGCTTCTATAACATCACAACAGTTCTCTCTTGTAATTGCAGCACCATGCAAGTTCTGTTTTCCTGAAAAGCACTCAGGGATATGAATTGTTTATGTGAAATGAGAATTCATTGAAAGGTTTCATTACATCCCTGGTTGTGGCCTAGTTTTTAAGATAAACTAGTACCTTGATTATATAATCCTTTTTTCCTGGTTTCTCTACTAGCAAAATGGAAATGAAAACATTCAGGAATGACAGTTTTCTAGATAGGATTTTGTAACATGTACAATTATGACATTAAACATAAAATAAGCTATAATATTTGAGATTGAATCTTCCCTCACTGATCCTTGATGTAGCACTTTTAAATCATACAAATGGAAAAATTACATGCACCACTACATGCCATTTTCTAAAGAACTAATCCATATATTATATGGTCATTTGATAAAAGTAGCAAGTGTCAGCATTATTTCAATGCTAATCTGTTCATTCAAGGTAAAATTCATATTTACAAAATACGTTTAAACTGGAAAAGGTAAAAAGCAGGGTATCAGAAATTCAAGGCTTAGTAAATACTACTGTAATGTCATAAGCTGAGATTTTTATGTTTTGCAAAGGATAAATGCAAGCCAAACACTGTACCAGTAAGTTGCTAAGCCACCAAGAAAGAAAGAAAGAAAGAAAGAAAGAAAGAAAGAAAGAAAGAAAGAAAGAAAGAAAGAAGAAAGAAAGAAAAAAGAAAGAAAGAAAGAGAGAAAGAAAGAAAGAAAGAAAGAAAGAAAGAAAGAAAGAAAGAAAGAAATAAAGAAAGAAAGAAAACTATTTTAAGGGTAAGAATCAGACAAGCTACAAGCTGTGGAATCTGGAAGCTTTATTAAAAACTAGAGGTTCTGAATTACGATTCCTCTGGAAACACAATCATCTCCACAACTATACTTTATAAGATGACTGTTTTAAAGCCCGGAGTGGTGAAAATCAAACAGTACAGTAGTGTGACCCCTGAATATCAAGTATAAAGTAAAGTGTTCCATTAAATTAATTTCCATTTGCAGTCAGTATGGGTCCCCCCCACGTCTACCAAGATTTTTAATTATAAACTTTAGAATTCACAGAATTTCAATGCAATTGATAACTGCACTCATTAAAGTAATATTTTACTACAGGGTATGTTAAATTTAGAATTTAACATACTTTCAGCAGGCATCAGAAATTGAATGACATTGATTAGAAGAAACCAGAGAGACAGGGTAAAGAATAAATTTGTCTACAATTTCCTTTTCCTTTTTAAAATTTCTTTTTTTATTATTATTATTTTCTTTTTGCCGGTCCTGGAACTTGAACTCGGGGCCTGGGCACTGTTCTTGACTTTTCTTAGGGCTAGCACTTTACCACTTGAGTCACAGCACCACTACCAGCTTTTTCTGGGCATGTGGTACTGAGGAATTGAACCCAGGGCCTGCTGCATGCTAGACAAGCACTCAACCACTAGGCCATGCTCCCAGACCCATTCTTTCTTTCTTTCTAATTAGCTATGTCTATGAGTTTTAGTGTTTCTCTATTCCTTAAATTCTATGATTGAAACCTATTTTCTAAAGCCAGAACTCAAGCTCAATTCCAAAAGCAGATTATCTGTCAGACAATAAAAAATGGACAACCCCATTTCATAAGAAAGCTTAAAAAGGAAATAAAGGGAGTGGCCGGGAGTTTGGCCTAGTGGTAGAGTGCTTGCCTAGCATGCACCAAGACCTGGGTTCAATTCCTTGGTACCACATACATAGAAATGGTGCTGAGGCCCAAGTGGTAGAGCTCTAGCCTTGAGAAAGTCCTGAGCTCAAGTCAAGGACTGGCAAAAGAAAAATACATAAATAAAAAAGGGAAATAAAGGGAATAAAATTTGTATGAAGCCATTGAAAGAAATTCATTTATCTTCACGCTACTCATATAATAAAATGTAGCTGGACTATCCTTATTATAAGGTAACTATATTAGAAATTATTGAAAATTGAACAATTACCCTCCATATGAAAATCAAAATGCCCATCAAACAGTAATGGATTTTATCCCATGACTTGGAAAGAAGAAGCAAAGAACAATGAATTTTAGGACAACTGAGACAATATAGTGAGATTTTTGGTTCAAAGAAACATAAAATAAATATCTAAGACTTTTAAAAACTAAGTGGCAGATAAAATTAAATCATAGATTGCTTCACAAATATATGTTGTTAAGGAAAAATGTTGAACACCCATCTTTACATTGGAATCAGTTTAAATCTGTGGTCATTTTTTAAAAGTAGGGACCATTTTGAAATCTTAAAAAAATATAGCTATAACTGAGCATGTATCATCATGTTCTATATAATCATTGCAAAATTTTATTAAGTGCATGCTGCAGTTTCTAAAAGTGTATACTTTATTCATGAATTTTTAATTCTTGTATGTTTTAGAATAAGTGACACATTACTATGCAGACTTTAAAACTATATTCAATATATTTTATGTGATTAGTTGATATCTTGGAAATTTCATATTATAAGAATCATTGATATTGCATTTTATGACTATATGATCATGTCTTGTGTGATTTATAATAGTTTTTACATTACTTTACAAAGCATTTGTAGATCTTGTTAAATCTATCCTGATAGTAGTGGTGATTTATTTCTTACTCAATATGTACTTTTTATAATTGAAATAGCTCATTTCAATGCATTTGGAATTTTTCATAGATGGCTACTGTACCTCCAAATAATCCTACTATGATTTTTTCCTAATACTAAAGTCACATTTCTTATTTTACAACACCTAAGTCTTAAATGATTGTACATTCAGCATGTATTATAAAAATATGTCCATACTTGGAAAGGATATATGATTATCTCACCTTTGTAGGTAACTATAAAATTTGCATCTATATGCATGCATGAAATGCTTATCTATGTAACACAAACATTTCTAAATACATACATTCATATATGTGTATTAAGTCAAATTTTTTAAGGTGAGCTCACTTCAAAAGGGTGTTTGAAAAGTAGTGATAAAACACTGAATTCAGAGATAATAAAGGGAAATAACAAAAAAAAATAGCTAGATGCTAGTTGCTCATGCCTATAATTCTGATTAGTCAGGAGTCAACAGGCTGAAATCTGAGGATCTCAGTTCAAAGCCAGACTAGGTAGGAAAGTGCATGAGCCTCTTATCTCCAATTAACCACCAGAAAACCAGAAGTGGCGCTGTGGCTCAGAGTGGTAGAACATTAGCCACGAGCAAATTCAAGCCCCATGTCTGACAAAAAAAAAGAAACAAGAAAAAAAAAAAAGAAAACATAGATAATGGGAAAAATAAATTAATATTAATGCTGCATTTAGATTACATTAGGGCATAGAAAACAATGATAGGATGCTAAATAGTTCCTACTTTCAAACAAGAATTATGAATCCAAAGGGTTATATATGCACATACATATATGTGCACATACATATATGCATGCATGCATACATATACACATACATATATGTATATATGTGGGTATGTGTATACATAAACTATATAAAATTAATTTATTATTCAAATTAAATATTCACCTATAACAGCACTCTCTAACATGGTCACATTCCTACCAACATTTTAATTGAAAAATTATGAGTCACTTTCCTCAGTATTTTGTGTCATTGAAAGACCTACTTGATTTATATTACAATAAACAATCTCTAATTTCTCACTATTTCAGTCTGAAAAATGACTCATTCTTTTCTAAGACTTTGTGTCATAACATTCAGTTTGGATACTGTTTTCTAAGACAATACTCAGTTTTCATACAATTTAATAGTTGTATAAATTCAAACTGACAATCTTTATAGAAGAAATTGGCCAGCCAGCAGTTATGTTATCATGATCCTGAGGTTTTGTTTACCTATTTAGACAATAATTTGCAATATACTCAAATCTGAAATATCATGAAAGAAAATGGATATCTTGCAGAATATTTGATTTCTTTTCTGAGCATATATGGAATTTATTGTTAAAGAGAACCAAATTAAGCTTGGGGAAGAATTACACAGTTTGAAGTTTCACTAACAATTTGTTTACAATAATCAAGCTGTTCAACATTTAGAACATTTTGTTGGATGAAATTTATGGCATTTGTATAAGATCTTGTAAAAATAATTCAGAACACTATAAAATATTCTCTTGACTAATAAACATGTGATTCTTGTGCAGGGAAGAGACACAAAAAGCTAATATAAGAAGAGAATTAAATTTATAGCTAGTTATATGGGTTAAAGCAAAACTAATTTTGTTAATTATAGTATTCAAGTGCTAGTTTTTGTTGTTGACAGTTTGCCTTCTTAGCATTAATCAATCCAGACACCTTCCTCTCTTGGTTCACTGTCTTAATAATCAGATACAGGAATCTACATGGATAATTTGCCAGTAGAAAGTCACTTTTAATATTCTGCCAAGGTCATGTTGAATTAAAAATAGGAAACTGTAACAATAAATTAAATTTCCGTATAATTTTATCATTTAGCATATCATTTATAAAGAAAAGTTATCACACCAAAGTATAACAGACTATAAATAATTTTGTAAATGTGAAGGACAAAAGTATCTGAAGATTTTTTTGGCTTTACTTTTTGCTTGTTTATTTTTGAAAGAACATACATTAATAATTAAAAGGTGGTATCTTTGTGGTCATTTTATATGAGAACAATGTATTTTAAACTAATTATAGGTATGTATGTTTTCATGCAACCTCCATTTTCCCCATTCTCCAAGTGTTGGGTCAGTTTTATCCTGTTATATTTGTGTGTTTGTTTATGTGTGTGTGTTTGTGTGCAGAATACTCATGTTCTTCACTCCTCAATATCTTTTGTTCTTTTCTCTAACTCTGAACACTAATTCCTCATTTACACTAAAGTCACAGAGTTATATTACCACCATGGTCGTTAGGATTACAAAACTGGAGAGAACTAGGCCAAACTCCCAGCACTTTTATTTTTTGCAGTATAGGACATCATACATTCCTTAGAGTAAAATCCAAGTCCTCTTAATTCATAACATTGTAAATCCACATGATATGCCTACATTTCTCTACATACTCATTAATCAAGAAGAAAAATGCCACTGATTTCAAATACATATTTGATACCTCATCTTTATTGACAGTGATGCCAGCAACAAGAGGTCAATCACAGGCCTTGGAAAGATTGGAAGCTTATGATGTCCAATGGTAAAGATGTGTGGTTTGTTTACGGATTTGGTTCACAATTTCACTGTAGATATTTCCCATAGACCAGCATTCAATAAAGTGGTGTCAAGATATTAGCTATAGCTAAAAAAAAACTGAAGAGAATTTTGTTATTTCCATTTTGAAATTAGTGTATTTCACACATTGTGGTAATATCCAATTCAATCTATTTTCTGGTAAATAACATGAGAAATGCAAAAGTATTTATTACTGGTACTATAGATTGTTTTTAAAATTGTTCAACTAAACTTTAAAAACACAGCAGCCAATGTTAATTGTGTGAATGGTTGCATAAAAAATTGAGAATCTGTTTTGAAATGAACAATTTAAAAATATAAAATCATTCCTGTATCTAAGCAAGCACTATCCTATTTTTATAAAAATCAATTATCCTTTGAAACACAGAGTTGCATTTCATAAAATGCAATGAAGAAAAATATTGCTAATCCAATTACTATATATTCATTTCTCCAAATGAACAAGCAAGCAAGCACTTTCATACACATTCACACACACAGAGAGACATACACACAAATACACATACACATACACATACACCACATCATTTATACAATGCCCTTCAAATGTAAGTTTGTTCTCTAAACAGGCTATAAATTCTCTTTGGTTAAAAAAATCAATTTGCAAAAACCAAAATATGACAAAAAGCTGAGCCAATAAAATTCATTTGCTTTACACATAAACCAACTTGAAAGTTATAATAAAAAGATACTTTGTGTCTCATTCAATATCTGTGTATATATAGCTCATGTTCAAGAGTATACTGAGCTGGTAACCACTTGGGTAATGACAACATTGTCACATTTCCAATTAATAATTATTTTAAATTTCCATGCAGATGCAAGTGTGTTGTGAGAATGAATGCCTTCATTAAGTAAACTATTACTATGTGGCCTCCCCTAATTATATAGACTTAATATAATTCATGCCCTGAAGACCAATAATGGCCAAAACAGACTGATATATCCATCGATTTGAGGGAGAAACAAGAATATTTAATTCCAAAGAGAAGCTATATGAATATATGCACACTAAACCACCATTACAAAAAATATTACATAAACAAGAACGAATTGCACAACAGCAAGAACTCCTATCAAGAAGCTATCACCTGTAAATCAGTAAACACAAAGGGGAAAAAAGACAGAGAGAAACACAAAACGAAAAATAAATAATGAAAAAAGACACTAACTACTTCTCCATAATTTCCCTAAATGTGAACGGGTTGAACAATCCAATCAAAAGACACAGAACAGCAGATTGGATTAAAAAACAAGACTCATCAATATCAAGAGAGCCACCTCACTGGCAAAGACAGAAACAAATTCCAAGTAAAGGGTTCCAAAAGAATTTTCCACTCCAGTGCACTGTGCTAAAATGCAAGAGTAGCAATCTTTCTCTCTGACAAAATTAACTTCTCAGTAAAATCAGTACATAAAGATAAAGATGGCTGCTACATAGTAGAAAAGGGGTCAATTCATAATCAGAATAATACAGTTATAAAAATTTACTTCCCCAACAAAGGAGCACCTAAGTATATTAAGCAAACTCTTTTAGAGTTACAGAACAAGGTAGACTCAATCAAGGTCACAGTGGAAGACTTCAATATGCCACTCTCAACTCAGCAAAAGATAAGCACAGACACCTCTGAGTTAAATGAGAAGATAACTCAGGTGAGTTTAACAGGTATGAACAGTCTTCCACCAAATGGCAAAACTTTATACATTTTTCACAGCAGCACATACTCCAAAATAGATCATATTTAATAATTCATTCAGAAAACTTAAGCAGATACAAGAAGACTGCATTCTATCTGATCACAGGGAAATCAGACTAGTTCTAAACAACATAGTAAAGGGTAAAAAACATTCAAACTCTTGGAAGATGAGCAACACACATAGGAATAACTTCTGGATTACAGAACAAATCAAAGAAGAAATTCAAAACTTTCATGACATAATGACAATCAAGATACATCAGAAAGGAACTTAGGGGACACAGAAAAAGCAGTTTTAAGGGGCAAATTTGTCACACTAGAGCCATATTAAAAAGATAGAAGAAGTTCATGTAAATAACCTAAAGAAGAAATTGAAGCACCTAGAGGAACAAGAAAATGTTAATTTTAAAACAACTAGAAGGGACGAAATAACAAAAATAAAACTGGAAATATCGGGTTAAAATGAGATCTATCATTCATAAAATTAATAAATCAAAAGTTTGTTCTTTGAACAAGTCAACAAAAATGCAGAGCCTTGGCAAGATTATTAAAAAAAAAAAAAGAGAGGCGACACAAATAAACAAGATTAGAGGTCCTAAGTGAACAATGATGATTGATATTCAAGAAATTCAGTCCATTATGAAGAAGTATTTCCTTGGCTTATATTCAAAGAAACAGGAAAATTTATAAGAAAATATTGATTTCTTAAATAAATATAGGCTACTCAGCCCTCAACCAAGAAGAGGTAAGTCAACTGAACAAACAAATTTCATACAATGAGATAGTGTAAACAATCAGGGAAATGCCAACCAAAAGAGCCCAGCTCCAGACGATTTCACTGCAGAATTCTACAAGTCTTTTAAAGATGAAGTAATAATTATACTATTGACACTCTTCTGAGAAATACAAGCAGAAAGAGCCATACCAAACTCATTTTATGAGCCCAACAAAAAAAATACTACATACCTATTTCTCTAATGAAGGCAGACAGAAGCTCCTCAGTAAAATACTAGCCAACAGAATCAAGAAACAAATTTTAAAAATTATACACTACGATCAAGAAGCCTCCATGCCTTTGACGCAAGGCTGGTTTACCATTTGCAAATCAATTAATGTGATATATCATAAAAATAGAGCTAAGGTTAAGAATCACATGATAATTTCTCTGGACACTGAGAAGGCATTTGACAAAATACAATATCCATTCATGTTGAAAGCACTAGAAAAAAATAGGAATACGTGGTACATTCCTTAAAATAATTTAAGCAATACATGACAAACCTATAGCCAGTTTCATACTAAATGGAGAAACACTAGAACCATTTACCTTAAAATAAATAACTAGACAGGGGTGCCTCTCTCTCCACTTCTCTTCAATATAGAGCTGTAACCCTTGGTCAGAGCAATAAGGCAAGAGAAGGTCATCAAAGGGATCCACATAGGGAAAGAAGAAATTAAACTATCCCTGTTCGCAGATGACATGATCCTATACCTGAGTGACTCCATAAGCTCCAGTCCCAAACTCCTAGAACTAGTAAACCACTTTAGCAAAGTGGCACAACACAAAATAAATCTGCAAAAATCAGTAGCCTTTCTGAATGCTAACAATACACAAATAGAAGGTGAAATCAAGAAAATGAACCCATTTGCAATAACCTTCAAAAGAATAAAATATTTAGGAATTATTTAATGAAAACTGTAAAAGTCTAAAGAAAGAAATTAAAAAAGATACCAGGAAATGGAAAAACATCCCATGTTCATGGATAGGGAGAGCCAATATAGTGAAAATGGCCATACTGCCAAAATTGATATAGAGTTTCAATGCAATCCCCATCAAAATCCCAAAGACATTCCTACTGAAATAGAAGGTATAATCAAAAAGCTCATGTGGAACAACAATAGACCCAGATTAGCCAAAACAAATTTAGGCAAAAAGAGAAATGCAGATGGTATTGCAATCAGACTTCAAATTTTACTGTACAGCCATAATAACAAAAACAGAATGATATTAGCAAAAAAGTAGACCAGAATATCAATGGAACAGAAGATCAGAAATAAAACCATATACCCAAGGTCAACTTATATTCAACAAGAAGATAGAGATATACTGTGCAACAAACACAGTCTATTCAATTATTGGTGCTGGCAAAACAGGGCAGCCACATGCAGAAAGCTAAAAATTGATCCTAGCCTTTCGCCATGCACAAGCATGGATCAAAGACCTCAATATCAGACTTGAAACCTTGAAACTGTTTCATGATAGAGCAGGAGAGACACTGGAACACATAGGCACAGGCACAGGCAAATCGTCCTGAACAGAGTCCCAGGGTGACAACAAATTGGAGAGAGACTCGACAATTGAGACTACCTAAAACTGAAAAGTTACTGCACAGATAAAAGCATAGCTACTAAAGTAAAGAGACAGCCAACCAACTGGGAAAACATATTTACTAATAACGCATCATACAAATGCTTAATATCCAGTATCTAAAGGGAACTCAAGAAACTAATCCCCCCAAACCTAACAAATCAATCACTAAATGGGCAAGGGAACTAAGGAGAAATATATCCAAAGAAAAGTTAAAAATGCAGAAAAATATATGAGAAAATGCTCATGATGCATGGTCATAAAGGAAATGCAAATAAAAACAACCATAAGATACTACCTTACCCCAATTAGAATGGCCAATATTATGAACTCATATAACTATAAATGTTGGCGAGGAAATGGAGAAAGAGGAACCATACTGAACTGCTGGTGGGTATGTAAACTAGTTCAGTCACTTTGGAAGGCAGTTTGGCGGTTTCTTAAAGAACTGAAAATAGATCTTCCCTACCATTCCACCATACCACTGCTAGGCATCTAATCAGAATATCCCTGAACACCATAACGGCAGGATATGATAAGGACACCTGCTCAGCCATGTTCATCTCTGCACTATTCACGATTGCCAAGTGATGGAAAGAACCCAGATGCCCCACTACAGATGAATGGATACAGAAAATGTGATAAATATAATGTATATGTACACACACACACACACACACACACACACACACACACACACACAACGGAATTCGACTTAGCCAACAGACAAGATGAAATAATGGTATTCACTGAGAAGTGGATGAAATTAGAGCGATTCATGTTGAGTGAGATCAGTCAAGACCAATGGACCAAAAGGTGCATGGTATCCTTAATATGTGGATATTAGATCCAAACAATACAAAAGCAGTGAAGCAGTATTTGACCACTCAATGTTATGGACATGGCCTTGGAGATATAAACATAACTATATAGACATAAAAATCAATGATGGCCTGTATACTCTATACATACGAAGTTTTATTACATATATTAATATGTATTTATGACATAAACACTCAGCTTAATGTTAATTTTGTTGCAATATCTGTATGGCAGTGATTGTATGTAGGGAAGACTGGCGTTGTCCCTTCTGTATAGCTGTGGGCTGGGTTTTTTAAGGCTCTCCCAGAACCATCTAATTGTGGGATGAGGGAGTGGTGGGGGAGTGGGAGCCACAGAAACCGCGGGCCGAAGGGTGAGTCCAGGAGCATGAAACACGCGCAGGACGCCCTGTGCCTACGCAGGGGGACTGGACGAGGGAGGGGACCCGGGAGGGCCAGGAAGCCAGAGCAAGCAAGAGGAGGAAGGGAGGCGGGAGGCCCTGGAAGCCCCAGGCCCTCCTCTGGCCCGAGGTGCCAGAACACCTCCATTGCTAGGTCAGCTGCCAGTCTGGGTCCCTACCCAGGCCGCAGTGGGTGGCAACAAGCAGGAACCACTTTCGGTTCCCATGGGGACCCAAGGTGGGACGCCAAGGGGGACCGCAGACCAACCAGGAGACCCGACCAGGTACTAGAGCCACAAAGACCCGTGGCCCGGCCTCAGGGCCCCCGAGCTTGTCCCAGTGAGGTGCCTTCCCCTCGGCCCACTGGGAAACCCGGAGGGCAGACCCCACCTGCACCAGAGCGCCCGCAGAGGGGGGCCTGGAAGGCCAGAATGGACCTGCCCTCCTCTTCAGCACAAAAAGAAAACAAAGTAATTAATCGTTGCTACCGCTATTAATCCAAAATTCTAGCCATGTGGTTTCAATATGTTACATCAATTCCGAGATATGTTGCACTGGATATCTCAATAATGTATTACACCCTTTTTTTTGCATTTTATTGTCTGAGTCACATATAGACGAGTTGTTACATCTGTCAGTTAGTGGGTACCTTACTTCTTGAACATTGATACTTCTTCTCATGTTTTTCTCCCACTTTCCTGTCTCCCAACCCCCCCCAATCATTTTGTTATTCACCTTCCTTTCCCCATTTCAAATAGCCAAATACACACACACACACACACACACACACACACACACACACACACACACGATTATCAGGTCCCATTGTCAGATACAGTAACAACATGAGATAGACCATAAAGGGAAACAAAAGGAGAAAATAAATGACCTCACATAATATATTAAGAACAACAGTCTCCAAGATAATCCTCTTGTTTCCCTATCTTAATGGCAAATTTTCACACAGAAGTGGGAATGACAAGGGAAATAAGTAAAATGACTTATTAATTTAAAATGTTTTATGAAGAGCATTGCACAGGTCTTCTTGGCCTCCTGAAGAATTCACAGAGATGAGCCACAGTTCCTGCATCTTGAACAGATTAATACCACATTCAGTTCTTCTGCTTAGGTTTCTGGTGAAGTAACCATGATCATTTTATTTCAGGTGGCCCTAGCCACTTACAGTTTCTCTGCATCATGGACTTCTCAAAATCTAAAAATATACCCATATTCTTATGGGTCTTATATATTCCTATGAATTACATACTAATCCTATTTCCTTCTCATTACCATTCATAGACAATGTCTATTAGCAACTCTCAGCTATTCTAACTCCATTTGAACTATAAATTAGCTGAAAATTGAGCCAAAACAAGCTTTCTATGGCATTGTGTGTGCAGGGACTGTTTTGCATTATATTACTGTCTTTTCATTATATTTGCAATGCACCTAAATATTCCTTCTCATCACCCCCTGTGAGGCAAAGGAAGTACTGTGTTTTCTGTGTTCTCTGGGTTCAGCACCATGTTGCCTTGCTTAGTGGGAAATAAATACAATAACAACATTGATAAGTATATACAAGTAATCTAGAGAGTAGAAAACATTGGAGATAAATCCCCTTAACATACAGGGTTTGTGTCAGTCTCCATTTTTCAGGAAGAGTAGAGAAAATAACAAAAATAAATGGAAATCTCAAGAAGATGGCTGAGGGTCAACCAGAATCCTAAACAGCTGTCCCTGAGAAATCAGAGGTTTCGGATTTTACCAAATAGTCAGCACCTAGAGAGTGACACCAAATGAGATGTAATTGCACAAAGACTTTCGTTACAGAGAAAAATTATAGGCAGCCTGTTTAGAAGACAGACCTGAGCACAGGCAATTTTTGGAACAAGGACATGTGCCACATAATCATCTCAAAAGACACAGAAAAGGTATTTGATAAGTTTCAACAGCCATTTTTATAAAAAGCATTCCTCAATATAATAAAGGCTGTGTATGAAAACCCTACTACTAGCATTATACTTAATGGTAAAAGGTTAAAAATCATTCCCCCACTTTTTTTTTGCGGGTCCTGGAGCTTGAACTTGGCCTGGGCGATGTCCCTATGCTCTTTAGCTCAAGGCTACTGCCCTATCCTTGAGCCAAGCCACACTTTCCATTTTCTAGAGGTTAATTGGTGATAAGAGTCTCAGGTCCTTTGTGCCAGGCTGGCTTTGAACCTTGACACTCAGATCTCAACATCCTGAGTAGCTTCATTTACAGGTGTGAGCCACTGTGTCCAGCGAAACCATTTTCTCTTAAGTCAGGAACAAGACAAGGATGCTTACTCTTTCCCCTCTTCTTCAATTTAGTATTGGAATTCCTAGCCAGAGAACTAAGCCAAGAGGAAATAATAAAAGGGGATCCAAATAGGGAAAGATGAAATAAAACTTTCCATCTTTGCAGATATGATCCTGTATTTAGAGAACCCAATAGACTCCTCTCCCAAGTTTCTTGAGCTGATCCAAAACTTTGGCACTGTAGCAGGGTATAAAATTAACCCATAAAATTTAATAGCTCTTCCATATGCTATCAAGGAGAAAAGTGAGGCTGAAATCAGGAAATCAACTACTTTTTTAAGAGCCTCCAAAAAGTAAGAAAGAATAAAAGGAAGGAAGGAAGGAAGGAAGGAAGGAAGGAAGAAAGGAAAGAAAGAAAAGAAAGAAAAGAAAGATATATGAATTAACTAAAGCAAACAAGTGTGAAGAACCTCTATTAAGAATTAAGAATCTGAAAAAGGAAATCAAAGCAGACTTAAGGAAGTGGAAAAACCTCCAATGCTCCTGGTTTGGGAGTATTACCATTGTGAAAATAGCAGTAATGCCTAAAGCTATCTACAAATTTAATGCAATACCCATCAATATCCCAACAACATTCTTTAATGAAATAGAAGAAGCATTCCAAAATTCATATGGGATAATAGAAGGCCTTCAGCACAAACGATCCTTAGCAGGAAAAACAGTGCCGGGGAAAAAAATCAAACTTAAAATTCCATTATAAATCTGTAATCATTAAAGGACGTTGGTATTGATATATGAACAAGCCTGAGGACTCATGGAATAGAACGGAAGATCCAGAAATAGGCCCACAGACCTATGGCTGCCTAATCTTTGATAAGGGAGCCCAAATCACTAGATGAAAAAAAGACAGCCTCTCAAACAAATGGTTCTGACAGAGTCAGCTATACATGTGTAGAAAACTGAAATTACATCTTATATATCATCCTTCCCCAGAAGACACTATGTTGGAAATAAAGTTTACAACTTGAGGGAGGCACAGAGTGAGAGGGAGAGAAAATGGGAGAAAAGGAAAGAGGGGGTAACACTGACAAGAAATATATTCATTACCTTATTTATGTGACTTTAACCTCTCTGTACATCACTGTGACAATGAAACTAAATTAAAAGAATAAATGATGGAAGGATCTGATGCTAATCTATTTTTTCATGTTAACAAAAACATGTGAGTTTTTGCACTGCTTCTATCATGTTGGTAGTTATATAAGCATGAGTAATAAGTAGACTTTTTTCTTATGGTATATTTTATTTCTATACCAGTTACTAATATGGGAAAGTAAAATGACTTTTTGCTGTGTTGAGAACAAAAACTTTCATTAAATTAATTACGATTGCTTCTATATGTCATTGGCAATCTAATTTTGCATTCTATAGCAGTACCACTCTGAGCTACCTAACTTACTTTTTCAAGCAGAAAGCTAAGCTACAGGAATCTTACGCATAAGGAACAAAATTTTAAAGGTGTATTAATACTAATTATTTATATGTGAAAATTGAAATGGTAAGGAAATGGCTGTCAAATTACTTTCTAAGGCATCCAAATATATTCCCATCTTAATATTCAAACAGCAAAGAAAGTTCTCTCTGAATTTACACACAGAATTTATTTTTATAGGTTTTTTGGAATTGATGTTCAAGATACTATATATCCACATAATTCCTATCTTGTTTCAAATAGTCAATAAGGCAAAGTAAAAGGCAACATTTTAAAATGCATGATATTATATAAGCTGAAAGGAGATATACGCTCTGCATTATTTAATAGTTTTATATTATAGACTTTATTAAAATCTGTCCATCTTCCCAATGTGCTATGTTGACCTTCCACCCTTATTCCCCATGGTTGATAGACTATGTCATCTGCTTGGTTATATTATTATGTTAATATTTTATTTAATTATGACTCAACATTTTATAACAGAATTTATCTGTTATATTATTATAATTCTTTATTTTTCTTTCTTTGCTGTTTCTTCTTCTTTTCAAGAACAGGTCTTGAACTTAAGGCCTAGGTGATATTTTTGCTCATGACTATCTGTCTACCACTTGAGCCTTATTTCCACATCTAGCTTTTTGGTGATTAATTGGACATAAACTCTTACAGACTTTTCTGGGCACCCTGTCTGTGAACCACAGTTCTCAGATGTTAGCCTCCTGAGTAGCTAGGAATACAGGTGTGAGCCACCATCACCAACTTTATAATTAGTAATTAGTATTCGTTACAATTAGTGATTGTAATTGGTATTTCTTTTTTCCCAGTCCTAAGGCTTGAACTCTGGGCTTAGGCACTGTCCTTGGACACTTTTTGCTCAGGAGTAGTGTGCTCTGCCACTTGAGCCACAGCACCACATCTGGCTTTTCCACTGTATGTGGTACTGAGGATTCAAATCCAGGACTCTGCATGCAAGGACAGCACTCTACCACAAGGCAATGCTCCTTGCCCTGTAATTATTATTTTTATCTGGCAAAACCTTAATGTATTCTATTCACTTATGCTACTTTATTAACTATCTAAATAATTTCAGTGGGTAAACTTCAAACTAAGTGAAAATATCTCCAACATTTCTAATTTGGTTTTGAACGTTTACTATTTTTTTTTTTTTACAATTTTCTTTACAACTCATCTACCTTGAATCCTTTGAGGGTAATAACATTTTTTTCTTTTCCTCACTCCATTATTGCATGACCCCTTTAAATTTTGTTCACTTTCTGTTTTCTCTACCTGAAGCAAAAGAAAAGAAAAGAAGAAAAAGTAAAGCACCAATAAGAAAATATCTGTTTCCATATCTCGGAGTATGCTTCTATTAGCATCATTTTATGTGATCATACGTACATAGCTGTTGAGCTATTATGATCTTCTGCTAGGACTATCCTAGGCATATATTTATTATTACAAGTGAGAGAAACCACAGAGCCTATGTTTCTTTGGGTCTGGTTTATTTCATGTAATATGATTTTTTCCATGAAGACATGTTCAAAATCTCTGGCCATAAAAGAAATGCAAATCAAAACTACAATGAGATTCTACCTCACCTCAGTTAGAATGGCCATTATCAAGAAAGCAAACACAGAAAGGTTGTGGGCAAAAGGGAAGTATACTACACTTTTGGTAGGAATGCAAACTGGTTTCCACTCTGGAAAGCCCTTTGGGGATTTCTCAAAATACTAAACATAGAGCTCCCTTGTAACCCAGCAATCCCACTCCTGGGACATTACCTACATATTTGTAAGTAAACAAAGTCACATCTGTTCATTGCAACTCTGTTCATTACCCTAGCAAAGGTATGGAACCAACCCAGATACATCTCAGTAGATGATTGGATCAAGAAATGGAATTCTATGCTTCCATCAGAAAGAATGACATCTTCCCATTTGAAAGGAAATGGAAACACTTGGAAAAATTAGACACAAAATTGATAAGTGCTTGAGGTAGATAGTTTCGTTTGAATTGATCATCAGTGCATTCCTCTTGTGTGCTGTGTATTTTGCATATCTGGCAATTAGTATTTATGAATGGAATGGATATTATAAAAATTATGGAGTCATGACTCAGTCATGGAGAAATTCTCAAATATATCACCTCATATAGTCAAAGATTAACATTGGAAAAAAGTACAAATGGTTCTTCAGTAATATTTTGAAAATATTTTGAATAAAAGTGACCCTAGAAATACATAAAAGATTTAGATGAATTTAGTTTTAAGGAAGAATGGTATGTGGAGAAAATGATTTCCTAATTTCAGAAATTTCTACTTGAAATCATGTGTATTATTTTTTTTAATGTATTTGCCTTTACCAATTAAAATGATCAAATAAAATGATCATCATAGCCTATGAGTCTCACAGTGACTTGTCTAGGCTGGATTAGAATTTGTCACACTACTTCCATCTCCAGAACAAATGAGAACCTAAGTAGACATTAGGTTCTTTGTTGAGGTAGTTGTGACATTAAATACTTTCCCTGGTTGGTTTCAAACCCTGGTTTCCATTCTTCTATGCTGCAAGTGGCAATTACTACAAGCATGCAGGATCATGCCTAAACTATTTTAATGAACAAAAGTGAAAGAGTTGGGGGCTGGGAGTTTTTCAAGCCCTAGGACTGGCAGAGAGAGAGAGAGAGAGAGAGAGAGAAGAGAGAGAGAGAGAGAGAGAGAGAGAGAGAGAGAGAGAGAGAGAGAGAGAGAGAGAGAGAGAGAGAGAGAGAGAGGGAGGGAGGGAGGGAGGGAGGGAGGGAGGGAGGGAGGGAGGGAGGGAGGGAGGGAGGGAGGGAGAGAGGGAGAGGAGTTTTTGGAACCAGCTGGGAGACCAGTGAAGGAGAGATCATCATGACAATTTGAAAGACAATGGATCCAGACAGTTGATTAAAACAAAGAACATTCAGACTGCTAACACTCTTTCGATTCTTTTGACCACGGGAATGGAATGAGCAATGTGCTTGTTTATTAATTTATATAAAGAAGGAATAGAGAAGGATCAGTTTGTGTTTTAGTTCATTCTCACTGAAGTACTTATTTCATGAAATTAGGATGGGCATGCAGGTATAATGCAAAATAATACTGGGGCTAATGGATTTAAGGATTTGAAATGGCCCATATAAATGAGAATGAAATGAATTCATGGATACTCAGGGGTATTGTTGACATTTTCAGGGTGATTGAAAGAATCTGCCACCCTTTTTCCAGCATTATTCCTCCAGTAGCCATTGACAGGTGGACCAATTCTGCCCGAACAAAACCCATCTTGGGAACCAAATTTTGGCAATCAGGCATCTGTTTTGATCATTCATCTTGCCTCACTGTCACTGACAGTTTCTCTAACTTTGAAAGTAATCTTCTAAAATACATAAAACATAACATTTTAAAAATTAAAAATAGGAAAATTACCCAAAGCACTACTTGTCTCATATTTAAATATTTGTGCAGTCATTTGAAGTGTCTGTTCCCTTCGCGTTCAATATATATGAATGTATTTGGAGCTATGCACAATGTTCTAGATAGTCTAATTTCTCTATTAAATTATACATGGATGTTTTGAATTCTTAAATTCACACACACATTACTCTAAAATGAATATAATATATATAAGC
Organism: Megascapheus bottae; assembly: GCF_031878675.1. NCBI lineage: Eukaryota > Metazoa > Chordata > Mammalia > Rodentia > Geomyidae > Megascapheus > Megascapheus bottae. The sequence continues at coordinate 19,852,798 of NC_143509.1, forward strand.
ATATAAATTATTCGTAATGATTTTCTTTCAGCTAATCCATTGTGGTATTATAATTCAACAAGTAATTTGATACTGATAAATATATCACTTTTCATAATTTAAAATATTTTCACTTTTTGCCATTTGATTTAAGCTCAGGTTGAATTATACATGTGTATTGTAGGAGTTAAGTATTTAATTTGTGATTATTTATCTTGCAAGCTGTCTTTTATTCTTTGCATTTTTTACTAAAGATTTTGTTTTCTTCTTCCATACGATCCATTTTGTACTGTATAACCCCTTATTTGGTAAGAAGGAAAATACTTTGGCATACTCAGATTTTCATATGTTCTCTACTATTTAAGTAGAGTGGACAGACTATTTTGTGGGAGGACATTTATAGTCAAGCCTGAGCTATGTAAAGCTCATCTTTTTAGTAAAAGGCCATAAAATAACACAGAAATGAACAAGATAGAAGTGTGCTTAACTCTCTAATTGGATCGATAGAATCTCCACTCAGTACCAACGACCTTTATCCTGGGCTAGTGTGCTGATCTTTTTCTTCCAACTCAAGGTTACAACAATGGACTGGATGTGGTAACTTTTAGAGCTTCAAGTTCTCACTGCATCCAGGTACAGAGAATGCAAAATGTTCAGGTACTGTTAAATCGCAGCCAAGTCAGTTCCCTTGAAATGGACCTTTTGGATTTCCCATCAAATATATGTGTGTGTGTGTGTGTGTGTGTGTGTGTGTGTGTGTGTGTGTGTGTGTGTTTGTGATATTTCCTTATTTCTCTGTCTTGGATTTTAAATGAATACACTTTCACAAAGCCAGAAACAGTGGTAAAGGGATCATGACCCAGATGCAGCCTCTCCTTAAAGAAAACAACACTTTGTGTCTGTTCTCTAAATTGGTACAGATGGTATAAGGAATTTAAGATGTGCTGTTTCTATATTTGGGGTTACTTTCATAACTGATGTTAAGAATTTTATAATTTTATGAAATATTTAATGTAGCATTTTATCAAAGATATTCATTTTGTTTTAGTTTTGAATGATTAATGTGTTTTTCATCTATCTTTTCCAGAATTGAAAGCATGTTTAATGTTGTGCTTAGCATTATATTTATTAAGTCAGTGTTTTAATTCAGTTTTTATATTTATTTAACCAATATTTTAAAATAGATTTCCTGAGACAAAAAGTGGTTTTTTTTTGTATGTATGTTGTTGTTTAGGTTTAACCCCAATGGTTTATGCCTCTAATCTTAGATATTCAGGAGGGAGAGATCCAGAGGATTTCAGGCCATATCTGGTACAAGCAGATTCCATCTCCAAACTAACCAGTGAAAAACCCTAGGCTAGAAGCACATGACCCAAGTGAATGAGTACCAAATGAGAAATCAGGGGGAGAAAAGTCAGGCCCTTGTTCAAATACAATACCTTGCAAAAAAAAAATTTACTTGGTGACATTTCCAAAATCTATCCAAGTTTCAGTAAGCTCTTTTTCAATGAGTTTAGTTTTAAAAATATGTAGCTAATATCTATACACCTGCACATGAACATGCGCACACACACACACACACACACACACACACACACACACACACACACACACAAAGAAAGGTTGTTGGGAGCCCAGTGCAGGGTCAGTGCATGGGCTGGTCCATGGATCTGCATCACTGAGTAAGATAACCACACAAAGAAATGAGCTGTCATGTATGACGCCATGCCAATGATCTTTGAGCTACATTGTTGGTATTGTGAATCACTTTCTGCTAAGACTTGATAGCCATTAAGTACGAATGTGTTTTTGCTTTATCACTCTCTGCTGGGACTTGATTATCAATGCAACACCTGAGAGTTTCTTGTTCCATAGAGACTATATAGGACCAGAACGGGAAATAAAAGGGTGCTGCAGTCTTAAGGTTACAGCCTTAGGCTGCGGTCTTGGGCTGTAGCCCTCCCAATCCCATCTGTTTCTGGTCTTTTCTTTTTTTGTCCTCACCCCCTAAATCAGGAATCCTGCCTTGCTGCGGGCTGGCTCTGGCAAGTGGCAGCCGAACAGGAACCTGAAAACCTGGGACAAAGGTAGAGGGCCCCACTGTGATGTGTGTGGGATAAGAAAAGGGAGAGTGGAGAGCAAGAAATAATGGGACAAGGTAATAGCTGCGGGCTCTATGTGCAGGCCCTTAAAGGAATACTCCATGCCCAGGGAATGCGGTTGGGGCAGGGGTAACTTGAAAGCTTCTTTCTGTTTATTTAGGAAGTGTCACTGTGGTTTCCAGAGGGAACCATGAATTTAAAAATCTGGTAAGAGATAGGGAAAGGAATTCGGGGGCATTATGATGCAAATGGCCCGAAAGGACCCCCGTAGATGTTTTTACCCTGTAGAATTTAGTAAGAGATTGTTTAGCTCCTCGACATGAGCATGTTAAATTTAATCAAGAGTTAAAGAACCTTTCTGAGAAAAAACCCGAGGCTGGAGCATACGCCATAGCCCAAGAGAGTTTAAAAGAGATTTTTAAAAGGGGAACAACAGCCAGTAGAGGATGAGTATAAGAACTCAGACTCGGACAGCAAGGAGGATAGTCATGATGAGCCATGGGAGGATCGACTGGCTACGGTGGAGGGAATGCTTGAAGAAATTTTACACAAATTACCTGAGGCAGGAATAGAGCAGGGAGCCCTCCGAAAAGTAGAAAATAAATATGACCTTCTGGCCACAATTTTGGCTGATCTTGATCCTTTTCCCCCTACACCTGCTGCCTCCAGTTGTTGCAGCCTTACAACCCCAACCCCCTTTTCAACATTTATGGCTGCCTAGAGGTCCTAGCAATGAGTTTCCCTGGACAGGCACAACAACCAGGCACGGAGCACTCCAACAAAGCCTGGCTAAAGCCGCTGAAAAGGGGGAAGATATTTCTGGGTTTCAATTATTTCCCATTATAGTCATTTAAAACCAACAAAGACAGCATCAGCCTACTCCTTTCAAACAAATGTGGGACTTAAAGAGTGCCTGCTCCCAATATGGACCGACTGCCCCCTTTACTCAAGTAATATTGGAGACCATGTGTACTGAGGCCTTATGCCCAAATGATTGGAAGCAGCTGGCCAAAGCATGTCTTAGTGGGGGAGATTACTTATTATGGAAAACAGAGTATGCTGAGCAATGCCAAGCTACAGCTAAAATAAATACAGCTAATAACCTGCCTCACGCATTTGATCAATTGGTGGGAGAGGGAGTCTTTAGGGACCCCAATGACCAAATAGGATACCCACTGGCACTTGTTCTATTACAAAGTGAGCCCTTTAACTTATATTCAGATAGTCAATATGTGATTCATGCTCTTCAAGTCATAGAAATTGTTCCTTTTATTGGAACTGCTAACTCCAACATTGAGACTCAATTTCACCAAGTACAGACTTTCCTTCCTTCCCGTAATCACCCCTGGTTTTTTTTGGGGGGGGGACTTTGTTCGAACTCACACTAAAACATCAAATTGCTAAAATAAATTTGGACTCAAATAATTTATCTGCGGCTCAACAATTCTGGGAAAAAAGAGAGCAACATGCTTTTGCTCTAGTGAAATGGAAGGATCCCCTCACTGGTGCTTGGCACAGACCCAATCCAGTTCTAACATGGGGTCCAAGGCATGTATGCATTTTTTTCACAGGAAGGAAATGATGCCCGCTGGCTACCTGAACACAGCGTTCAGATTATGGAGAGCAGTGATGGTCATCCAACCAGCGACTCACTGGGCCTACATCCCCGACCCTCCAGTAGTGCATCCTGTGATGTGGGAGGGACCTGAGTTACTCGTACTTGTCAACCTATCGGCATTATGGAACTGCTCTTGATCCATTTATTCAACATAGTCAAACAGCTACTAGATTGGTCAGGAGCCATTCGACCCAGTATTTCAATTCTGGATTGTGGTGAATGAATGATCATCCTCAACATCAAGCATGGATGGTTGCGGCAGTCCTTAGCAATGTGACCTGGCCCAGCTCCTCCTATCAAAAGAACATTCTCCTTCTTTTGGCATTACTTTCTAATATATCCATTGATTCTACACAGTTTAATGAGACATGTGATAATTGTTCTTCTGCAGATTGTATGTATAGTGGATTAGCTACCTCTATTATTATTGTTAAACAACCACCTTTTATTATGTTACCTGTGAATATGTCTGGACCCTGGTATGGAAATTCTGGTATCTTGATTTTACAACAGTTAAAAGACCTAATGTGTCCTAGGAGGTTTATTGGATTAATAGCAGGTATTCTAATTTTTAGTTCCTTAGAAGTTACTGCTGCATCTTCTACTGTTGCCTTGATGCAGGCAAGACTTAAAGCATCATATGAGACAGTAATCCTCCTGGGGGAACGGGTACACATTACAGACTCTCAAAGAGTCTGTTTGCCATGTTAGGTTTGATTTTGTTTGCATTATATACAATGGATCCGTTTATTTCTGGGATTGTATTGTGGCCCACTTAAATGGAATTTAGCATCATGCAAACTTATCTCTAGATTTGTTTCAGCTTCACAGACAAATGACTTGATGTTGGGATAATACACACCACCAAAAAGCTATTTGAACAATCTCAGCACTATGTTCTTTGCTTGAACAACTCCAAAGGCCTGATGATGGCCTTTGTTGGTCCAAGAATGTTGTTTATAATTATTATTTGCCTGCCTTGTGTGGTGGAGATCTTGCAAAATTCATGCAGATCAACTCCATAAAATCAGGCTCCAGATAAATGAGTTTCCCCTGAGAGGAATCGCAGCCAGGGATGTGTACGAGGGGATGCTGCTCTGACCAACCTAAGACAGGGCCTTCAGCTTGATCTGAAGTTCCCCATGATGGGTAAGGCAGAGTCAGCAATCCACCCAACCTAAAACAGGCAGATTCACTTCTTTTAAAATAAAGACGGAGGAGATGTTAGGAGCTGAGTTCAGGGTGATGAATCTGCATCACTGATTAAGACAACCACACAAAGAAATGAGATGTCATGAAAAGGGTATCAATGTTTGTGAAGTTATGCACCTTCTATCTGGTGAATATAATGTAACCCTTCTATTAATCACAATAAAAATTATTAAAAAAAGAAATGAGATGTCATGTATGACGCCTTACCTATGAACTTGGAGCTATATCGTTGGTATTGTGAATCACTTTCTGCTGAGACTTGATTACCATTAGGTATGAATGTGTTATTGTTTTATCACTCTCTGCCGAGACTTGATTATCAATGTAACACCTGACAGGTTCTTGTTTTGTAGAGACTATATAAGGCCACAACAGGAAATAGACGGGCTCTGTGGTCTTAAATTTATGGCCTTAGGCTGTAGTCTTGGGCTGTAGGCCTCCCAACCCCATCTGTTACTTGTCTTGTCTGTTCTCATCCTCACCCTCTAAATCAGGTATCCCACCTTGCTGCCGGCTGGCTCCGACAAAGGGTAAAATTAGAGAATATGAATGAGATCAATAAATTTAAATTTGTCAATGAGACCTGAATAATGTAGCATAGTTGTGATACTTTGTTAATTATTCATAAAAGGTTACCAACACTAGTTACAGTAATTGTGCCATGGCTTCAGTCTAACGTGTTTGGTCATAAGGAAACAGATTCTCAATGACACTAAAGCACTGATCAGTGAAATCTAAAGGAAAATTTGTACATACAGTAAATCCATCTGTACTGCTATGTTTATTGCTTTACTGGTTATCATAACAAAAATATAAAAATAGTACAGATGCTTCTCAATATATAAATGAATCCACTAAATATGATATATATAGTGATATTTTACTCATCCATTAGGAATATGATAATCTATCATTGTAAAGAAATAGATTGGCCTAGAAAAAAATCTTAAGTCAAATAAGCCAGGCATAGACAGATAAAGGACATGAACGGAAGTCTCTCTCTCTCTCTCTCTCTCTCTCTCTCTCTCTCTCTCTCTCTCTCTCTATATATATATATATATATATATATATATATATATGAACACTTTGGGGTTGTGTGCTAGTGTACATAAGGATCTTAACAGAACTCAAGTGCTCTAGTTCCATAGAAAGTCTAATTCACAGTCTAACAAAATGATTGCCAAGAATCCTGTACTTAAAATGTGAAGATTGGGTCTAAGGGGTTGGGAGTAGATGAATAAAGAGAGGAGTCAGTCATAAAATTCAATGCCTATCATACAAAATTTGGAAAATTGAGAGGAGTGGTGGTGCTTAAAGGGTGGGGAAGGATAATGAAAGGGTTCTTTCTATTAAGATATATTTTATTTATGAAATGATTTGTCGAATGGCAACTCATTTGGACAAGTACTTAAAGATAACAATAAAAATGTAAACTACTGACTAAATTAGTAGTATAAAGCTAATTAACATCAGACTATATTTTTATGAATGTGAATCAGTTTTTAATAAAGCAGTAAATTAAGAAGTTATATTGTGGAAGACCTTGTTCCTTTTCTGCCTATGTAGAGCTATTAAGACAGAAACTTTCACAGACCACAGCAGGTGAAAGACTCTCCAAAAGGGTGACATGACATTTTATATTTTGCTTTAGCTATTATCATGACCACAAATGGTCAGGAGTGGGTGATCATTCTGTCCTAAGGCAGTTATTTAAAGCAACATTGTTTTTTTTATTGTTGCTCACCTCTAGAATTCTATGAAAAGTTTGAAATATTTAGCTTTTCTATAGCCTGAAAGGGTTTGGATAGCAAGACCATCCATCAATAGTGACAATTCCCAATTCTCATTTTATCAAGGGCAACAACACATTTTGAAGACATCTGTTTGTGATATATTAAATGAATTGCCACATGCATTTCTCCAGTTCTCTTTGCAGATATGAGCTTGAAGATAATTTACTAGGAAAACACGTGTTTTACTGTTGTATAAGTGGTTGAACAAGCCATCAGAATAGATGGATTCTTAAGTTATGCATGTTTGAATTTTATGCTTCACCCAGATATGAATGATCTGAGGCTGCATATTGTGTGGACCTTTATCACATCTCAGTTATAAAAAGGTCTACAGTATGCAGGAAAGATTTCCAATACTAAACGATGGAATCAACTTTCTCCTTTCTTCAAAAGGATCTGAAATAAATAACTTATCAGTAACAAAATTTGCACACAGATCCTCTAAGAAAAGTGGGACTATAGAATGCTTACTACTTTAATAATTATTGATAGTTGATAGTTGGGGTCAATATTCCTCAGACTTTAGAACAAACAGGTAATTTCCATGTCCTCCAATGCTTTGAGATCCAATTTGTGCTTTTTAGTCTTCCTGACCCCTATTACCATCAGTACCTTCAATCTGTATGGATGACTACTTAGAAGAAATAAGTGTCTTAAGAAACACTATCTAAAGGTCATACAATTTCCAAAATGTTTTAGCAATTACTGCTGATTCTTGATCCTTGAAGTAAAAATCTCATGGTTCACATACTGGCTATAAAGTGAGTTTCTCACTTTACCTTTTTTAATTTAATGAAGATAATTTAAACAAGGCTAACCGAAAGGTTTATGGAAATAGGGGGGGGATAGAGATTAAATGAGAGAGGGGGGGGAGAGAGAGAGAGAGAGAGAGAGAGAGAGAGAGAGAGAGAGAGAGAGAGAGAGAGAGAGAGAGAGAGAGAGAGAGAGAGAAAGCACTTTTCCCAGCTATAAATCATAACATAGAACAACATGTCATATTATACTGGGAAAAGTCGGTTCTTCAGCTAAATTTATAATCATTTTTTTTGCCAGTCCTGTGACTTGAACTCAGGGCCTAAGCACTGTTCTTGGGTCAAGGCTAGAGCTCTACCATTTGAGCCACAGCACCACTCTCGGCTTTTTTGTTTATGTGGTACTGAGCAATTGAACCCATGGTTTTGTGCATCCTAGGCAAGCACTCTACCACTAGGCCATGCTCTTGGCCCTATAATCATGCTTTCTAATTCAATGAATATGATTAGCTGAAATAATAGTCACTCACTTTTTATTTTGAAAATAACTCTGTATTTCTTTTTTTTCTTTTTTTTTTAGTATCCCTTGTAAGAATACCTGGCTGAGTTTACTGTCCCTGTGGTCAGTGTCTTTGGCTTGGGTATCTTGTGTCTTGTATGTATGTTTATTTGATTTGAGAAGGGGAAGGGGAATCACAGGCAAAGAGCAAAGATTGAACCAATGCGAAAGCCATACTCACAAGACACTAAGTTGGAAATGAGCTCTACAACTTGAGGGGCAGGGGAATGGGGGGAAGGTGGAGACAATGAGAGAGGGAATAACACTGTTCAACAAGATATATACTCATTTCTTTACTTATAACTATAACACCCCCATGCATCATCTTCTTTGAAATTAAAAAAGAAAAAGAATATTTTTCAAGGCTTGGCCTCCTCCTCTAATTTGGAGGATCAGAAATAATGTCAGGTTAACTACATCTTCACTAGTCTCCTCCTCTGGTATTTCCAGCTCCTTTCCAATTTGTGGTATTCTGTGGATAGCTGACTTCTACTTTTTCTTCACTATCACGGCATCTCCAGCACCTTCCTTCAGCCCTGTGGAGGCTTCTCCATCATGTTTAAAACATTTAACGGTAATGTTCTATTTTCTTTTCATACTTGAAAAGTCAGTGTTCACCAATAGTGTTGTGCTTAATAATGTGATGTTCAGCTATCTCTCATCCTTCTTTTATGAAGATCACAGTCCCTCTAGTTCTCTCTTTGCTTCCTTGCTCCTGGCTGGTGCTGTCACACTTGAGCCCCACCTCTACTCAATAGATGAGTCTCTCCAGAGGCTCACCTAGAAAGCCGTCCATGATCCCACCACACAAGTAAACATGCACTAAGACCAAAACTTTGTGAACTCCAAAGTTGTAGTGCAAATTGATGCATGGACACATTCATTCCAGAAATCAAATCCTAATTTTCTACTACAAAATGCTACATGAATATCCTGAACTCCTGATGAACAACTAACACTTCATCCATTATAGACAAAGATTTTAGCACAATCATTATGGTTCATAGGAAATCCCTGTGTAAGATAACTCCCTGTATAGTCAATTATTCTTTTGTTCTCTTTTCTTAATGCCCCACCCCAGTTTTCTTAATTTGTCATCGGGCTTGAACTCAGAACCTGAGCATTATTCCTGAGCTGTTTTGCTCAAGGCTAGTGCTCTATCAGGTTGAGCCACATCTCCACTTCCATTAATGCTCTTTTTCCTTTTTTCCTTCTGTTTTTGGTTGGTCTTGGTGCTTGAACTCTGGATCCCTGAGCTCTTCAGCTCAAGACTAACCACACTCCCTTGGAGCCAGTTGTCTAGTGGTTAATTGGAGATAAGAGTCTCATGGTCTTTCGTGCCTGGGCTGGCTTTGACCATGATCCTCAGATTTCAGCTTCCTGAGTACCTAGGATTACAGGCGTGAGCCACTGTGACTGGCTAGTGCCCATTTTTTAAACAAACAAAATATTTTATTTATTCTGATATTAGTCTCATTGGTTTGGTGTATACTCTGAAGTCTTCATTTTTCAATCTGCTATTTAACAAAACATGCACCACATCTATTCCTCGACATCTCTTTTGCTCACAAAAATCTATCTCTAGTATCACATGGAGTCATGTGTACCTTCACATTTTGAAGGTTTTGTTGGGGGTTGGTTTTTACTTCCTCTGTTGCCAATATCCAAACCCCCGTATAAAAGATTTACTCCCAAAACTTCCTGAAAAACCATAGGATTCTTGCTGAGGATTTAGTATGCATTACCGCCTTCATCTTACTTACCCATCTTTCCACCGTCAGGCCTCTAGCTTCCTCTCACCTGCCTTGGTCTCTGGTCCAAGCTTGTCTACCACAGAATTATTTCTGTTATCCCTCTATGTACACGGGGGACTGTACTCATTTATGCTTTCTTAGATACATTTGTCATTAATGTGAGGTGAAATACAGATTTTTTTTAGCAGCCACTGCTATTATACAAAAGAAAAGATATACTATTTGAAATATTGCTTCAGCTTGAAACATAAAATAGAATATATAGCTTGAAGGAATGTTGAGAGTGGAATAAAAGTTGAAATATAATATAGTAATTATGAGAATTAAAAACATCATTGTAGGGAAAAACATACGCAGAGGTCTATGAGGTTCTTGGGTAAAAATAATTTGTTGTAATATAAAATTTTTAACTTTTTAAATTTAATATAATTGTACTTCAATTTCAATTTGTCGTAATTCAATTTTAAATTAAATATTATTTATTATTTGCATGTTTATTAATCTTTTGATGCTGGTCCTTGGGCTTGAACTTGTAGCCTGGATGATATCCCTGAGGTTTTGTACTCAAGGCTAGTCCTTTACCACTTGAAGCATCACTCAATTTCTGGCTTTTTGGTAATGAATTGGAGGTGGGAGTCTCATGAGTATTTCTGCCCACCTGAATTATGATTCTTTTATCATAGCGACCAAGTTGCTAGGGTTACAGGCATGAGGTACTAGAAATTGGCTGATAAAGTTTTTAAGTGTCGTGAAATATTTTGAGTGAAATCCTGGGTATTAATCTTTCATACATATGTCATAAAAGCTTCTAATGGCTCTGAACTTTGTATTTTCACACTAAATGAATGAGATGTTTAGCTTTGCATAAACATTTCTTTCATTTTTATTACATATGTGATAAAAACTTATATGATAATAGTGATTTTAAAATGTGATGTTAGAAGTGATTTTAGAATAAAATTATAATTATTTCTACCAGATCACTCATTGGCTTGCCATCTATCACCCTCACTTCCAACCTCTAGATTGCAAATTTTTTTTTTTTTTGGCCAGTCCTGGGCTTGAGCTCAGGGCCTGAGCACTGTCCTTGGACTTTCTCAAGGCTAGAGCTCTACCTCTTAAGCCTCAGCACCACTTCCAGCTTTTTTCTATATATGTGGTACCAAGGAATCGAACCTGGGTCTTCGTGCATGCTAGGCAAGCACTTTAACCACTAGGCCAAACTCCCGGCCATGATTGCAAATATTTTGTATATGGCCAAATTGTAAGTGTGAAATCAATCATGGAAGCTGTTTTTAAGTACAAGCACAGTTTCAGAAGTTAGTTACACTAGTAGTCAATACTGGGCCTTACATACTCAGTGACAATGGTAAAGCCAGTTCCCACATAATTCTAACATTCAGGATGAGAAGCTCCTCATCTGGAGCATCAGAAGTGTTTTGAGGGATGATTCACAGCGTGAAGATGTTTGTGAGGCTTTCCAGAGGGTGCTTTTCACCCCATCAGGACTTGTCAGAATGGGTTTCACAATGGGAAACAGATGAGTTGATTAGGTCTAGCCAAATCTAGGCAATTCTTAGGTTATAATAAGAGAAAACACTGCCATTTTCTTAAGTGGATATTGACTTCCACTACGGTGCAGATCCAAATTTATTATCTCAAATGACAGTCAACCGACTGGCTGGCAAGTATTGACTGGAGGGAAATCACAGCAGGCCCCTAGCCACCGCTGACTCTGGAGAAGGAGCCCCTCTGCGCAGGCAGCGGAATGAGGACTATCTTACAGTGAGGAGACAGGCCTGGCTGGAGACAACCATCATGCAGATGTGTCTTTCCACTGATTTGGTTTGTGGCGTATCTCTCTAATCTCAGTATCATTAAGAGTGACAGCAGTTTATTGTAGACTTAGTCGAAGGCAAACATAACTATCATCATATTAAGGCTTAATGAAAATAGCACACAACATGCCACTCAACTTGACCCTGCTTACTGGTAATATTATTTCATTAATGATAAACTCAGTTCCTGAAACTGTAAACTTTCAAGTATGCCAAGCACGTGAAAGGCCCCATGCTCAAGCTGCAAAAATAGATATTATATTCAGAAACTGCCATGCTACATGGCGACACCTTCGTATAAATACTCAAAGATAACTGAACGGAAATTTAAAAATAAGGAAACTGTACCATGACTTAGGTATTGCTTCATTATTCAGTTTTGAATATATTCTATGTCGTTGATGGATTCCTCGTGGTTGTGCACCAAATTCAGCCACTCTCTATAGCAGCAGGCGAGGGGAAGAATCAGTGCATGAGGAATGGCATGGTACAATTGTTGGCAAGTGACATCCAACTTTCCAAGAACAAGACAGATGTCCCTCATCCCCACAAGGAGAAGGGTCCAGCTGTCACGTGGAAGAGCCTGTGGACCTTGGAGGGCGAGCATGCCTAAAGTTCTTTGTCATCAGCATCAACTCAGCATAGCACGGCTTGAGACAGGCATGGCAATGCAGCATGGCAAGGAGATATCTAGCTGAGTGCCTTCCCAGCACTTCTTCCATGTGCTTCTGTAGCTGGTGTATAAAATCACTGGGTTAGGATCTCCAAAATGAACACTGAGAATTTTAATTGATATGATATTTTGATACAGTTAGCCATGTACATTTCATACTATTTATACCTTATTATATAACATATACAGTATATTATCTATATAATATATAGTTTATTATTATCTTTTAATCTTGTGTATTCTCTGATTACTACTTAATAACACTAACTTCAGTTATTGACTACTATACACAGTGACATAGAAGGAGATTTAATAAGCAGCATTTTTTTTTTGCAAATTTGTAACAACTGAACAACAAATTCCTGTGGAAGGCACCAGGGGCAGTGTCACATTTATTTTTAAATAATAATGTTAAATAATATTAATGTCCAGTCATTGATCACTATACACAGTGACAATGGATGTGCTTTAACATGCAGTATTTGGTGCAAATTTATCAGAACTGCCAAAAATGCCTACAAAATAGACTGCTGCAAAATTGTGTTTATTTAAAACATAATAGGTAATGCCTAAATAACCCTCATGGCTATTCAAAAGAGTGTACATTTTCCCTTAAAAATATAACTGAAAAATTCAGTTGTAGTGGTTCACACCTGAAATCCCAGTTACTCAGTAGGCTATGATGTTAGGATCATGGTTCAAAGTCATAGCAGGCAGGAAAGTCCATGAGCCTCTTTTCTTCAATAAACTATTCAGAAATGCTGGAAGTGGTGCTGTGGCTCAAGTGATAGAGTGCTCTCCTTGAACAAAAGTAGCTCAAGGTCAGGGCTGGGAGTTTGGCTTAGTGGTAAAGTGCTTGCCTAGCATACACGACGGCCTGGGTTCAATTCCTCAGTACCACATACATAGAAAAAAGCCGGAACTGGTGCTGAGGCTCAAGTGGTAGAGCTCTAACCTTGAGAAAGTCCAAGGACAATGCTTAAGCCCTGAGTTCAAGCCCAGGACTGGCAAAAATAAAAAAAAAGCTCAAGGACAGCACCCAGGCCCTATTATTATTCCAATATTTATGTTTACTATTCTAATATTTATGGTTTGGGTTCTAGTTTTATTAATATGTTTGTTTTGGATAATGTATTAGTTCTTATACTTGTTTATGGTTGCTAGGCAGAATTGGTTCTTTAAGTACATTTGCCACACCTGTAAATCAGGCATGGGATGCACTGTGGAAGCACATAGCTTCACATTCCCTGTGGTGCTCTCATGACTTCACGTTTGACTTACATGGAATTTTTGCATAAAGAAAAGATACATTTTCTCAATAGCATGAAATATGGTATTCTTCAAAATTTTAAATACTTTGAATCATCTGATCTTTTTAATTCAGAATTCCACACACTTAAATCTTTGCATCCCAATTTACTCTCTACTCTTCATTAACATAGTTTTCAAATAATCATACAAAATAATCTGACTAATGATAAGCTTCTCCATTCAGATTGAATGAAGCCAATTTAATTATGAAGAAAAAAATAAGTATAAAATGGGAATAAATCTATACTTGGAATTGAGATGTAAGAATAAATGAATGAATGATAGGCTGACATAGCTCAGCTTTAAGATTAAATCTAAGTGTGGAGAAAAGATGGCAAAGTAAAAGTTCAACAAAATAAACACCAGGAGGCAGGTACTTCAAAGGAAATGTTTGGTGCCAAGTAGGTTGTGATGCATGCATGAATAGGAAAAAGGGAAAGAATAGAGTAAAAACTCCAGTGTATATCCTACAAAATTAAGAAGAGTAAGGGAAGAATTGGGTAGGTGAGCAATGAATGAATAAGCTGTTTTGTATAACTACTTAAATTTACTACAATAAAAATGAAGTATTAAATAGATGGCAGTAATGGAGTTTGCACTTGTGCAAAGAGGGCAAAGCTGGTGGTAGCAGAATGCACAATTGGTTTTGATTTACAAGTTGTGGTCTTTGGAGTGCAAAGCTTGTGTATTCATTCCCTGAAGCTAACTTTTTGGACTTAGTATAAAAGATTAGTAAAGCTGAGGTAAGATTTCTCTTGATTGCATCCAATAATAATCCAAAAGAGAGAAACTAATTGAAGCTGAAATTTATAATCAAAAGGAGAGCATGCCTTTAACATTTGGAGAATTCCCAAAAAGAGACAAAATTCCATTCAGAAGGCAGCAATCAAAAGACTGGAAATGCTGGAGAATCTTCTTTCTTTTGGGGGAAGAGGGAGGTGAAGGCAACAGTACTGTCTTTTGAGGTCAGGGAACTGTGTTGGCTAAGCAGTGCATTAATGCTGAAGTTTTGTCTTCAGCCTTTTCAGTACCCCTTCTTTTTTACATAGTCTCACTTTTTGCTCAGGACTGGTCTGGACCAAGATATTCTGTTTATATTCCATCATAACCGGAATGAGAAGCATTTATGACCATCTCCAGCTATAGATTGTGATGGGGTCTCAGAAACCTACCTCAAACTTCCATCTTCTTGATCTCTGCCAGCCACCCAAATAGCTACGGTTTGAGGGTAGGCACTTGGAAGTAACTATTCCTTAAATTATGGTTGCATGTTGTTAGTGAGACAAGGCTCAATGAACGTTAGCCTGACTCGAAGTCAAACTTATAAAAATGTCCTTTGTGCGGCAACCTCAGTTAAATGTTTTACATGTATTTCGTTTTGTAATTCCAGCAATTCTCTGATGTGAAATAGTGTCTCTGTTTTAGAAGAACAGAGGATTAGTTAGAATTTGAACTGTATTGCACATAATGCTAATAAAGTCAGGATTTGAATTGATTTCACTGCAACCCTAGAAGTAACCAGATGCTAGTGGAGTTACCTCTGCTCATTGAAATGCAAACAATACTAGAGTGAATGACACAATCAGTCCTATTGCTTAGAGGCCATTTTTCAGATGACTTTTCTGTATAATGTAGCAAATGATATCTTATGAAGCCAGGAGAACATTTCAGTGTTCCAGCAAGAGATAAAGGAAGGAAGTATGCCATGACTTACCAATGTGACTTATTTATTATTTTGTTTCACTCTAAGATATTAAGATCTCATAAGACTGAAAATTAGTATTTAATAAATACGCCATTTCACAAATAAAACAGATACATGCTTTATATATGTAAATAAGCATAAAGTATTAAGACATTGCATTTACTAGAAGTATAGCACAGAAAAATTAAAGAGACTTAGTTCATTATCATCATTTCCTAATAGTTTCAGAATATATAATGATACAACTAAAATCTTGGTTTAATGGTCAACATTTTTCACTTCACATGGCAATTCATTTGTACAAACTACTTAAAGATAATAAAATATTGTTAAGTGGACATGTGCTGGGTACTAGTGGCTCACATCTATAATTCTACCTACTTAGTTTAAAGCCAGACTGGGCAGGACATGCCCTGAGACTTTGTCTCCAATTAACCACCGAAAAACTAGAAATGGAACTATAACTAAAGTTGTAGAGTGAAAGCCTTGAGCAAAAGAGCTTAAGGCCAATTTCCAGGCCATAATTTCAAGATCCAAGCCTTGCGTGCGTGCACGCATGCGCGCGCGCACACACACACACACACACACACACACACACACACACACACACGAGATTATAATTTATCCATATTGTCTACATTCATGGCCATGGCCAAAAACCTGATGTCATTGTGGAAGTTTTACTACTTTCCTTGATACTTACATACTATTCATTGTTTTTCATAGAAGTTATAGAATGAATCATTTTTGCCCATTTTAAGATACAATTAATGGGAGAGAAAAAGTGTGAAAACATTAAGTGAATCACAAGAATTCCAAATTTGATATAATCCACTCATTTGAACTTAATAATGAATTATTAGAGGATTTTATTAGACAAAATGAGGTACTGAGCCTGATTATTTCTCAATTTTTCTTATATTGGAGACTATTTTTAGAGCAAAAATGAAACAAAGGGAAGACAGAGCAAAAGGAATTTACTTTGTTTATTATTTAATCATTTGAAACTAAAATCTCATTCATCTCCAAGTTTGCAATTTAATTTTTCTTTCTGCTGACCTCACGCTGCTGATTGAAAATATTCTCTACTTTCCCCAGTGCTTCAAAACAAAGCAACAGGAAGGGCTTTCTCTTTATTCCTATGTGCTTTATTCTTTGACCTAACCTCTTTTCCTCTCTTCAAAAGCATTTATATTGCTCTAAATCCATTTCCTCTATACTCTTATTATCTATTTATGCCTTCAGTCCTCACCTGTGACCACTGTTCTCTCTCAGAGGTCATTAGCGAGTTATTTTCTTCAAAATTCAGCAATATCCCCATCTTACAACTTCCTCCATAACTTGGCACCATAAATTACTTTCTTTTGGTGCTTATTTCTCTTATTTAGTGCCCAGGGAGAAATTAAGTAAAATAGTTGATATTTATTCAACAACTCCCAAGAGAAGAAATACAATGTTGTGGTCAACAAACCAAAATCTTGTGTGTGTCAATGTCTTCAAAGTAGTTTGGAAGATCTGGAGAGAAAGGAAGGATACAATAGACCTAACTCTATATACATCCCATGCCCTCTATGGTCTTATTCTCTTATTATATTTTGGCTGCTCATGAACTTTAGTGTACAACTTACAGGAAGTAAGGCACATTGAATAATTTTCCTCTGGTCTTTTAAACTCAGTTTTCCCTGATAATCTTTCTGGCCGTAACCATTCCTTTGTCTCCTTTCTAGTTCCCTGTGAATACTTAGGATAATTAGTTATCAAATGGGTGGATTTTATTGCTCAGCACCACAAAGCATCCTATAGAACACATGACATTACATGGACATTTTATATGCGCAGACAAAACAAAACATTACCAGCCCCTAGAAGCATAGAAGGGAGACATTTAGTTTTCCTTGGCAAATAAACTCACATACACCAAATGACACATTTACATTGTGAGATAAGTGTTTTGTTAATGCAATAATTTGTGATAAATGTTCACACCACCAGTTGATACCTAGCTAAACATATTCCTTAAGTATGCACATAGACTGATCAACTCTCTAAAAATGTAGAATGTCCCAAAAACTATACAAAAGACTATATATAATTTTCTTCAAGTTCTATAAAGTAGATTACCCCAAAATAAGTAATTGAAGCCATAATTATATAACAAGGCAGTTACATGGTGTAGGTGTGGATTTCGGTTTCATGATTTATCATAACAGAGCTGACAGAATGATGTAGTACATGGTTATCTTAAGCAGACTCAGAATATCAGAGGATGAAAACAACGTGCTATGAGATTTGTGGTGACTCTCATCTCAAGGCAGAAAATTATCTGGATTGACAAGAATAAAAATAATGATATCAGGACTATAGATGGAGATCAGTTGGTTTGGCTTTGCCTGTGAAAGCCTGAGGTCTGCTCCTGGAAATTATTCTTTCTCATTTCTTTCATAAGCTGAAAAACCATTTGGCTCAGGGTTTTAAGGGATTAAAATATTAAAAGTAGTTTTTCATCATGGAAAATTAGGATGTGAGATTTGATAGGACTGAGTCGTCAAGATAAGAATCCTCCAGTCAAAACTCTGAACAAAGCAGAGATTTGGAGAGAAGGGAGAGAGAAAGAGACAATTCTGTGACAAATGAAAGAGTTTTAAAGCCAGTGTTTTTTGGTTTTACAAATGGAGTGAGAAAACAGAAAGCAGATGCTATGTGATTATTTCTGAGTCAGCTACAGGACGATGTCATTTGTTATTCCAATATAGAGAATGTGCATAAAGCAGTCATAAACAGGGTCCATTCTCCTTTCTTTCCTGAGCCTCTTTAATCAACATCGCTTCATTGTCTGATCACTTCAGGGAGAAAAGTTACAGATAGACAGAGACAGGTCACATATAAACAAGAACTCTGCAGCATAGAGCTCTGCTCTGCTGAAGGAGTAAACAGAAATGAAACTCTGTAATCCTGGAAATGAAAGCATTCCATTCCAATGAGATAAGTATCCCATGAAGGATGGGAATTTCTTTGTTCTCCCAGGACTCTTAAATTCTGAGGGAAAGGCAGTGACCGAATGAGTTTCCCTTATCAGCTATGGTTTGGGGTACTTTAACATGGGACCACATTACATTGGAACACTTCATTTCATAGAGGTATTTTTGGAAATAACTCAGTAGAATTCTGAAACTGGAGCATCCAGATCACTGGAGAATATATTGGAATACCAGCTGGGTAGCAAGAATGTCCAAAGCTTATCTCCTGTTTACCTAAAGACATACCTTGAGCATAAAGGACATGGTTTTATGTATGATTTGGAAGATATGAAATAAATTTAGAAGGTCATTTTCATGCCTGCTTTTAGACAAAACAGTAGAAATCATTATCTTTTTCCACATGGGGAGCTTAAAAAATAAGAAAAAAGAAAAGGAATTCAAGTTAATGCTTATGTAATTGCTTCTAAAATTCTCACCCACTAGGAAAACACGTACTTATTTATTTAATTTTTAAAACAACTTGAAATACTGCAAGCTTCCTCATAACCATGTCTATTTACTCCTGGAAGGTGATTGGCCCATCTTGCTAAAAGGAAACTTTCCTTCCTGCCTCTTCCCTAACTTGTGGTTGAGAAGAAGCAGAGGAACCGTGGGTTCTAGACCCCACTAAATGAACTCTTTTTAGTGGAATTAAACCAATAGGCTGGCCTGATCATGCAATTGCTGTTAAAGAAGAAATGTAAATGACACGTCTCAAGTAGAAAATTCAGAAATTCTTTAATGGTCATTTTCATGATAAAGTGAAGGCTATTACAATATATCATTTACTCCTTAAATTTGAAGGTCCTCTTACTAAGAAGCACTCAAATAAGAAAAAGAAATGAGCCAGGTGCTGAGGCTCATTTACACTCCTTTATCATCCTTAGCTGTACCTCTGTGGACTTCTTGACTCTGGCGGTATTTCCATTACTACATGGAATTTCAGCACCCTGCTTCTTTTCTTGTTTTCACTTTTGTTTGCGCCGCTTCTTGAGTTTCCTTTCTCTCTCCACCATTGCATGAATTCTGTTTCCTATGGAGACGGCTACTCCTGCTCACGCAACCCTCCAACATCTGCATGAGTTCTTTCTCGTCCGTGGTTTTTGCTAGACTGACAGTCAGACCACCATATCTTGGCTAGTCCCCTCTTGAGCCATTATTTATTTGGATATATGAGGGTATAGATGGGTCTAAATGGTTTTTAAACTATTAATCTATCCGATAACCATTTTTTCACTATTTTCATTTGCTGGTAGTCTTGACGACTACCTCTTTATTCTTGCTGAAAGTAAACTCACAGTTTATATTTGTATATGTTGGAGTTATTTTTACATTGATTGTAGAAACTCTTAGCAAGGCATTGTAGTATGAATATATTGTCTTTCATTCACTCTTCAAGCTGTAGATTTCATCCTGTATTATTTCTGCAGTGATTTTACTCTGAATGTTTGAAAAGTATTTGTGCTTAAGAAGTACTACAGTCATCATCAAATGACCTTTTGGATGCCCATGATATTGGGCTTTATGTATTTATTCTGTATATTAATTATCTTACTTTCAGTATATTATATAAAATATACACATCTATTACATGGACTTATTATATTACATATATATGATGCTATATATTATTTACATACATAATTTTATATTTATTATAATATATGCTATATATTATATAAATCATATATGTCACATACAATTAACACATCTTCTATATTATATGGCATATATTGTGTATTATATATCAAACATGTACTGTGCATTTTATTACAAATGTGCATGCATATGATATATATCATATACATAGTATATATAGCATAAATATATAGTAAAAATCAGAAAATTATAAACAAATGTACATTTTTTCTGTTTTTCATATATATATTTGAATATAGTTTTCTCATCAATTCTGGATGCATGATAAATGCTTGTAGAACAGAAAAATCCAAACTATAAACTGAGAACATATTTTTTTGTTTCAGAAGAAAGAAACTGTAGAATGTAAAAAGACTTAAAATGTGTTTGAAGTCAGATGCTGACCTACACAGCAAGCAGCCAATATTCTGCCCAGCTTGTACTCTCTAGTATCCACATCAGAACAGGAAAGCTGTGTAATTAAACTCTGCTGTCCAGCACAGAAATATCTTTTTTAATTAGCATCATTTAATCTACATGGGATATTTATTCTAATATGTGCTTATATGTAGATCATATTTGTCATGTTTCCTTCCCAGAATGTTCTATTTTGTTCCATTAGCCATGTACATAAAATAATTTGTTAATGTTTATTCTCCACTACTTCAACATTTGCCTTCCCCTCTCACAGAAATCTATATCAAGTGCAACTGCAGTGATCAAGAAATTTTGTCAAGGGTAGAAGTGTTTATTATTTTACTATAAAACAGTTTACAACATAATGAAAGTGACACCATCACTGTAATTAATGAGAAGAGTTGTAGTAGAAGAACCCACTTTCTGCAAATATTGTCTTATAACTTTGGGAATTTTATGTAAATAATTTTGTACAAACACGGAATTATATCTGTGTGTCAGTCAATATCAGCAAATGTTTATTGGGTTGGGTAGTATTTCAATAATTATATTAAGACACGAAGGTTGACAAGCAATACAGAGAAGTATGTCGGTCTGTTTGTGTACTCCATATTTATTCTTTTTGCATTCTCCTTTTCTTCAAAATTTTGCACAGTTATTAGGACTAGTTGACAAAACAGTGTGTCAAGAAATGTGGTGTGGCGCAGGCTGATTGGTGTCTTCCAGCATCCAACGTTTTCCACACCAGGGCAGAGGTGGTCCTGTGATGTGGCTGTCTTATGGAGTCCACATTTCCTGAGTTTGCTGGCATTTAATGGGGGACAGTCTTTGTCATGTCTCACTGAGGAGAGAGCTGATGTGTAAGTTTTCTCTGAGCTGATTATTTGCTTTCATTTGGGTAAGGATGGTTATTTTTAGGGTTTTGTTTTCAAAGAAGTAGACATTCCTGCTCTCTCTTTTTAACACCTTTCCTCCTTTTTGCATCCAGAAACAGAGAATTTATGGGACGAAAATCCAAAGATGACAAGAATCCCTAAATTACATAATAGGGCAAAGCTGACATCCTAATGACATCATTTGCAACTATCTGTTCTATGAATAAGGGATTACTTCTCATGTAAAGTGTGTCTAGAATGGGATTTTTATTATTGCTATTATTGCAATGGCCAAATGTTAATTCTTTTGGCATATTTCCTAAATTAATTTAGGATAAAGAAGTAGTCATTCACAATTAACTAAAATGAAAATAAGGAGTTATTCTTACATTAAAGAATAAAATTAATTATGATATGTTCTGAGAAATATTCTCCTTAAAGGATAGCTAGAAAATATTTTTTCCAGATTTGCAGAGTGCTGTCTTATGGCATGAAACCTCAACTAGTAAGGAAAAACTAAATAACCAATTCATAATTCATTAGTGAATCAGAGCACCTTTCTTTCATAATGAATAAATTTGTTAAAAAGTTAAAGCTTGACACCCCAATCAATAAATTGTCTAAACACTTAAAGAGAGACTTCTCAGAGGGAAGGAAGACGAATGGCCAATCAACACATGGAAACATGTCAGTATTTCTGGATTC
Source organism: Megascapheus bottae (assembly GCF_031878675.1). Taxonomy (NCBI): domain Eukaryota; kingdom Metazoa; phylum Chordata; class Mammalia; order Rodentia; family Geomyidae; genus Megascapheus; species Megascapheus bottae. The sequence goes on from NC_143509.1 coordinate 19,874,746, forward strand.
ACATATCTGCAAATCCAAACAACACTGAAATTGCATCTCACTCCAGTTAGAATGGACACTATCAAGAAAACCAACAACAACAAATGCTGGTAGATGTGTTCAAAAGGGAAACAGTAGGACATTGTCGGTGGGAATGTAAACTTGTTTAACCATTCTGGAAAGCAGTATGATGCTTCTCCAAAAGAGTAAGCATAGAGCTTCCGTATGACCCAGCATTTATCCAATATACCACAAATCAGACCACACACACACACACACACACACACACACACACACACACACACACACACACTTTCCTGATATCTATTTTATTTTAATTTTTCCCTTTAGGTTATGCTAAACTATATTCAAGCTGAAAATGGAAGAAATATCCTAGATTCAATACTTTAAATGATTTGTTCCTTTTTGAGATCACATACTGAATAATCTAATTCTTTCCATATTTTTTACCATTATTCGATTATTCATTGGGGTTTCATTTTAATATAAGTATCATATATACCAACATACACAGACCTCGGTTCAACATTCTTTCCATCACCATTCTTACCAGCCTTACCAATGATCCAGCAAATTTCGTGGTACAACTTTCACCTACGTTCATGAAATATTTGTGCCACACACTACATGCACTATCAACCCAATAAAAGTCATAATATACTATCCACAGCTGGATGACACAAATGCATTAAGCTACACAATTGAAGATTTTCATTTATGAGGTTTGAACCATATATTAACCTTAGTAATTAAATAGACCTCTTTTATTAACATGATCAATCAAATGGGTGAAATTTAGGTTAATTTAAACATGAGATAATTTGTTTCCTGTATTTATGATTAAATTAAGACATATGCGGAGCTGGGAAAAACAATCAACAAAGTTAATCATCTAATACAAAGTTCAAAATGTTTATGCAGACTGATATCAATGCAATTTAGTTAGAAAAATTATAATAGATGATTATTTAAGAGGGGAGATACATTTAATATGATTTTTTTCTAAGTCTTTCCATTCCCTAACAAATGGGGCGATGTCATTCTTTCTGACAGCAGCATAGAATTCCATTGTGTACAAATACCACAACTTGTTGATCCACTCATCAACTGAGGGACATCTGGGTTGGTTCCATATCTTTGCTATGGTAAATAGTGCTGCAATGAACATCGTTGTGCTAGTGGATTTACTATGTCCTTGTTTCTGGATGATTGGGTAAATGTCTAGTAGTGGAATTCCTGGGTCATAGGGGAGCTCTATGTTTAGTCTTTTGAGGAACTGCCATACTGCTTTCCATAGTGGTTGAATGAATTTGCACTCCCCCCAACAGTGTAGTAGTGATCTCTCCTGGCCACATCCCCTCCAGCATCTGTTGGTATTAGTTTTCTTGATCCTGGCCATTCTAACTGGAATGAGGTGGAATCTTAGAGTTATTTTGATTTGCATTTCTTTTATGACCAGAGATATTGAGCATTTCTTCATGTGTCTATAGGCCATTTTTGTTTCTTCTTCAGAGAAGACTCTCTTTAAGTCTTTGGCCTATCTATTAATGGGATGGTTGTTGCTTTGGAGATTAGTTTTGGAGTGATTCAATTTTTTGAGCTGTTGATACATTTTAGATATGAGGCCTTTTTCCATTGTATGGTTGGTGAAGATCTTCTCCCATTCTGTAGGCTTCCTAATTAATTTACTAGTTATATCCTTTGTCATACAAAAGCTCTGCAATTTAATGCAGTCCCACTTATCCAGCCTTTCTCTGATTTGTTGTGATTCTTGGTCCTTATTAAGAAAGTTTCGACCTGTGCCAAGGAGGCCTAGTGTATCTCCTATTCCTTCTTGTAAAGTTTTCAGTGTGTATGCTTTTACCTTGAGGTCTTTGATCCATTTGGAGTATTAAGTGAAGTAAGCCAGACTCAAAGGAACATATGCTCAATGGTTTCCCTCATTTGTCATAATCAGTAGAAACCTTGGGCTCTCCTAGCAGACATTTGCAATAGAGTAAAACCTAGGCATATACGGCCATATAGTATGACGCTAAATGAAAGGACCTCTACGATATAGAAACAAAAGCCATATAATGAGTGATTGTTGTCCTTAATGTACTATGTTATCTCTCATCTCTAGCTGTCCCTTGGTTATCTCATATTGTTACAGTATCTCACTTTGTTATCTGATATATTGGATATATTTGTATTTGGTTATTTGAAATTGAATAGGGAAGGGGGGAAAACAAGATGAATGGTGGGGGTGGGGGGAGGAAAATGGGGACCAAGACATGAGAAAGGATATCAATGTATGTGAATTAATGTACCTTCTATCTGCCAAATATAATATAACCCTTCTATTTATTACAAAAAAAGAGGAGAGATACATACCTAAGTTTGACACAATTTATAAAGATTTTCTATTCAGTAGTATTTTTATTTATATTATATAAAATTGCTATTGTGATATATTTTCCCCTATCTTTAAGTATTTATATATTCTGAAAAGGAGAATTTTGCTTCTCAGAATGTATAAATCTTTAATGAGTATCCCTTCACATGGCTACCTCTAGACTTATATCTAACAAGTTGTTACTTAGAGTAATTTCCTTAGTGATTGTGTCAATTAAGATTTTATAACTTCAAAATAGTATCTCAACTCAGATATTTCTTCACATCTTTCTAGCAATATTTAGTTTTGTATTGTTGCATTTGACCAAATTTATTCTCCATTCTACTGGATTCATATATAGGATATAAATCTACCCATTGCTTCTGAGTTAAATCCATTTTTAGCATGGAAAAATGTAATGGATTTTATTTATAGTGTTCATTGACTTTCTCACTTCTTACTTAAGCTTTCCATTTGACTAGTTTGTCTTTGGCCTAATGTCAAAATTTCTTGAATCACTCTATAACTTTTCCCTCCCTTGTTTATTTACTTTTGCTTTGAGTTATCTCTATGTCTCCACCAGTATATTGAGCTTACCTGATCATGTTCCTTCAAACTTCTTTTAGAAAATTCCTTGCTTTACATATAAGATTCATTTTATCTGGAACTCTTTAATAAAAATAGTCATCTTCTCAAAGTAAACGTGAATAACCATTAAAGGGTATTTGGTTGAGAAGCCTCCTGGGTGCATCATGAAGAAATAATTTTTATTCTTCTTGCTATCATGTAAGTTTTGGTTAATGTAAACCAATGTATACCTTTATTAAAAATCTCTTGTTATTAAATTACAGTTTCTTATTCCCAGGTATTTTCACAGAAAAATGAGGTTTCCACTGTTAGATTAATGATATTTGGAGGAGAAGGAAAAAATTAAGATTATGTCATGTATTTCTCATTTTCTCTTGTTTACCTCATTGCAATCAAATGTATGTAGCTAGAAAGTAAAGAGATAGATACTCAGTGCATACTTTTTTTTTATTAAAGGCTTTGAGTAGATCAGTCTTTGTACATGATAATAAGAAGAAAGGAAAACAAATAAAGAGGAAGAAATCCTGTGCTTTAGTGTTACGGTATCATCTTGGTTACAATACTTTTTATGACATCCTTATACTTCCCTTCTTAAAAGAACAACCGTGATTTCAACTTCTCATTCTGTAGCTCTATTTTTTCTTATATTAGATCATCATTTTAAAGCAACTTTTCTCTCCACATATTAAGTCCTCATTTTTATTTCTCTCATCCCACTCCATTGTGTTGATTTCTTCCTTAGAAATATCACTGACATGTTAATATTTTTTTGTTTTTTTTTTTGCAGTCCTGGGCTTGAGCTCAGTGCCTGAGCACTGTCCTTGGACTTCCTCAAGGCTAGAGCTCTACCACTTGAGCCTCAGCACCATTTCCAGCTTTTTTCTATGTATGTGGTACTGAGGAATCGAACCCAGGTCTTCGTGCATGCCAGGCAAGCACTCTACCACTAAGCCAAACTCCCAGCCCTGACATGTTAATATTTTTGCCATGTAATTCAATGTTCACTATGAAAACAGATAACCTTCTTCAAAATCAGTAAATGCCCAAAAATGAATAGCCTATATCCATGGCTCTAAGCTAATTAGACTATGAGAAGCACTACATTGATGTTCAAACACTAAAATGGAGTGAAAATTATTTGGGTAAAAGGAAGAAAGATGAGCAGCTAAAATCAGGCTGTTGTCAACAGATCCCAAATAGCAAATGTAAACAAGAAATTTTTACTTTCAGTAATTATACCAAAATGTTGGTTAAGCATATCATTACTGTTTTATACTGAAATACATTGCTCAAGCAAATAAACTAATAATAGTATAAGATGTTTTATTATTTTTTCTTGTTAGTGTATTTTGCATTAGAATTTTAAAACTCATAAAGTTGAAGCATTAGATTCAGGGACTACTGTATAACAGGCTTGGAAGTTGGTTACCAACATTCTTAGAAGAAAAAAGTAGATAAACAATTGAAATTTTGCACCTACAGGGTCATTCCTAATCCAGATTTAATAATGTTACTAGAGAGATACAATAACTTAGATCTTATCAGTAACATAATATGCCATGGCTATAAATGGAAAGATAAATACAGTTTGATGAAATGATTAGGAACAACCTGAGACAATTTTACATCTCTCCATACTTATGAGCTTTCTTTCCAGGCTGTGATGTTCCCTGTAAGATGCTTTATGGCTGACAAGAGGAGGAAAAAAGGAATCCTTGTAAATTACAGTCAGAAATGCCTCCACAGAAAATTTCATTCTCCAGTAAAAGATAACTTTAAATATTAACAATAATGATAGGCTTGGAGTAATAATAACATATTGAAGAATAAAATTTGAACAATATAGAGTGCTACCAAAAGAACATTAGGGAAGATATTAGAACTCTTCAAAGAACGGACATGTGAATGCAGTCTCTTATTTTACAAATGCAGCGTCACATGCTATTTTACTATAAATGTAGAACAGTTACATTTACATAGTTTAAAGAAAAGTCACCCCTAATTTTTCCATCAGAGGATATGTTATGGATACAGTAATACAGAAAGAAATAGAATTGCCTGATATAGATAGTGAAACCAAGAATATTAAGGAAACAAGGAAAGGAGATAAGAAGAAAAATTCTAAGTTGAATAGCTTAAAAACTTACTAGAAATCAATCTAAGCACATCATTGTAACCTTATATAGGAATGTTAATGAATATGTCTAAAAAAGATTTTTTGTAACAATATTGTTACAGTATCTCACTTTGTTATCTGATATATTGAATTTATTTGTATTTGGTTATTTGAAATTTGATAGGGAAGGGGGGAAAACCAGGATGGGTGCGGGGGATGGGGGGAGGGTAATGGGTACCAAGACATGTGAAAGGGTATCAATGTATGTGAATTAATGCACCTTCTATCTGGCAAATATCATGTAACCCTTTTATTAATTACAATAAAAATATTTTTAAAAAAGATTTTTATGATGGATAAAATAGCATCTAAATATATATTTGCCAATAAATGTAATGGATACAAATTTAGTTCAGATAGGGTAAAAGTAAAGGAAATATAGAAAGCAAAATATACCCCAAGATCCAATCAAATAAAAATGAGACTATAGTAATATTGTTTAAATCACATGAAGTATAGGCTATTTACAAGACCTAAATTGTAACACATTAATGCAGAAGAGGAAAAATGGGCATAATAATTAAAGTGAAAAGTTTTGCTCTATGAAATATCTCCTGAAAGTTACAAAGCAAGACACAAACTGGCAGAAGGTAGTGGAAAACTCATCTACTGAAGAAATTATTTTGAACTATATAAAGATCTTTGAAAACTGAGCAGAAAAGACAACTCTCCAAGCTTCCTTAACTATTTTTTCTTAGCAGAGCTCTTTGTGTACTAGTCTGGCTTACTCTGTGAACTTGGCGCCTGCCCTCTCACCTCATCAAGAATATTATTTGTGCTACACTCACAGCAAAACAAATTGGTTCCTCTTCCTTTCCTTCAAAAGAATTCACTTGACTTTCTAAATCTTAGTGCACAGAGTGACCTCCAAACCTATTTATAATTGGAATTACTGGCTATCTAAACTCTTTGATTTAGAAGCGTGCAGAATTAAAGTTTTTGATCTTATCTTACAAAATATATACCAAGTCCTACGAGGTCCCAGAAAGTTAGTACCCTGTGTATTTTAAAAAACTCAGAAAGTATTGTGGGGACATGTAATTTTATATACATATTTGAGAGGTGGGAACCCTAAGTATTGATTTGGCTGAAATGGAAACATTGCTGAAAATACCCATATTGCTTACCCACATTGTCTTACTCTCTAGTAAAGGGTAGAGATCAAATATACTATGTATTTGATACCTAGATTTGTAGAAATCTTTTAAGATATAAAGTTCTCTGAGTTGGTAGGTGAATGACCGTATACTGAGGAATTATTCACCAAGCAAACACACCTGGCTGGGGGGAAAAAGAGGGCTTGCCTAGAACACAATAAGGGTGAATAAATAAAGATTATATTAGTGCTAGTTCTTTGCTTTGCATTGCTTTACTTTTGTATTTTAGATCACACAAGTTCACTTTGTCTGCCATTAAGTTTGGAGCTCCTAACTTGAAAGTCTTTATCTTTTTTTAAAAATTCATTATGACACAATAGGAAGTTGATTTCCTTCAGACAGCAAGGCTTGGCCTGCTGCACCTGTAGTAATGCATGCTGCTTGCCAAACATTATGAAATACATTTCTGCAACAGAGGAAGAGCGGTCAGTCATTACACTGGGACACTAGAAACAACTCAAATATTATGAACAATAAACATGATTTCCTAATTTACATTAACTAAATATGCAACAGCTGCTTTTCAAACCATGTAAAAACAACATTATTGCTTTAAAAATATACCTGAAATAGTATTTTCATTTTGTTTTATTGTAATCACATCTTTCTTCTATTAAAACATGAGTCATGAATAATTTCCTTACAGTTAGCAATTTTCCTTCTTTATAGTGCATTTATCTTTTTATTGGAAAGACATTGGTTTAGAACAGGAAAAAATATTTGCGATTTTCACTTTGAAAATGAAACAGTTTCCTCTTAGCTGTGTGATTATCTCACAGGTTTTGAACCACTTTAAATGAACCTTATGTATGCATTCAGTGTTCAATGGAGATGCCGGTCACCCAAATCTGATGGATTACTGAAGACCCTAAACCCACCTGCATTGTTGTTCTAGGATGTGTGTAGTACTTTCTTTGAATTTTGTGAACATGAAATTAAAAGCTGTTTGTTTGGAAATTTTATCGTGGAACAATGGATTAATGACCTTTCTGTGGCTTACATGAAATCCACTGTCATCTTCAGATGAAGGAACCAATCTGTGGCAGGTAAAAGGTTAAGAAAATCTGCACATTTAGTCAATCAAATTTAAGATTCCCTCTCAATTTAACTAGAATATACATATATTTTGTTGACCATCATTTTCTTTTGGTTTCTTTTCACCAAACTGTAGATTTCCACACTGTATAAAGTGGGAAAAATCATTTCAGTTAGAACCCCCCCCAAAAAAATCAGGGTGATGTACAGAGAGGTTACATTCGTGGGGCTTGAACTCTGGGGCCTGGACACTGTCCTTGACCTCTTTAGCTCAAGCCTACTGCCCTACCCCTTGAGCCACAGTGCCATTTCTAGTGGTTAATTGGAAATAAGAGTCTCAAGGACTTAAGTGCCAGGGCTGGCTTTGAACTGTAATCCTGAGATTTCAGTCTCCTGAATAGCTAGGATTACCTGTGTGAGCCCACTGTGTCTATCTTAGTGCATTACTTCTTAAACATTGTTACCTCTTCTTATGTTTTTCTTCCACTTCCCTTTCTCCCAACCTGCTGCCAAGGTTTTTGTTTGCGGGGGGTGGGGGGTACAGATGAATTGAACTCAGGACTTCATGCATGCTAGACAAGCATTCTACCACTAGACCAAACTTCCATGCCTTCCCAGGTTCTTTTTGGTGACAACATAGAATCATTGAATCATGAATGATAATTACCTGCCTTAATCCTTACTTATGATTAAAAGTCAATTAAGTAGGTCTTATTATCATTGGTAAACTACAGACATTGGGGCTATTTGAGTTATTTGTGTTATCTCCATTGGAAATGTGTCTATTTTTATTGGATTGATTTTTGTATGTTTTCATATAATTCTTATGGCCATGTAATTTTTATAGGCTATTTTAGGATACAAGCATTATGTTAGCAACTCTAATAATTTTGTTAAATATTTCTGGATTTTGTTTTAGGGTTCATTTTTTTGCTTGAATCCTCTAGTGTTTACTTAGCAATGGTGTTAAGTGAATCTAGATTTAATTTGCTCCTGTCTTAAGAGACCTCCCCTCTCTGCCTATTGAAAACCTTCTCTATCTGAAAGACTTTATGTAATTTCCAGCAATTGGTCTGCCCGAAACTCTTCCAGTGCTATTTGTTGATACCCCATGAGAATCTACAGCATCGATGTGGCCATGAATTTATTATATTGCAGCTCTCTGTAATCTTTCTCCTAGAAACTTTCATAACTTTCCACTTTCCTGTATTCCAGTTTGTGCTTCCTGATCTCTACGCAATGCCTCCTGTCTCCTCCCTGTGGATTTTATGATTTTCCACTTCTTCCATTTTGCCCTCACTTCCTCAGTCTCTATCCTCTTTTCTCAGTTCGTGAAGATCAGTGGGATGTCTGCTTTAGCTTGACACCCCTGCACAGTGAGTGGAGAATTAATTCTAAGACATAAACCAGAACCATCTGAGACACAATCTGACTTGTTACCATTCTACAGAGGGGCCCATTAGAAGTGATATGTTGAACAAATGGGAAAATTGTTTATTAAACATCTTACAGTTGTTGAAGGAATTCTATTCTGTTTGAAACCATTTCCACATACTTCTCTTAGAAACAATCATGTTGGGGGAGATTGGCAGAAGATGGTGGTGGTTCTCTGTGAGTCTCTCTGAGCTCTCTCCAAGATACCAGTTCTAGCATGGTAGGGGAAAGTTCATACTGAAAGATAGATCCTAAACTAGCTTTAGCACCACAGAGATCTCAGTCAAAGAGGAGAAAGGCAGGAAACAGGCACAAGAAGACACCAAGGAGTAGAGCCAGCCACTTGGTGCTGCCCTGGAGAAAAAGTCTCCCTCCTGAAATTGAGCAGACAGTGCTTTCCTGCAGAGCAGACCTGCCAGCTCTAGACAGAGCTAGACAGAGCCTTTCTGAGCCCAGAGCCATCACCTGGCCATGGCGCAGACCTGCCAGCTTCAGGGAACCAGAAAACCCAGCAATTTGTGAGTAACTCTGTGGAGACTTTTCTATTTCTTCTCACAGAATGGCATCGGGAAGGAATCCCATCCTCCACCAGCTGAGAGGAGCACCATCTTGACTGCTGGCAAAGACCCTGCCAAAAGAACTGGAGCCTAAGAAGTAGCGCTAGCAATGCCATCATTCAAAAGGGCAAAGGTTTTCCCAGAGGCAGCTTAGTGGGATGTCTGTCCCCGGTGCTAGCAGAAGTTCCTTATTCTGGACGGGGCCACACTCCTGTTAAACAAAGTCTCTCCAGGCTCCATCAGCTTTTTTTTTTTTTCTGCCCAATCAAGCAAACTGATCAGAAAAACCACAAAGCCAAATCGCAAGAGAAAAAGACTTTTTGAGGGGACTGGATCCCGAATTTAATGGAGACACAAGTTTCCTAATCTGTTCCGTCCCCCCCCCCTTGCAAAAAAAAAAAAACTGAAAAATACCCTTTTTTGTTTCTTTTTTCCCCTTATTTTCTAACCTTTTTCATTTGTATTTTTATGTATTCTTCTTATTTTTTAAAAGTTATGATTCTTTCCTTTTTGTCTTTTCCCCTCCAATTTCCTTCTGTCATTGGGGTCGTTCCTAGAAACATAGTGACAGTACTGGGTACAGACTGGATATAAATGATATTTTTATTGATACAGTCATCTGCTTTTTAATCTGTTGATTTTTAACCTAGTATTTCTTATCTAAGAACTCACAATTGTGTCGGATCTCCTCCGACTTTTTTCTTGTTATTCTTTTTCTTTTTCTTCTTTTTGTTTATTTTTACTTTTAAAAATGTTTATCATTGAACTCTCCTATATATACCATCCTCTTTTCTCTATATATTCTTCTATTACTCTTCTTATTTTCATAATTTTTATCTTATTTGTTTTGAATTTTGTACTCAACTATTTTACGTTTTGATATCTTAGGTCAGTTACCCTTATGCTATCCCTTTTCTTCATTATTATATTAATGTTACACTCCTACATTACTCTTCTCTTACCTCTCCTCTTGTCTTTCAAACTATTTTTCTCTCTCTGCTCCTCTGTTCATCCTTCAAGTTTTATAATGCATGGATCTATAGTTGATGGTTGCTGAGCAGTACTGTATATCTAGGTGTTCAATTATATTGTAGGTCCTGAGGGACTTAAATACAATAGAGATTGGATTGAGGGGTTTATTATTTTGGGTCATAAAATGGCGATAGGTAGTGGTAGATTTGTCTGTAAGTGCATAAAAAGAGAAAGAGCGATAATACCAATCTAAAATTTTGAACATCTATTGTCAGGCCAGCTAAAGAGTTCTAGGTTGGTTATATCTTAAAAATTGAAATCTTGTGCAGTATTAATCTTGCTCCCATTTTCAAATGGGCAGAATAAGAAACTCAAGAAAAATGTCAAATCAAGGATAGCATCTCCCACCCAATATAAACAGGCAATGGAGCAGTCAATGGCAAAACTAGAGGAGAGTCCTCTAAATGCTATAGAAATGCAATTGATAAACATGATAAATGAAAAGATTGAAAACATACAGAAAGAGATACGGGAGGAAGCCATCATCTACATGAGATGAAACCATAAACAAGGTGATACGTGAATGAGAGGAAGCCATAAAGGAGGCCATAATAAAGGATTTACAAAGAAAAATGGACCAGTTCAAAGAATCTACAAACAAAAAGCTGACTGAACTCTGACAAATGTCCAATGACAGTAAAGCTGCTGAGCTAAATACTCAAATGGAAATCAAGGAGTTAAAGAAGCCTACACATGATCTAAAACAAGAGATGCAAGGCATCAAAAAATGAGCAATAAGAAGGGGAACAGATGAAGAATAAAGTAGAAAATTTGATAGCAGGTTAGACAATGCAAAAGAGAGAATTTCTGGGGATGAAGATAACCTAGTGGTTATAGAAAAAGAACAGAAAATTGGTTAAGCCAAATCTAGGAAATATGAGAGAATGCTTCAGGAGGTCCAAGATACAATTAAGAAGCCTGATTTAAGGCTAATTGGTATTGAGGAAGGCCTGAAGAAAGGGGTCAATGGTATTGGAAATATACTTCAGGAAATCATCTCAGAGAACTTCCCAAATATCCAGAAGTGCAGGCCCATCAGATGCAAGAAGCTTTTAGAAACCCAAAAAGACTTGACCAGAAAAGGACATCCCACTGCCACATTATAATTTATTCAGGATCACTGGAGACCAAAGAAAGGATACTAGAAACAGCCAGTGAGAAGAGAACAATCACCTCAAAGTAAAACCAATCCGAATAACCACAGATTTCTCAGCAGAGACCATTCAGCAAGAAGAGATTGGAAGGATATATGTCATGCACTGAAGTCAAATAACTACCAACCAAGAATATTGTACCCATCTAAGCTCTCATTCATAACTGAGGGAACAATAAAAACCTTCCATTCCAAGGAAAAGTTGCCACAATACATAGCAACCAAACCAGCACTACAGAAAATTCTCAAAGATGTTCTACTCATTGAAAACAGACACAAACATGATACTGACAAAGAAATGGCACCTAGAAATCATACCAGCTAAGTACAGCAAGAACTGTCAAACCACAGGATCTAATGAAAGTTTTTAATAAGGTCAGGAACCAGTAAATATTTTTCAGTCCTACCTCTCAAAATCAGTGGACTTAACTCTCCAATTAAGTGGCATAGACTGTCTAGTTCGATCAAAAAGCACAATCTGTCCTACTGCTGTCTTCAAGAGACACATCTTGACCCACCAAAACAAATGTTTTTTTGAAAGTGAGAGGTTGGAATAAAGTTTATCAAGCTAACAGCCCCCATAAACAGGCTGGAGTTGCCATCCTCATATCAGATAAAATAGACTTCAAAGTTAAATTAGTGAGAAAGGACAAGGAAGGTTACTACATACTAATAAATGGATCTCTCTTTCAGGAGGACATAACCAGCCTAAATAGCAACACACCAAATCCCGGAGCACTGAACTTAATCAAGCAAACTTTACTTTCACTAAAACCACACATAGATTGAAAAACAGTGATTGTTGGTGACATTAACACACTACTCTCACCTATGGATAAATCAACCAGGCAAAAACCCAATAGAGAAAACTCAGAATTGAACAACTGTATAGACCAACTTGATCTAAAGGACATCTGCAGATTATTACACCCAGCAACAACACAATGTATGTTTTCTTCAGCAGCACATGGGACATTTTCCAAAATATACCATACTTTAGTACATAAAATAAACCTGTGCAGATTCAGAAACACTGAACTTATTCCCTGCATTCTCTCAGACCACAAGGGCATCAAATTAGAACTGAACACCAATCTCCACAAACAAAAACCCTGTAACTCATGGAGATTGAACAACACATTGTTGAATCACCAATGGGTCACCAAGAGATAAGAACAGAAATTCAACAGTTTACGAAATATAACAAAAAAAGAGCACACAAAATACCAAGTCCTTTGGGGAACAGCTAATGCAGTACTCAGAGGAAAATTTATAGCTATGAGTGCCTACAATAACAAATTGGAAAAATCGCAAACTAACTATTTAATGTCACACCTTAAGCTGTTGAAAAAAAAAAGAGCAACAACCCAACCTTAAACACAGTAGAAGGATGCAAAATATTAAAATCAAAGCAGAACAAAAAGAATTGGAAATAAAAAAAACCATAGAATCAACAAAAAAGGCATTGGTTCTTTGAAAAAATTAAGAAAATTTACAGACACTTAACAAATCTTAACAAATAAAGAAGGGAGCACACCAAAATAAACAAAATCACAGATGAGGATGGTAATAACATGACAAAAATTACCAAGATCCAGAGCATCATGAGGGAATATTTTTCAAACCTTTATGCCAACAAATTTGAGAATCTAGAAGAAATGGATGAATTTCTAGCCAATATTAACATACCCACACTGAACCAAGATGACCTAACCCAATTAAACAGACCTATTATCAAGCATTGAAATAGAAATGGCAATAAGAGACCTTCCATCCAAGAAAAGCCCAAGGTTAGATGAATTCACAGCTGAATTCCATAAGGTCTTCAAAGCAGAGCTCACACCAACAATCTCAAATTCTTCAATGAAATAGAAAACAATGGCTCTTTGCCAAACTCATTTTACGAAGCCACTATATCCCTCATTCCCAAACCAGACAGAGATTCATCAAAGAAAGAGAACTATAGACCCATTTATTTGATGATTATTGATGGAAAACTTCTCAACAAAATGCAGGCCAACCATCTTCAGCAAATCATCAAAAAATTATACACTCTAATCATACAGGATTCATCAAAGGGATGCAAAGCTGATTCAATATGCACAAATCAATTAATATAATTCAACACATCAATAGGAGCAAGGACAAGAATCACATGATTGTCTCAATAAATCCAGAAAAGGCATTTGACAAGATCCAACACCCCTTTATGCTAAAAGCTCTGGAGAAACTAGGAATCCATGGAACATTCCTCAGTATAATAAAGGCTGAGTATGACAAACACACAGCTAGCATTACACTTAATGGCGAAAAGCTAAAGACATTCCCTCTAAAATCAGGAACAAGACAAGAATGCCCCTTCTCTCCACTCCTCTTTAACATACTATTAGAATTCCTAGCCAGAGCAAGAAGGCAAGAAGCGAGCATAAAGGGGATCCAAAGAGGGAAAGAGGAAGTTAAACATTCCCTTTTTGCAGATGACATGATTCTGTATTTAAAGAAACCTATAGACTCCATTCACAAGATGCTTGAGCTGATTCAAAACTTTGGCAAGGTAGCAGGGTATAAAATTAACCCTCAAAAATCAACCGTCTTCCTATATGTCAACAATGAGAGGAACAATGCAACAATCAGGACAGCAACTCCTTTTACTACAGCCTCAAAGAAAATAAAGTACCTAGGAATTAACTTAACTAAGATTGTAAAGGACCTTTTTGATGAAAACTTTAAAACCCTTAAAAAAGAAAATTAAAGCAGAATTGAGGAGATAGAAAAACCTCTCATGATTCTGGATTGGAAGAATTAACATCATGATAATGGCGACCTTGCCAAGGGTTATCTACAAATTCAATGCAGTACCCATAAATATCCCAATGTCATTCTTTAAAGAAATACAAGAAGTAATCCAAATTTTCATATGCAAAAATAAAAGACCCTGTATAGCAAAAACACTTCTTAGCAGAAAGAACAGCGCAGGGAGGAATTTCAATACTAAATTTTTGGCTCTATTACAGAGCTATAGTGACCCAAACAGCCTTGTATTGGCACAAGAACAGGCCTGAAGACCAATGGAATAGAACTGAGAACCCAGATATTAACCCACAGGCTATGGCTACCTAATCTTTGATAAGGGTGCAAAAAAAATAACATGGAACAAACACAGCCTCTTCAACAATTGGTGCTAGCAGAACTGGTTAAGCACCAACAGAACATTATGTTGGATCCTTCTTTGTCACACTGAACCAGGATTAATTCCAAATGGATCAAAGACCTCGAGGTAAAAGCAAAACCCTGAAAACTTTACAAGAAGGAATAGGAGATATACTATGTCTACTTCGCACAGGTTAAAACTTTCTTAATGAAGACCCAGAAACACAACAAATCAGAGAACGTCTGGATAAGTGGGACTGCATTAAACTACAGAGCTTCTGTATGGATAAAGCTAGCTAATTAACTAGAAAGCCTACAGAGTGGGAGAAGGTCTTCACTAACCATACAACAGACAAAGGCCTCATATCTAAAATATATCAACAACTCAAAAACATGAATCAATCCAAAACAAATCTCCAAAGAAACAACCATCCCATTAAAAGATGGGCCAAAGACTTAAAGAGAGTCTTCTCTGAAGAAGAAATAAGAATGTCCTATAGACACATGAAGACATGCTCAATGTCTCTGGTCATAAAAGAAATGCAAATCAAAACAACTCTAAGATTCCAAGTGACTCCATTTAGAATGGCCTAGATTAAGAAATCTAATAACAATAGATGTGCTGGAAGGGATGTGGCCAGGAGGGATTACTGCTACACTGTTGGTGGGAGTGCAAACTTGTTCAACCACTATGGAAAGCAGTATGGCAGTTCCTCAAAAGACTAAACGTAGAACTCCCTAATGACTCAGCAATTCCACTCCTTGCCATTTACCCAATCATCCAGCAACAAGAACATACTAAATCCACTAGCACAATGATGTTCATTGAAGCACTATGTACCATAGCAAAGATATGGAACCAACCCAGATGTCCCTCACTTGATGAGTGGATCAACAAGATGTGGTATTTGTACACAATGGAATTCTATGCTGCTGTCAGAAAGAACAACATCACCTCATTTGTAAGGAAATGGAATTACTTAGAAAAAATCATATTAAGTGAAGTAAGCCAGACTCAAAGGAACATAGTCTCAAGGTTTCCCCTATTCATCCTAATCAGTTGAAACCGTGGACTCTCCTAGAAGAGATTTACAGTAGAACAAAATCTAAATACATAAGGCCATATAGAATGACTCTAAATGAAAGGACCTCCAGGTTATAGAAACAAAAGCCATGTAATGAATGATTGTTGTCCTTAATGTAATACATTATCTCATCTCTTTTGCTATCCCTTGGTTATCTCATATTGTTATAATATTTCACCTGGTTATCTGATATATTGTATATATGTGTATTTGGTTATTTGATGTCGGCTAGGGATGGGAGGAAAACAAGATGAGGGGTGAGGTTGGGGGGAGGGAAATGGGGACCAAAAGATGAGAAAGGATATCAACGTATATGAAGTAATGCATCTTCTATCTGGTGAATATAGTATAACCCTTCTATTAATTACAATAAAATATATGAAAAAAGAATCATCTTTGGAACAATATACACATATATTTTATACTGTGTGTGCACACATATATTAAGTATTTATATTATGTGAACCTAACCTTTTAGTTAGGATTCATTTACTCATGTATTAGAACCTCTGTTTCTACATACTTACTTACTAATTTGTATATAAATCTATTTAAACTTAATAAACCTTTTATATGTTAACTATATCACATGTAATGAATTTATAACAAATACTGTTTACTCTCATTATTATTAATTTAGTTTCATTACTAAGAAGTCCATGTGTAGTTTTCCTGTTAAAATCCTTACATTGGAAATCTTTTCACATTCATTCCGTTAGGTATCAAGTTTGTCTTTATTTGTTATTTCTTCCTTCAGAATAAAATGATTGTTGTGAAGGTTTCTTTCGGTTTCTTTAAGGAAATTATTCTTCAAAAATTATTTTGCCCTTTACCTGCTTTTAGAATAAATATAGTCAAGGTTCCCCCCTTTTGGGCTTTTGCCTGATATGTTCAATAATGTAAGTTTTAGATAAGTTTCTCCTGTTTCTCAAAGGAATTTAAATCAATTATACATCTTTTTGATTTTCTTAACCTTGGACAGTGTACAATCTTACAAACATTCTTCTTCTACCCTTCATTACTTTTTTATTAAAGGATTTAGTAACATTGCTTTTTACATCATATTTCAAAAGACAACTTTAGCAAACTAGTGTTCAAGAAGGGAATTTCTATATACAATAACTGGGACTTAGTTTCTAGAACTTAATCCAAATTAGGCTAAGGGTTTGTATGCCATAGAAACATATAAATTGATGAAATAAAACATTATGTCTATAGTGTCATAGGTTTTTTATGTCTATATAGTTATGTTTATATTTCCATTACCATGTCCATACCATTGGGTATGCAAATATTGAGTCCTCGCTCTTGTACACTTTGGATTTAATAGCCACATATTAAGGATACCATGCACCTTTTGTTCCTTAGGTCTTGACTTGTCTCACTCAACATGGTTCGTTCTAGATTCATCCAATTCCCTGTGAATGCCATTATTTTATCTTGTCTGCTGGCTATGTAGAATTCTGTATCCATTCATCTGCAGTTGGGCATCTGGATTGTTTCCATCGCCCGGATATTGTAAATAGTGCAGAGATGAACATAGCTGAGCAGGTGTCCTTATCATATCTTGCGTTACGATGTTCAGGGTAGATGCCCAGAAGTGGTATGGCGGGATCATACAGAAGGTCAATTTTCAGTTCTTTAAGAAACCTCCAAACGGCTTTCCAGAGTGGCTGAACTAGTTTACATTCCCACCAGCAGTGTAGTAGGGTTCCTTTTTATCCACAATCCCACCAGCAAATGTCATTGTCTGAGTTCAAAATCTTGGCCATTCTTGTTGGGGTAGGGTGGTATCTTAGGGTTGTTTTTATTTTCATTTCCTTTATGACCATAGATGATGAACATTTTCTCATATGCTTTTCTGCCATTTTAATCTCTTCTAAAAAGTCTCTCTTTAGTTCCCTTGCCCATTTAGTGAATGGTTTTTTGGGTTTGGGGGGAGTTAATTTCTTGAGTTGCCTGTAGATACTGGATATTAAGCATTTGTCAGATGTATTACTGGTAAATATCTTTTCCCAGTTGGTTGGCTGTCTCTCTACTTTTGTGACTATGTTTTTATCTGTACAGAAACTTTTTATTTTTATGTAGTCCCATTTGTCGAGTGTCTCTCCAATCTGTTGTGACCCTGGGATTCTGTTCAGGAATCTTTTGCCTGTGCCTATCAGTTCCAGTGTCTCTCCTACTTTATCATGTAGCAGTTTCATGGTTTCCAGTCTTACGTTGAGGTCTTTGATCCACTTTGAGTTAATGCTTGTGTATGGCAAAAGGCTAGGGTCAATTTTTAGTTTTCTGCATGTAGCTGCCCAGTTTTGCCAGCACCAATAATTAAATAGACTGTGTTTGTTCCACTGTATATCTTTGTTTCCTTTGTCCAATACAAGTTGCCTATAGGTATGTGGTTCTATTTCCGGGCCTTCTATTCTGTTCCAGTAATCTTCTGGTCTGTTTTTGTGCCAATACCAAGTGGTTTTTGTTATTTTGGCATTATAGTAGAGTTTGAAGTCTGGTATTGTAATCCCACCAGCATTGCTCTTTTTGCCTAGAATTGTTTTGGCTATTCTAGGTCTTTTCTTGTTCCATATGAATCTTTGGATTATATCTTCTATTTCAGTAAAGAATGTCTTTGGGATTTTGATGGGGATTGCATTGAATTTGTATATCAATTTTGGCAGCATAGCCATTTTCACTATGTTGGTTCTCCCTAGCCATGAGCAAGGGATGACTTTCCATTTCCTAGTGTCCTCTTCAATTTCTTTTCTTAGGCTTTTATAGTTTTCATTGAATAATGCCTTTCCATCTTTGGTTAAGTTTATTCCTAAATATATTATTCTTTTGGGGGCTATTGCGAATGGGATTATTTTCTTGTTTTGGCCTTCGGTTTGTGTATTGTTGGTGTATAAGAAGGCTACTGACTTCTGAAGGTTAATTTTGTATCCTGCCACTTTGCTAAAGTTTTTCATATATGGCTTTAACTATTTTGAGGAATGTACCTCTTATTCCTATTTTTTCTAGTGCTTTCAACATGAATGGATGTTGTATTTTGTCAAGTGCCTACTCCGCGTCCAGAGAAATGAACATGATTCTTATCCTTAGTTCTATTGATGTGATGTATTACATTGATTGATTTGCAAATGTTAAACCAGCCTTGCATCCGTGGGATGAAGCCCACTTGATCGTAGTGTATGATTTTTAAAATTTGTTTCTGGATTCTGTTGGCTAATATTTTATTGAAGAGTTTTGCATCTGTGTTCATTAGAGAGATAGGTCTGTAGTTTTGTTGTTGTTGTTGTTGTTGTTGGGTCTTTCCTTGGTTTT
This sequence comes from Megascapheus bottae, assembly GCF_031878675.1. Lineage (NCBI taxonomy): Eukaryota > Metazoa > Chordata > Mammalia > Rodentia > Geomyidae > Megascapheus > Megascapheus bottae. Next base: position 19,893,802 of record NC_143509.1, read on the forward strand.
GGGGTGAGAGTAATATTAGCTTCATAAAATGAGTTTGGTATTGCTCTTTCTGTTTCTATTTCTCGGAAGAGTTTCAAAAAGTATAGGTGTTATTTCATCTTTAAACGTCTTGTAGAATTCCACAGTGAAACCATCTGGACCTGGGCTCTCCTTGGTTGGCATTTCCCTGATTGCTTCCACAATTTAATTGTAAGAGATTGGTTTGTTCAATTTGTTTATCTCATTGTTGTTCAGTGTGGGTAGCCTATATTTATTTAAGAAATTATCCTTTTCTACTAGATTTTCTTGTTTCTTTGAATATAGGCCTGAATAGTACTTATTCATTATGGACTGAATTTCTTGTATATCAGTTGTGATTTTTCTCTGGGGTCTCTAATCTTGTTTATTTGAGTCTCCCCTCTCCTTTTTTTGATTAAATCTTGGCATGGGTCTGTCTATTTTGTTGACTCTTTCAAAGAACCAACATTTTCATTTATCTATTTTGTGTATAATAGATCTTATTTCAATCTCTGATAGTTCTGATTTTATTTTTGTTATTTCTGTCCTTCTAGTTGTTTTGGAATTAACTTTTTCTTGCTCCTCTAGGTGTTTCCATTTTTTTAGGTTATTTATATGCTCTTCTGTATTTTTAATATGCGCTCCTAGTGTGATAAATTTGCCTCTTAGAACTTCCTTTGCTGTGTCCCAAAAGTTCCTTTGTGATATTTCTTGATTGTCATTACATTCAAGGAAGTTTTTAATTTCTTTTCTGATCTGATCTGTTACCCAGGAGTTATTCAGAAGTGTGTTGTTCAGCCTTTCAAGTGATTGAATGTTTTTTGACTTTGCATTGTTCAGAATTAGTCTGACTGCACTGTGGTCTGATAGAATGCATGGGATTATATCAGTCCTCTTGTATCTGCTTAAGTTTTCTGCATGAACTCTTATATGATATATTTTGAGTGTGTTCTATGTGCTGCTGAGAAAAATGTAAAAAGTTTCGCCATTGGATGGAAGACTCTGTGTATACCTGTTAAGCCCAGCTGGGCTATGGTGTCGTTTAAGTCGATAGTATCTTTGCTTTTGTTGAGTTGACCTGTCATTTGTTGAGAGTGCTGTATTGAGGTCTCCGACTATGATTGTGTTTGGGTCTATCTTGTTCTGTAATTCTTTGCGAGTTTGTTTGACAAATTTGGGTGCTCCCGTGTTGGGGGAGTAATGTTTATAACTGTAATATTATGGGTGTGGATTGTACCCTTTACTAATGTGTAATGGCCATCTCTATCTTTATGTACTGATTTTACTGAGAAATTAATCTTGTCAGAGATTAAGATTGCATTGGAGTGGAAAATTCGTTTCCATCCTTTCACTTGGAATTTGTTTCTGTCTTTGGCAGGGAGGTGGGTCTCTTGGAGGCAACATATGGATGGGTGGTGTTTCTTAATCCAGTCTGCTGCTCTGTGTCTTTTGATTGGATTGTTCAGCCCATTGACATTTAGGGAAATTTTGTTCTCGATTAATTAATATTTTTTGTAACTCTGGTTTAGTGTGCACGTATTCATAAAGCTTCTCTTTGGAGTGAAATATTCTTGTTTCTCCCTCAAATGTAAATGCTAGTTTTGCTGAATATATCAGTTTGGGTTGGCAGTTGTTGGTCTTCAGGAAATCCATGATATTTTTCCAAGCTTTCCTTGCATTTAGGATTTGCGCGGAGAGATCTGCTGTAATTCGAATTTTTTTCCCATTGTAATATAACTCTTTCTTTGTTTTTGCAGCATTTAAGATCAATTCCTTGGTATTCTGGTCTAGTATCTTTACTATGATATGTCTAGTATCTTGCCTGTTTGGAGTCCTGAAACCTTCAATAATGTGAGTATCTTCCCTTTTGAAGTTGGGGAAGTTCTCTGCTATGATTTTGGTGAATAAGGGTTGGATTACTTTGTCCTGAAATTTGGAGCCCTCATCAATCCCTATTTTACGAAGATTAGATTTCTTGGCTCCATTTGTCAGGTCCTGGAGTTCTCTCTGGTGGATTCTGACTAATCTTTCCAAGTTGGTGATTCTCTGTTCCAGCTCTTGTGATTTATCTTCCATTCCTGATGTTCTATTCTCCATCTCCGTCAATGTGCTGCTTAATGCCTCCATTTTTGCTTGAATTGTGGGCACTGAGCTGATCATGTCTGCTGAGAGGGTATTGAACTTTTCTTCCACTTCTCTCTTGAATTCGAAGAGCTCCTTGGAAATTTCTTGCTTTTGTTTTTGGAATTCAGCCTTAATTTTGTTGGTCATTTCCAAAATCATCTCCTTGATTTGAGTCATATTTCGTGTCTTTTCAGGTGTCATTTCTTGGGATGGTGACATCTCTCTGGTCCCTTAGCTCTTGTTTCTTTTTGGGCTTTGTGTGGGACTTTGATTATTTATGTATGTTGTAATTCATCTTTGAGCTCTCCTAGGCATTGAGAACTGTTGTAGGTTCACTCTGTGGTCGGTAGGTGGAGGTCTTTACTTGGATTGGGACTGGTGGTTCTGGGAATCTGCGTATACCTGTGGTTCTCTGCCAAATTGATTCCGCTGCTGACTAGGTCAGAGTTTGCAGTTTTTGCAGGTGTTCACCTGTTCACAGAGGCTGTGTGCCGCTGCATGACTAGCTCCTTGCCCAACCAGTGGCCTCACAGTGGGCACTGGGATGGATCTGCGTGCTTCAGTCTCAGCACGCTGGGTGGATGATTGATTTTTCTACCCTGCTTCCAGGGGTGGGCCTCCTCCCAAGGGTCTGGGTTTTGTGAGTTTCCAGGGGTTCTCAGCTAGACTACCTGGTTTCTGCTCTGTTCTCAAGGGTGGGGTCCAGCCGAGGACGTAGGCTCTGAGGGCAGAGCCACACCTTTCTGACTCTCAGAAGGCGAGCTTAGCTATTGCTCTGCCCTTTAGTTCCCTGCTGTGTTTCCGCTGCTTTGGCAGAGAGTCTGTGACTGTGTGAGGCCCCTTGGTGCTGTCTTGCTCGGGATTCCCAGAAGGAGATTGCCCGGCTCAAGATCCCATACACCCCACCCACTGTTGGAAGACAGGGTCTCAGCAACCCCTCCCCCCCCCCCAGTCTCCAGATCCAGTGGCCTGGGAGAGAAACCTGTTGGCGGTGGGAGCAAGGACACCTCTGCCCCCTTTTGTGGGGTGCTGGGTCTTAGCGCCCGCCTGCCTGTCAGTCTCTAGTCAATGGCCTGGGGGAGGGGGCTGTTGAGAGAAGGGATAGGATTCTAAATTCCTTGCCCCCCCCTGCACTTGCCAGTGTTTCTTGGGAGGGGTGGAAGGGTCTGAGTAAAGTGCTATACCTTGCCCCCAGCTCTGCTTTCCCAATGGGTTTGGGGACCCACTGGGCTACCCGCTGGGCTACTCACTCCTCTGCTCCGCGTTATTGGAGAATCATTCACTCCCCTCTGATCTCACCTGCCGCCTGTGCTCCGTGTCTGGGTCACATGCTTGCTGGTCTTCTCTGCGCTGTTTCCTTTGTCTGGCTTCTGCTGCTTGCTGGCCTGGTCTATGCTGGCTTCTGCGGCGGTCAGGGCTTCCCGGCCCCGGTACCCTTCACTGTGGCCTTCCTGGCTTGGAGCCTGCGGCCAGGGGTTGGGGAGAGGTCCTCGCATTTCGAATTCTTTGAGAAAGTTGGATGTGAGCTTTATCTGGATTTATTTTCTGGTTTGAGTCCTTCTCCGTTGCTTCTTGAGTTTGTTGTGGATTTCTTAAGGTGGTTGGCTCGTGAGATTCCCTGGTTCTCTCTTTTTGTGGGAGAGAGCTTGGCTGCGTCCCTATTGTCTTGGTGCCAACTTCTGACCAGCCCTACCCTTTATTACTTTTAAGCCATTGCCTATCAGCTCTGGTCCTCTCAGAGTCAAACTTTGCAAAAAGTAATTTATACACTCTCTGCAATCTAATTTTCACAGTCACCTGTGATGGAAATACCCACTCAAGAAGAATGACAAGTAACTTTCTGGCTAAAATAAATAATTTTAACTTTCTTTTTGCTTAATTCCTCTCAGCAAAAATAGCCCAGAGGTACCTTTGTTGTGAAAATGTCTCCCTTGAGTTCTCTTTCTCTATCTTTTTGTGACTATATAGTATTTATGAAAAAGTGTGTGTGTGTGTGTGTGTGTGTGTGTGTGTGCATGTGTGTGTGTATGCCCCTGCATGTGCTTGTAGATATGTGGTCAATTCAATTTAAGTTTCACAATGTAGTTCAAGTGGTCCTGTAACTCAAAAACTCTACTGTTGTCTTTCTAGTGCTGAGATTACAGGTAAGGGAGTAGCTTCTTATTTCTAATCTCTCCTGTGATTTTTAAACTCCATTGCTACATCATAAGTGCTAGCATCACTCCCATTCTGGAATTTTGAACATATTTCTGTTTTTCCTTTCCTTGTATACATGTTGTTCAAGTATAACCTGGTCACTGGTCGAAACACCCAATTTGCATTCAGTCCCAAATTCCAATTTACATTTGTGTCTAGGTCAGTGCTTATGGCCATCTCACTGTTAACATAGCTTATTATTCCCTAAAACATCCATGAGCATTGTCTTCCATTATCTGTTACAATACAAAAGGCTCCATATCTGTAGAATCCTCCAGAAAGGATGGCAGTACCATGCCCTTTCTTTGCTATATAATCCCTTAGACATATCAACACCTTAGCTGACTTGCACATCTGCCTCTCACTTTCCTTGCCATACTGTTAAACTTGTGTTCCTTAGTTTTCTTGTTTGAATTAGTGTATATATCCTCTCTATATATTCTTGTTTCAAGTTTCTCAGTGATTCTCTGTATTCCTAGGAAGGAACTGAGCTGCTAATATTTTAAATTTCCCCTTTGATTGAAATCTTAGTATCACTTCATGTTGTACAAAGAAAAGTCTACATTCCTCTCTAGGTCCTGTAACTCCTTTCCAATCTCAACTTCCAAGCTCATGTCAGGATTTTTTCCACTGATGGAGTTAAGAAATGCTCTGTAATATCTCTGCCATTTTGGATATTGACATAATCTACCTGGAACTCCTTTTTATATGATTTCATTTTTTCATTACTACTCAGCCATCAATTTAACAACAAGAAAAGATTAAAAAAATAAAAGAATCAAATAAACAAAAATATTCAGTTTTTATTTCCTAAATGTCATGTCCAAGAAATATTTCCAAGTTGCCATTTACTTTGCTAAGAGCTCTGACTATAGCAACCACCTCAGGCTAATAGCTTTTTTCTTATATAACAAGTTTATGAGTCATAAACAGTGTAGGCTTCATGTATAGAAAAGCTTTATGCTGGGGTTTAACGCCCTTTCTTTGCTGTTTTGAAATTTTTCTCCTTTTTCTTTTTTTGAAACCCAAGGCTTCGGGTACTGTCCCTGAAACTTTTTTGCTGAAGGCTGGCACTCTACCACTTTATCCACATCTCCACTTCTGGCTTTTGGCTGGTTATTTGGAGATTAGAATCACATAGATTTTCCTGAGCAGGCTGGCTATGAACTGGGATCCTTAGAGCTCAGCTTCCTGATTAGCTAGTCACAGGTGTGAACGACCGGTGTCCAGCTTCCATTTTGAAATTCTTCATACTTTAATTTTGGACTTGAACATTGTCAGTTAGGCTGGAAAAGACAAAGACTTCAGTTTAGATGTTTCTGTAGTATTTGTACACTTTCTTCTTGTAGAGCTTCTTAGCTGCATGTTCCTTCTCCTAACCCTTGGCCCCTTCCTGATCTCATGTCCCACTCCACGATTGAGATTCTTTCTGAGGGGAGGGTGATGCTCTCACACCCTTTACTCTCTGGGGTGGCCATTGTTCTGCATGGGATGGAAGCTCCGTGTTTGCATTCTTTTTTTTTTTTTTTTGCCAGTCCTGGGCTTGAGCTCAGGGCCTGAGCACTGTCCTTGGACTTTCTCAAGGCTAGAGCTCTACCACTTGAGCCTCAGCACCACTTCTGGCTTTTTTCTATGTATGTGGTACTGAGGAATCGAACCCGGGTCTTCATGCATGCTAGGCAAGCACTCAACCACTAGGCCAAACTCTGGGCCCCTGCATTCTTTTTTTGTTCCTGGTTAGAATTTTCAGTATTTAAACATGATTTTTCCCTTATTTGTTACTCTATTGAGACTCCAGGGAGAGAAATGCAAGCTCCACACACTCACATGGGAAGGGGCACAGAGGTTGGGGAAATAGGAGAATTCAGCAGAGCAGTGTGTGTGTGTGTGTGTGTGTGTGTGTGTGCCTGGGAGTGTGTGTCCTTGTGTGTTTCTGTGAGTGTGTGTGCCTGTGTGTGCAGAAGTCTTTATTATTTTATATCCTCATAGTACCAGCTGGAGTTCTCATCATAGAAATATTCTTGAAGCCATGCAAATTGAGCTGCTAGTAACAAAGGAGAGACATGCCAAGGTATTTCAAGTTAGCTTGCCTGATGGATGCTAAGATAAATGCCTTAATAGTTTATATTGGTTTGAGCCTTCTGTTAGTGAAACTTATTAATAAAACTAAGAACCCTAAATTGTTCTATTTTACAATAAAGTCCTTCGCCAAATTATGATCATGTAGATTAAATAATTTTAGCAAAATTAAATATTTTTAGACTAATGTTAATGATTTTAAAAATGTGTATATTTAATAGTTTTAAATAAAAATAAAGATCACTTAATATTCTCTGTCAATTTTTGAGAAAGTTAAACTATTTACAAAGAGGATGCAACACTTGTAAATAATAATTTTATCTTCTACAATCTTTTCATTTAACATTCTGAAATGCCTTAAAGAACACATCATTTTATTATTTGACAATGCTTTGTTTATGACAGTACCCTCAGTATTCCAGTAAGTCTTGAATTCAGTGTAGTTGTCTTCCTCACAGTTGACATTCTACCACTTAAGCCAAGCCTCTGGTCTGACATTTTGTTAGACAATTGATGATAGACTTCCACATTTTTTGCATAAATTGAGCTAATGCATGATGCTTATATTTCTCAACTTTATGAGTAGCTAGGATGACAGTTGTAAGTCATCAGTATTTGGTGCATTCTACAACAATCAGGATTGTACAACTGCTTAAGTGCATAGACTGTAGTAAGCTATGGTAGAGGTACTGGAAATTTTAATATAAGTAATTCAGGATTTAGTACCAGAATTACATGAATAATTAATATCAGAGCAAAGCTCAGAACAAGTATAGAATATATATTTCAAAGTAAGCAAAATATTCATACCATAAAAATGATTAATATTTGAAGATAAATAATTCTTCATAGGTTCTAGTCAAAATTAATGAAGTGTCAAAGATGTTCAATCTAGCAGAACTTCTAAACAAAACATGGAAAATAAATACTAGTTAAACAACCAAGACAGAAAGTATAATTTCCTACAAACATGTGAAACTTACACATACAAAACGTATGTTGGGTTCATACTTCTAAGTTATAAGAAGTTCTTTTTTTCTGCCTTTCAGATAATTGACCATTTTTTTATTATTTATGCCACAAAGGGACCCAATTTGACTCACTGTATGAAATCAAAGGATGAATTAAACATGAACTCTACTTCAGATTCTCTCACGATAATGAAATTCAGACATGAGAATCCCTGCATTGTCAGAACTTAAGGTAATTGTAAGCTCTCCAATAAAAACTGGCAAGAGAGTACAGAAGAGAGAATAGGAACAGCAAATGGGAGAATTAAAATGATTGATGAAGAAACAGCACTTCTCTTCCCTTCACCTTGACAATGAACAGAGTCAAAGAATATACTTACCAGAGAGTACAGCTTGGATGGAAAGAATGGGGCTGAATTCCTCGACATTCAAAAAGACTGATCAGTATTGACAGGGACCAAAGGACCTCGAGGTGTGGAGAAATGCTTGGCTTGCCATCTTCCCAACATCTCAGAGTGGCTGATCCTATTAAGCCTGAAGAAACCCTTAACTAGACTAACCACTGTGAGTTCATTGGCTCTGTCTTGCAGGCAGGCTACCTCAATGCTCACCCAAGTAAGGACTTCCTCACTTCCTAGCTTCCTCGCCCATCTCGGTTGAGAATACACAGAGAAACATTGGCAGAGAAGCTAGAATCAAATGGGGAGCCACCGGAAGACTTCAATTCAGTGGTCAACAGGAATGCATGTTGAGCAAGGGTTTAATAGGACTAGCTTGTTATTTTATGCCGGGGCCAACCGGCAGCAAACCAGGGTTCGCAGATTAGGATTCCTGAAATAGGGGGCAAGGACTAGGAAAAAATAGAAGAGAGACAAACAGATGGGGTTCAGGAGGGCTACAGCCCAAATCAGGAGCCACAGCTTAAGAAGCCTGTAGCCCAAGACCGTAGCCCAGTTTATTTCCAGTTCTCAATCTTAAATACACATCTTTAAACTAGGGAACTGCCAGGGGCTACATTCGTACAAACAGTATCAAGTCTGAAATAGGTTGAATGAGAAGCTATCAAGTCCCAAACAGGTTAAATGAGAAGCTATTGACACAGCCCAAAATCATGATAAGAGCTTACTTCCTTGTGTACTCAATTGTGCGGGTCCAAGGTCACTGACCCCACAGTCAGTCCCCAACAATTTTAGACAGACTAATTTCTGTGTGGAGCATTAACTGAGCTGAGGGGGGAGGAGGAAGTGGATGGGGAAGGGGCATGTGGGAGTAGGTGAACAATGCACGATTTAAAAAAGTCTTTCATTTTAATATGATTTAATTTTGAATACCAACAATTTTATATTATTTTTATATTAAATTTCAGATGCATACCTGCTTAGAGTATAAAGAAGGTTGATCTAAAAATAAATTATTTATGTGAGATCAAACTCATTTTGATATAGCTTTCTTTTCTTTTCCTTTTAATTCTGCTCCCATGGCTTGAACTCAGGGCCTGAGCACTGTGCCTGAGCTATTTTGCTCCACAACTTGAGATACAGCGCCATTTCTACCATTTTGCTGATTGATTGAAGAACGAAGTTTCATAAACTACTCTGCCTGGGCAACCTTGAATTCCATCCTCAGATCCAGACCCCCTGAATAGGTAGGATGACAGGTGTGAGTCGTCAGTATCCAAATTATTATTTAATCTATATGCCCACAATATCCTAAAATAATATTTAAAATTTATAACAGTTAAAATATAAATTATGATATAATCTACATTAGCCATAAATTTACTATTTAGCAAAGAACAGTCTCAAAGTTGAGATCATTATGATTCTGCATCTCCAGAGTAGGGATTATAGGAAAGAATCACAAACTTCAGCCTTTATCAGCTATTTTACATGATGAATAGTATAGAAAGTAACAGGACAAAAAGAATAGGTGAAAACCTTTACTGAATTATCTCATCATATTCTCACTTGTAAACTTGGAAATATCAGAATATTGGAAATATCAGAAACTGTTATCATTTAAAGAGTAGGAACAGGCAATGAAACAAGAACAACACAAAAAAAAGAATAATTGTATTTGTGTGAAATATATTTTTCATCTTTGTTCTACTAAATTAGATATTTCACTGTGAGGATGTAATGCAAGGTGAATTTTCAAAGAGCTTTAGTTGCCCCTAAGGAAGAACAGATGACATATCTTAGAAATGATCAGTTTGAAAAATGTAATTCTTTAAAAAAAATGAGCTTCTTGTAACTCTAATGTATTATTCTCACCTCCATTTCCAATGCTGTCTTCATACAATCTTATTACTGCACAGCCCTGGTTAACATTTTTGCTAAAATGTGCTCACCACCTTACTATTTACAGCATTCTCTCATTTGTTTCTTTCTATTGGTCCTACTGATTCCTCTCAGGTTTTTCTTACCAGGACTTTTCAATAACACACTTTCCTTTTAAATCTAGCACAAAAACAGCTGAATTCTCAGTGCATTATTTAAAAGCAAAGCTTTATTTTGTAGGTCTACTACATATTTTAAAACTTTAGTTCTAGGGCCCGGAGTTTGGCCTAGTGGTAGAGTGCTTGCCTAGCATGCACGAAGACCCGGATTTGGCTCCTCCGTACCACATACATAGAAAAAAGCCGGAAGTGGTGCTGAGGCTCAAGTGGTAGAGTGCTAGCCTTCACAAAGTCCAAAGATAGTGCTCAGGCCCTGAGCTCAAGACCAGGACTGCCAAACCTCCCCCCCCCCAAAAAAAAAAGAAAAAAAAACTTAAGTTCTGAGAAATTCTATGGAAGAAGAAACCCTTCCTTGCCAAAGTATTCAATAATGGAACAGTGATGTAAAAACTTGGTTAATTCGGAAGTGGTGCTGTGGTTCCAGGGGTAGGGCACTAGCCTTGAGCTCAAGAGCTCCCGGACAGCCACCAAACCCAGAGTTTATGTCCCATCACTGATGACAACAACAAAAATATTGGTTAATTAAAAATAAAATGCATACTAGTATTTCCTAGAGACTGCTATTCTTGTCCATGTTGCAAAAGCTTTGTTGTTGTTCTTTTTTGTGTTGGGTCCTGGGGCTTGAACTCAGGGCCTAGATACTGTCTCTGAGCTTTTTCTAACAAGACTCATGCTCTACCACTTGAGCTTCAGCTCTAATTACAGCTTCCTTGGCAGTTAATTGGAAATAGAGTCTTAAACTAACATTGAATTAACTGCAGGTCCTCTGATCTCAGCATCCTGAGTAACTAGGATTACAGGCATGAACCACCTAGTTTGCTGTCTAATACTGTTATAGAAAAAAATTCTAAGTGTAAGTACGTAAATTCTATTAGAAGTTAAAGCTTTTTTTTTATTTTAAGCAATAGATCACAATTACTAGTAATGCAATTGAAGTAATGTGCACTATGATTTCACCTCATGTAATTTGTCTCTCAGTGTTATTGTCTTGATCAATGACTGTTAGAATAGTTCACAGACAACAATCAATGAACTTGATTTATTTTAATTTCCATTTCTAACATATAAAAGCTTTGCATACAAACAGTGTAGTTATAATTGGGCCAATGAAATCAATTTTAATTACTTAAAACAAATTGTGATTAAGTACTATTTTTGAACCATAAAGTAAACCAGACAATAAATACCTATTTTATAGAACCTCTAACACAACTACATAGATATAAAAATTTATGACTCTATAGACATAACGTTTTATTACATAGATTAATATGTATCTATGACATATAAACCCTCTGCCTAATTTTAACTATGTTCTAAAAATCTAAGTGCCAGTGGTTGTATATAGAGGTTCCCTTCCTGAATACTTGTTAGTTAAACATCATTTGAAATACGATGTAAAAATCAATATTAATAAATTCTTTAATAAAAAACTCTAAGTATCTGAATCTCACACTCTTTGTGAACTATGAAAGCATCACTTTTTTTGTGGGTCATGGGGCTTGAACTCAGCCTGGGCACTGTCCCTGAGCTCTTCAGCTCAACGCTACCACCCTACCCCTGGGCCTGGGCATTGTCCTTGAGCTTTTCAGCTCAAGGTTACCACCATACCCTTAAGCCAAGCCCCATTTCTCATTTTTTCTGGAGGTTAATTGGAGATAAGAGTCTCAGGTCCTCTGTGCTGGCGCAGGCTTTGAAGCTTGAGGCTGAGTAGCTAGGATTACAGGTGTGAGCCACCGCAACTGGATGCATCACTTATTTTTTTTGGAAATCCTAGCTATGACTTATTTTTATCTTAGATAAAGTAACAAATCAAGATTTTACTACAAATGAAATAATATTAATATTATTTCTGAAAATCAAAAATTATAAAAGTAAACTAACATTGTATTTAACCATATAAAATTAAACTATATATATGTATGTATGTATCAAATCCTAGATATAATTTCATATATGTATATATATATATGTATCAAATCTTAAATATAGTTTCATGTTTGAAAATCCTTATGTTGGCCTCCATTTGCTTCCCATGCACATTTAGTGAAAATCTTTGCCAGTGTGACAAGGTAGGGCGTAACCATGCCATTCATTTACAATGAATTTTTAGATCCCTACGTGATGGAAATATAACCAGGCATCTGCTGCTACGGTTTTTTGTAGTGCCAGCACCTGTGCTTTCTCATTCACGTATTTTGTGTGTGTGTGTGTGTGTGTGTGTGTGTGCGTGTGTGTTCTGCGGCTTGAACTCTGGGCGTAGGTGCTGTCCCTGAGCTCTTCAGTGCAAGGCTACCACCCTCTCCCTTGAGCAGCATCTGTACTTCTTTTTTCTAGTGATTAATAATTGGAAATAAGAGTCTCACAGACTTTAGTGCCCAGGCTGGCTTTGAACCTCAGATCTCAACCTCCTGAGTAGCTAGGATTACAGATTGAGCAAACATGCCTGGCTCATTCACGTATTCTACACAACCTGTCATTTCTCACCTGCTACAGGCTACACTGCGACTAAGAACAGACAGAATTTACAACGACCATATGATTTAAGAGCACAGATGCTGGGGTCAGTTGGCTAAAATTCAACCCTCATTTCTCTATACATTTTAGCTCTATAACCTTAATCAAGTTACTTTGTGTCTTTGTCACTTATTTACATCATATGTAAAATAGAGGGAAACACTCAGTCATCCTCAAATCTGTAAATGAGTATCTCCAAGTAGCAGGCACAGAACAATGCACAGTCCATAGCAAGACCACATTCATGATACTTAGGCTACTTACAAACTTACAAGCATTGTGGATCCATCCAGCACAGGCAATAGTAGATTTGATAGAGTTCTCTCTCAGAGTGAGGACACTGTCAGCAGAGCAGAGGGGATCCCTTGGGAGAGCAAGGAGGGTAGAAGGAGGTGAGTTCTCCAAGTGAGAAACTTAATATTCTCAGTATCAATATAGTCTTCCCATCTTCCTCCTCTAACTCCTGAATCTCAGCCTTCTTCGGTAGCTTGGATCACAGGTGTGAGCCACCAATTCTAGAGATTTTAACAGCAACAAATATTCACATTTTGCTCCGTGGGGGGGGCGGGGAAAGAAAGAACGAATCTTTCAAAAGAATATTAATCAAATTATTGGCCAGTGTAATGGGTGGTTATACTGAGTAACTTCATTTTTTTTATTTTAGTTTTTGTTTGTTTTGAGGCAGAATCTCATTATGCAGCTGGCCTACGACTCAAAATAATCGTGTCTCAGCCTCCTGAGAGCTAGAGTTATAAGCATGTACAATTCCACCTAGCTTGTTTCGGGGGTATTTGATTATTTTCATTACTTGAAACAAAAGTGACTGATCTTTTCTAGAGAAATATAATAAAAGTCATTGATCTGAAAGTTTTCTAGTGCCTTGCCGAAAACTATATCTGAATGTCTATTTTTGTGCTCAATTAAATACTAATAAATCCTATATCTTATTTTTAAATTTTTTAATGTTTAAATTTCTGTTGTTTCTTGATTATTTTTAGAGTGCATATAATGCATTACCATTTTTTCTCCCACTTACAAGTTTTTAATCAGTATAACTATTCTCTTTTTATATGTATATATAAAGTCCCTATTAAGAGCTCAAAGAATCAGTAAATAAGATACTACTACCCAATTAATAAAAGGATAAATGCACTGAAAACTTATCAGAGGACAAAGTAAAAATGGCTAATGGACAAATGAACAGTTCAATATCTTTAGCCATCAATGGAATGCAAATGCAAGACACATTGTTTTTCTAGATTTCATCTTCTTAGCATTTTGAATCCTTTGACATGCCAATTATATAGAGACCTTAAATTGATTAAAGTTTTCTAAGAAGACTTTCTTAAATTGTAGCCTATATGATGCTGAAATTTTAATACCACCCAAAATAAATGTCATACATATTCCATAATTTCTTCTCATCTACAGATTAGAGCCCAGTCTTCTACTCTAAAAAATGTTACCACAATTTGGTCTTATCATTTATACAAACATGCCTACCATTTTGACACTTAATAATTCTAGTTTTTAATATTAGATACTCAATTTTCTGGATATTGTTTGAAATTAGAATCACTATTCTCTACGTAGCTTACTTATGACAAGTGTCATTATTTTGAGCCATTGGGTAAATCTCCTAGAGTACTGAGCCATTTGATAAACCATCACATAGATTTCTTATTTGAAACATGAGTCTAGGTTCAAGAATCTAAATTTAGGGGACCGGGAGTTTGGCCTAGTGGTAAAGTGCTTGCCTAGCATGCATGAAGACCCAGGTTCGATTCCTTGGTACCCCACATACATATCAAAAAGCCGTAAGTGGTGCTGAGGCTCAAGTGGTAGAGTGCTAGCCTTGAGAAAGTCCAAGGACAGTGCTCAAGCCCTGAGCCCAAGCCCAGGACTGGCAAAAAAAAATCTAAATTTAGAATTAACAGGTATACTTCAATGTAAATATATCTTTTACAGCTTGTTTGAGTTTGCATAAAGTACTCTTTTCTAAGATCAATTTTCATCCACAAAATCTTCACCATATCTATTGACATTCAACATTAAATCATATTGTTGCAAACTGTACATCATATATTCATATGTATGTTTATAAAATCCCCTACTAAAATTTAAGCACCATTAAGGTAAAGAAATTGCTTGTGGTATTACTGGATTTATACTCACATTATTATTGGTAATTCTATTAATTTACAGAGAAAATTTAAATGTAATATCCTTAGATGTTTGAAGTAATATATACACAAAGTATCTCTCAAATATGTTACCAAAACTTGAAGGAAATTAGTTAGGGTCATTTTCACCCTTGATGTTTAGTTGAATATTAGACATTAGGTATGTATTCACACACTGTTGAGCAGAGCACATTGAACATCAGAAATAAAATATACTATCTTATACTTGTTAAGAACCTCATAAAAGCTGATCTTTTAATTATCAGTTAAGAGAAGTGATTAGAATATTTATCCGAAGAAACACATCTCTCTTCATATAACTCAAATAAGCTACCACAGAGAAAATATGACTTGTGTATTTAAAAATATTTTATGAAGAATTTAACCAACCCTGAAAAAGAAAACCTTTCTAGATTTTCAAGCCAAAGAAAGTAGCAGTTTAATTCTTTTACAAAGTTTATTTAAAAAGGTACAAAAGGCTCTTCTAGAAGAGAGAGGGCTTGGCTTGTAGTTTACGGTTTGAACACCTCCAATTACAAAGTAAGTACAATTTCAATCTCCTTTCTTTGCCTTTGGTCTTAACCTCAGTCTGAGAGGATTTAATCTTATTGTCAGAGTTTACTCCAAATACCTTTGTTGTAAATAGCTTTTGAATGACTTGGGGTCATCATCTGTTTTTGCAATCACCTTCTACCCGAGCCAACAATTCCAGCTCCCACAGCAGAGTAGAGACACACCACAATGTACAAGGCACCGGAACTATCTCTGAAATTGGAATATTAGTGGAAAGTATGTGTACCAATTCACCTGCATTGTGAAAGGCTTCTGTCCAGTATCTTTCAGAGCTGAAATAACTCATTGTGTGTAACTATGTTGTCTTGCAATTAAAATTTGCCACCACATTTAATAAAAGACAAAAAAAGCTAGTTCTCTGCTCATACATCCTCATACATTTTAGGAGCAATTATCCTACAACATCCTCTTCTATTCCCATTCTTTCCTACAGGTATGAAAATATAGACCAAACTATATCTATTGAATTGCAAAATACTCAGGTAGACTGATAGAAGCTTACACTCTGTTTACAAAGCCAATCATTTGGTTTTGATGAGTATGGAGCCCAGGTGCTCACATATTGTTGGCATGTGATCTACCACTGGGCTGTAACAGTACCAGTCAAATACGATCCTACATAGCAAATTTAGCACACAGAAATAATCTTTTGTGCCCGTCACAATTTTGCTTAATATATGTGTAAATGGGGAGTTATAGATGTGTGTATGAGGAAAGTGTTTTATTATTTACTATTGGTATCCATCCCAGAAAGATCAAACACAGGAGCAGATGACAGTGATTTAGATGAAGACTATGTTAGTACAAAGATAGAAGGACTGGGCTGTAGCTCAGTGGCAAAAGGCTTGCCTAGCAAGTGCAATTTCCTGAGTTTGATCCCAAATATCAAAAAAGAAAAAAGACAAAGATACAAAAAAGACATGGTAGCCAGGCAGTGTGGCTCACACCTATAATCCTAGCTACTCAGGAGGCTCGGATCTGAGGATCAAGGTTCAAAGCCAGCCCAGGCACAAAAGGACCTGATTCTCTCATCTTCAATTAACCTCTAGAAAATGGGGCATGGGGTTTGGCTAAAGGGTAGGCTGAAGAGCTCAGGAACAATACCCAGGCAGAGTTCAAGCCCCATGACCCACCAAAAAAAAAGTGGGGGGAGAGAGAAGAAAAAAGACATATCACATTTGGAAAATATTCCTCACATATATGGAAAATTACTTTTCCACAAAATTAAGTGTTTGACTCATTGGATAGCAATAGCAATAGTCTGAATTCTTTAAATGACCACCTTAAAAAGCATTTATTTTTTTGTTAGTATTTTAAATTTAAAATTACTATTTTTAAAATGCACATATTTAACATATATAATTTGTTATTGTGAAAACAAGTATTTTGGGTATATGTAATCCTTTCTGAAGAATCGTTCACCTATAATCAAAGGCAGACTTATGTATTTTGTAAGTTTCATACTTTTAACATGCTCAAAATATTACAATTTTGTTTTGTACTACAAGGGAAAAGACTAAAGATGTTTATGTTTAAGATGGTTAAAAATGACAAAAAAATCCATTTATTATCCCCCAGATATATACTGTTAGAATTATTTTTTGAGCCAAAGAAACACTGTATTTAATAAATAGTGCACCCCAAATCACATAATAAAAATAGACTTTTGCATTTTAACACAAATTCTGTTGTCAATAGATGGCAATACAATTCTTTGCAGAGATTTATGCCCTGTCTTTAGTTATCCATTCCTGATAAAACTTTCATGAAACAGGTTATTTATATCTGGAGAGTTCTGTATTTCACCCATTATAATTTTTCATGTCGATATAGGCCAGCTATTGGGGAGGTTTGGGATGACATTGCTTTATTAATGCTGACATTTTCTGTGTGGATTGAAGGAGTTTTCATTCCGGGTAGAACAAGAGTCATGCAATTAGCATTCAGACACTCTTTCTGCATCAACTCATCCACTTCAAAATATTTGCATGATATCAAATTTGTCTACCAGTCAGCTACATATTAAAATAAAATTTACAGATGTGGGTTTACATCTTTAGAGTATAGAAGAATTTCTATCTCATTACCAATGGAAGACAGGCACTGAAATCCCAGAAGCACTGTCACATTGCCTGGACTGAGTTGATTTATAGAGTGTGCATTTCAGATGTTTAAAAATATGTTGAATTTGGAGTCTTACTGATAAAGTTAGTAACATTAAGACTTGAAATTTGTCTTTTATGCAATTTTAGAAGTGACAGTGCTTTCTCCCTTATAAATATACACAGTAAAAGTTTAACTGTGCTCTATTTGAACAAGTTGGAACCGATGTGTAGTTACCTAACAAAATAGATTGCATAAACTTCAGAAGCTTTTATTTAAAAAGAGTTTTAACTTATAGAGCCAGCTTAGGGGACAAGGATATCTCTTTGTAGGTATATTAATAATGTAAATTATCTAGTTTCCCCTGTCCTATTTGGAAATAAACAAAAATGACTAATTAATGCTTTATCATGATCCAGAATAGGTCTGGATTTTACACAAGCATTCACATAGACACTGCTGAAAAAAGTAGGTAGTACTCTAATTAGACAGGTACTGAAATTATTCTGTTTTACTCATGAAGGAAGTGAGATATCAAGATTAATTTACCCTATCTCACAAAGCAAGCAAGGACAAACAATGAGATTAAACAAAAAGCAGAATTTAGTTTTGATTTTCCATGCCAAATGAGGTGGAGTTTCAGTGAGAGCAAGTGCTAAACCACCATGCAGGTGGAAGGGAAGGTGTAAGTTGGAGGTCTGAGTGAGTAGCTCAGTTAATACTATAGTGTTGGGTGTGATATAGGAGGAAATCATTTGTCAGTAAGAACTCAAGGATTGTTTCAGTATTCCTTTTGCAAAGCAGCTCTGAATATATTAAGCACAGAAGGATGGTATTTGAGGCTTTTTCCACATAAATATAGCTGGCATTCAGTAGTACTCTCTGTATCGAAATGAAACCACACGTTGGTAGACTTCTGGTTGAAATGGTGACTCATTTAGTCTGTTAACAATGAGTGCGGTTTGAGGAAATGTCTTGAGATCACATTCCCATCCCATCCAAGAAGTAATACAAGAAACTAAAGATAGTAATCTAAAAATTAATAAGCTGGGTGCAAGTGGCTCATGCCTGTAATACTAGCTACTCAGGAGGATGAGATCTGAGGATCGCAGGTGAAAGCCAGCCTGGCACTAAAGTCTGTGACTCTTATCTCCAATTAACAACCAGAAAACCAGAAGTGGCCCTGTGATTCAAGGGGTAGCCATGAGCTGAAGAGCTCAGGGACAATGACCAGGCCCAGAGTTCAAGCCACATGACTGACTAACAATAATTAATAATAATAATAATATAAATCAAACTAGTTCACAACAAAACTTCTACTCATAGTTTTTCATCTACTGCAGAAATTAATTTTCATTGTTTTTTTGCTTCCATTTATATAATGAAACAGAAAACAATGAAATGTTAAGTCTTCATATGTGTGCCTGCACTCATGTGTACACATATGGGAGGTTCTTTTTTAGAAGTAAGAAAAATTTTCAGTTACTTTCTCTAGTCTTTTCTGGTATAAGTACAGTAAAATTATAGGAAGCTCTGTTTTATTTAGTTTATTTTCTATTCTTTCCCTCCTTCCTTTCATCTTCCTTTTCATCCTTCCTTTCTTTTTCCTTCCTGGTTTTCTTCTTTTCTTTTATTTTTGTGCTGAGGTTTAAATTCAGGGCTTTGAATGTGCTAGACAGATTATTTACCAGAGACACTACTTTACCATTTTTGCTTTAACTGTCTTTCAGATAGTATCTCACTTTTATGTCAGGCTCACGAACCATATCTCTTATATATGTTATATCTCTTATATATTTATGTCACAAATCATGTCTCTTATATATGTCTCTTATATATGTTGCTATTACATGCCTAATTATTCATTATAGAGATGTTTGTTTGGCTTACATTTTTCCCAGGCTGGCATAGAATTAATATCCTTCAGAACTCTTATCTTCTGGGTAGCAGGGAATACAATTTTGAACACTGTTCATAGCCAGTCATTTGTTAAGAAACAGGTCATTTTCAATTAATATCTCTGTTTTATAAAATATCATTGTAACTAGCTCATTGTAACATTTTGTAAGACCAAAATGTTATGACATATATTATGATTATGATGTGATGAATATTCTTTTTATAATCAGGAATCTAAAACAAAGTCTTTCTTATGCTTTAAAAACGATCATAAACTTTAAAAACAATATGGATGATGATACTTCTCTCCTAAACTGCTAACTTTAAGAGCAAAGTATGGAAATTAGTAGATTCACAATTCTCAAGAACATATAGCTTGAAACTGCTGATCATGTCCTTATGGTAGAGAAAGAAAAGACACTGACTATATTTGAAACTTGAATATTCATTAATTTCATATTACTTTAAACCTGAAAGAAACCTCTTCTCATCTTGAAATTGATGACTTTTGCTTCTGGCAATCCAAACATAAAAAAATAGAAAACTTGAAAAAGTGTCCCCCCCCCTTTTTTTTTTAGCTTCAATTGTAGCTTTAAAAGAAAGAAAAGCAAAAAACACCAAGAGCCTACAAACACTGACACTTTATGCAATGTATAAGGGAGAATTCATATGAGAAAATATTTTAGAAAAAATGAAAGCACCGTCTATCAAAAAGAATAGAAAGAAAAGTTGAGGGGAAGAAATAGACAAACCACATGAAAGACAGGGAGGACTCCTGTCCTCATATTCAATGCATATCTCATGACACTACTAAAACTGAAATGAGGGGCTATGATGGGAAGGATGAGGGAGATCCTTAAAGGAATAAAAGCAGTTGAGATGTACTTATAAACTGACATGTTGACTGGCAATATCTTTGAAGAAATACATAAAAATAAAAACATAATAAAAAAAGAAAGAAAAACATTTAGAAGCAAATTGAGACAAATGAGGCCATACTCATCAATACACTAGAGAGACAACTGAAACATAGCAGTCCTCATTAAGTTCATAGGGTGTTCTAGAGCAGCATTTCTTAGGTGATATCTGTGTATTTTAGTGACTATCTTTCTCCAGCAAAGATATATTTCACTTCTCCAGTAGGCACAAAATCAACACTGATTTTACATCAATACTTAAAGACTTATGCCAAGAAAAGTAAGTTAAAGCCAGGGTGGAGTGGATGTGTATTAGATAGTCAAAACGTCAGGCTTGGTCAGGCTGCAAACACCAAATATTTGGCATGGATATAATAAGATTTTCATCCTTAACATAAAGAAGAATATTGCTGCTTCTATTGCAAAGGGGAAAAGTGAGTTTCCACATGCCTGAAGACCTAGAAGAGGGACGTAAACAATAGAAGCTGTTCATATATAAATAAGTTTCCCTATGCATTGGCATAAAAATGCCTATTGGTGGGTATTTATAAGCATAAAAGCGAAATAAAAAAACTATAATTAAAATTTTTCTCACAAAAATCCGGACTCTATTTTCAAATCATTTCTAGTAATCAGCTAATTGACTCAAATTCCTTGGCACACATTAGCATCACAAAAGCCTATGCACATAGGAGAACAATATATTTGTTTTCATAACACTCTTTAAGGACACAATGTGTACTAAAGCAAAATGAACAGGAGAATTACAGGACCATAAGATAAAGACAGCATTCCTATATGAATAGTGTTAAACCTGCCAGGTATTCCCATGCTCCAATCCGATCGCACATTGTGCCAGGTTGTAAAATAAGTTTCAAACACAGTGATAAGAGAGTATCAGCGTTAAAGTTCGATTATCATTTGACCCACAAGGAGGTGACCACAGACCTGCATCACAGAACACTTCAAACGTCAGCAGAAAGCCACTCCAGTAACTGAGCTACACCCCAGACAGACAGGAGGCCATTGTTTACCACATGGAGACAAAGTGGGAGAAGAGAAAAGAAACTGACAGGAAGGCAGAGGGGCAAAATGAGATAATGGCCGGTGGGTTTGGTTTAGGAACCTCCGCTGAATGATGACCAAGGCATTTGATGCCACTCCAGGACCCGGTAGCCTCTTCCCTTCGCTGGCTTATTGGCCATACGCAGTCCCCGCCTCACACCCCCCACTCAACTTCCTCCAGGTTCATTGTTTTTGCACATGGCATGCTACGCCAGTCCCAAACTCCATGGTTCGCCCTTGGCCCGGGGTTCTGTGGCCATCCCTTCCCCATGCCCTCCCTCTTCCCACCAGCAGATG
This sequence comes from Megascapheus bottae, assembly GCF_031878675.1. Classification (NCBI taxonomy): domain Eukaryota; kingdom Metazoa; phylum Chordata; class Mammalia; order Rodentia; family Geomyidae; genus Megascapheus; species Megascapheus bottae. The sequence continues at coordinate 19,915,181 of NC_143509.1, forward strand.
GTTGTGGGAGAAAGTCTTCCTGAGGGGAATTAACCCAGCCTGCAGCTGTACAGGAGGGAGGGCGCCAGTCCTGGCGGGAGGAACTGGTTAGACCACATTCCCAGAGGGTGCAGGTGGTGGAGGGGCGGGGCCTGCCCGCACCTGATCACCTGGTCCCCTGCATGGATAGGCGAGCAGGTGGCATGACCTTCGGTCCCAGGCGTGCAGGTGCAAAGTGCCGCCCTAGCTCCACCCATGCCCCGGGTCTATAAAAGGCCGTGCACAGCGCCCTGGCCTCCCTGTGTGGAGAAGATCCCGCTGCAGCCACAGGTCCGGCTGGACGGTGCTCGGAACTGGCCTACCCGTGCGGTGTGCGTGCTGAGGATCCCAGTGGAAGAACCTGCTCTCGGGCGTTCTCCGCGCTCTTTAAAGGGTGAAGATGGAAGCTGAGCTGGCCCGAGCCTTCCAGGAGGAGGTGAGATGCCCCATCTGCCTGGACACCCTGATGGACCCGGTCACCATCAAATGCGGCCACTCGTTCTGTCGCCCGTGTCTCCACCTGGCCTGGGAAGAAACCACGGCTCGGGCCAGGTGCCTTGCCTGCAGGGAGCCCTCCCAGCAAGGAGAGCCGAGATCCAACGTGGTGCTGAGCAGTGTGGTCTCCCTGGTGCACAAGGCCAGCCTCCGCGGGTTCCTGAGCTCCCAGGAGCACAAGTGTGGGACCCTCAGCGAGACCAAGCACATGTTCTGTGAGGACAAGAGCCTGCTCTGCCGCCTCTGCTCCCAGGCCCTGGAGCACAGGGCGCACAGGCACCAGCGGGTGGACAGTGTAGCCGCCAACAGGCAGGAGGCCCTCCTACAGCACATGGAGACTTTGTGGGAGAAGAAAGAGGAGACCCAGAGGAACATAGAGGAGCAGAAGGAGACCACGGCCCGGTAGGTTTGGTTTATGCACCTGCACCTAACGATGACCCAGGCATTTTATGCCACCCCAGGGCTCCCTGGACTCCAGGAGGATGAAAGGCAATTAGCAGAAGAAATGCTTCCTGACCTAGGAAGGACTTCAGCACAGCTCCAGACCATGGAGGGGCACTTGCTCCAGACACAGGGTCACCTCTGGAGCATGTACCAGGAGCTGATGCGGGCCTACCAGAAGCCGGATGTGGAGCTCCTCCAGGACTTCAGAGACGCCCTGGAGCGGTGTGAGCGCGCCTTGCTCTTCCTGCCCCAGCACCTGGAGCCATTGCTCGCCCCACCTAGCATCCCCCGGCTGGTGGAGCGCCTCAGCCCGAACCGAGTGGAGGTGGGCTTCGGCCCCTGGACGCCGAGCCCACCTCTGCTGCCTGATCACCCGGAAGCTTGAGACCCGCCCAGGAACGCACAGCTTCCGGGGAGAAAGAGCCCAGCCACCATGTGGTGCTTGGCGCCCAGGTCTTCAGCTCTGGCCAACACTACTGGGAGTTCAGCCCGGAAGACTCTTCCTCCTGGGCGGTGGGAGTCTGCGGGAATCCGGCAGGATTCCCTCCAAGTGCCTCCGACCCCGACCTTTTTGTCCTCTTGTGGGCAGAAGACTTCGACCCGGGAGGCCCTTTACCACTTTCCCTCTGCGCCATCACTACCGAGAGGCGTCTCTGGGGCGGGTGGGGGTCTTTCTGGATCTCGACAATGGAACGGCGACTTTCTTGAACGTGGCTACGAATTGCCTTCTCTGGAGATACCCCACAGGCTCCATCCACTTCCCGGTCAGGCCTTTCATTTCCAGAGGCACCCCGTTGGCCTAAGGAAAGGGCCCATCCCTGGACTCTCCAGACCCGGGGGAGCAGGGCAGGTCCACCTCTGGTGCAGGTGGGGTCTGCCCTCCTGGTTTCCCGGTGGGCCGTTTGGAAGCCACCCCACCAGGACAAGCTCAGGCCCCAAAGGCCAGGCCACGGGTCTCCATGGCCCCCGTCTAGGGTCGGGTCTCTTGGGTGGTCTGCGGTTCCCCTTGGCGTCCCCTCTTGGGTTCCCCGTGGGAACCGAAGTGGTTCGTGGTTGTCAACGGGCTGGGAGGGAACCAAGACGGGCAGCTGACCAAACAATTGAGGTGTGCGGGCACCTCGGGCAGGAGGAGAGGGCCTGGGGCTTCAGGTGCTCCCCACCCACCCACCCCACACCCCTCCTCTTGCTTTCTCAGGCTTCCTTCCCTTCCCGATCTCCTTCTCACCCACCACCCTGACCTCCTCCAGTTCCTGTGCTTTCCCAAATGGCATCTCTTGCGTGTCTTGGGCTCATTGGTTCACCCTTTGTTCTGTTGATTCTGTGGCTCTCCCATCTCACCAGCAGATGGTTGTGGGAGAATGTCTTCCTGAGTGGAACAAACCCCACCCACAGGTGTACAGGAGGGTGGGCGCCAGTCCTGACAGTAGGAAATGTTTAGACCACTTTCCCAAAGCGTGCAGATGGAGGATGGTCGGGGCTTGCCCTCACCTGGTCACCTGGCCCCTGCTTGGATATGCAGGTCCTTTGTGTGAACCTCAGTGCCATGTGCGCAAATACCTTCTTTGCATCTTTGATATCTTCATCTCAGAAAACCCTTTTCCACCACCTTTGACATTATTGTTCTTTTCATCTTGAATTGTATTTTCAGGTGGTCTCCCTTCCTTTGCCTGCGCAGTGTCAGTCTAACGGCTGATCTGTAGTGGTATATAGATCTCTGCAACTCTAGTAGTTGGTTTTCTACTTATGGTTCTCTCCTTATGTTGGAGCTCTTGTTAAGTAAGGCTGGTTCCTTCATTGGTGTTTTGTGTCTTGTGTGGATAAGAATGTCAGTGCATCTTAGAATGAAAATAATGACATTGGAGAAATATGCATTAAAAATCTGTTAGACTCTTGCAATTGAGGTGAAACTCTACTTCAAATTAAAATAACTTTAATTTTTTCATATATATTGAAGTATTATCCATGATCTGTCACATGCTTCCTTCTTATATTTCTTAAACCTCACAGAAATAGGGCTGGGTTTTGGCCTAGTGTTAGAGTGCCCTCCTAGCATGCACAAAGACATTAGTTAGATTCTGTGGCTCCACATACACCAAAAAAAAAAAAAAAAAAAAAAAAAAGCCAGACGTGTGCTTTGTCTCAAGTTGTAGAGCTCTAAAATTGTGAAAGTCCAACGATAGTGCTCCAGCCCTGAGTTCAAGCCCAGGACTGACAAAAAAAGAAGAAAAAAAAAACTCTCAGAAATACTTTAAACCATTTCAGACAAAGAAAGGGTCCCAGTATAAATTCAGTTTTAACAGTTGTGCTTCTTAGAAATCCAAGATGAGGAGATTTGTAGCCTATTGTATTCAGAAAATCAATGTTAGAGTCATTGATAATTTTTCTAATTGAATTCTCACATGGAGATCAACAAACAAGATTTAAAATCCTCTTATTTTTTAAAATTTCTTTTCTTATTGACAGTTCCTCTGTTTGATCTCAGGTCCTTAGTTGTCACAGCCTTTTGGTTTAAGTAATTTTTCTTGTATGTCAGGCCTAGGGTTGTCCTCAAACTGTCATGTTCCTGTCTCCACTTCCCTTATAGGTTAGTTTACAAATATTGTATGTCATGTCCAGTTTTTATGTTGAAATGTTATCATAATAACTTCTTAGTCCAGGATGGCCTTTAAATATAATTCTAAATTCTAGCACATGAGTAGCTATTCTTAAAATATTGATGCACTACTCCGAATTTTTAATACTTCTTCTCTGTTGCAAGAATGTTAAATTTTGGGTTGGGAATATAGCCTAGTGGTAGATTGCTTTAGTAGCATGCATTAAACACTGGGTAACATTCCTCAGTATCCCACACAGAGAAAAAGCCAAAAGTGGTGCTATGGCTCTAGTGATAGAGTGCTAGGCTTGAGAAAGCTTCAGGACACTGTCCAGGCCATAATTTCAATCGCAAGTACAGGCCAAAAAAATAAAAATTAAGAAATAATCTTTACTTTTGCATTTTCACATAACAGTATGCTTATTCAGAAAAATATTAGTTTATAAATGTGATTAAAATAATGACATGATTACATTTCCATCACCCTTGTATTGAAATATCATTATTTCAATGGTAAATACAGATTTAAAACTCTGAAAATGAAAAAAATGGATCTTCATTTTCATTATGCAAAATGAGTAACTTTTGTTTAGATGCAAGTTCTTTTAACTAGTGGATGTTATATGGCACTTGAACAAAGCCATATTATCTTAAACATATATTATATATATTGTATATAATATATATGGGGAAAACTTTTGCTATATTTTACTTTCACTCCTATTTTAACTGACACTTCTGGTGCTAAATATATGAATGAAGTTCTTGAAATGCAGAAGTATTTGCCCAAATGTATTCCTTGTGCCTCATAGTATATTGTCAGTTAGCAAAACAATGTGAAATGAGGCATTATAGGAGACTTTAAAACAGTGGATATGCTTTGTTTTCACCAAGAGAAATAATACGTCTTGCTATTATACGTTCAGTTTTCCATATGGTAGAAATCCAGTATATTGATTCAGTTTTTAGACCTTTACACTCATACCAATGAACAACTGCCTTATTTTCAAGACGGGGTTTAACCCACAGGTAAGCCACCTAACATGCCAAATTAGCAACAATTTGATTTAGAAAAGTTGGGAAATATTCTTTTGAATTTTGAAGGTAATGATGTAAATGTATATGATCTAATGCATAGTACTGTAAGCAATCTCCTGACTTTTTGTTTTCTTACAATAATAAGTATTCTGAATCACTGAAAAAAAAACCCTCAAAATTAAATGAGAAAGTATAGTTAGGATTTAAGGAGTAAACTTCATATAATTTTAATAATATCTACTACATTTAAATTTTATGTTATGTTAAGTTTCACAAACAAGATATGATATAATAAATTTATCACATATCTGAAAATGTCTCAGAAACCCTATTCACTTATAGATGTAATGCTTTACCCCATATAGATATATGTAAAATAGGGTTATTTTACTTAACAAGACTTATTAAATTATAACTCATAATGACAAACAGTCCACAATTCATTATTCCTGAGTAAATCAACAAAAATATTGTGGTGTTGATCTTAATAGGATGTACTGGGGTTTTTTGTTTTTGTGGGTTGTTTTTCTTTGTTTGTTTGTTTGTTTTGCCAATCCTGAGCTTGAGCTCAGGGCCTAAGCACTGTCCTTGAACTTTCTCCAGGCTAGCGCTCTACCACCTGAGTCTCAGCACCACTTCTGGCTTTTTTCTTAGTATCTGGTACCAAGGAATCGAACCCTGGATTTTGTTCATGCTAGGCAAGCACTCTACCATTAAGCTAAACTCCCAACCGGATGTACTGCTTTTAACTCATTTTTTTTTCTTTTTTTTGTCATCCTGGTTCTTGTAAGAGTTCCTTTACTTCCGATTAAGAATTATTCTGTCATTTATCATTTCTTTCTTTCCTTTTTATTTTCTTGGTCTGCTTGGTCACTGAACTCAAATCCTCATGCTTGCTAAGTAGATAATGTACTATTGGAGCTACACCCTCATCCCCTTTTCCTGTGGTTCTTTTCGTTTTGTTGTCTTTAGGTCATTCTACAGAGGGAGTTAATTCAAAATGTTTCTATATATAACACATTTCAATCAGTGTTACCTCTGTAATTATTCTTCCCCTACCTCAACGGTTCCCAGATTCTCAAGTTACCTGGTTTGCGCTGGCTGTCTTCAAGGTGGGCTTTATACCAAGCCAGCTTGGGCTAGGATCCTCTAGACTGTGTTTCCCTATCACTAAGGTGACAGGTGAGGCCTCTGCGCCAGGTAATTATGATTGTTCTGTAGCTGGGGATTAACAGGCTCCTGCCATGGAACCAATCACTGGTTGAGATGAAATCTCATAAACTTCTCTTTGCCCATACTGGGTTGTTACCAGTCTGTAATAACCATCACCGAGCCAGAACAAGAAAAACTTGAGCTACCACATCATCCATTCCTGTGCACCTGAGTATCATTTTTAAGGGATAGCTAAACCTTAAGAAAATACTAAAAATCATAGTTACTTTCTTAGTGAATTGTAGGATTAAAGCTATTAACAGAACAGTATAGAAACTTATAATTCAGTATTGCTTCAAATTTAATTTCAATATGATTTTTATTCTCTGAAAAATAAGACCATGCTTTTGAGATATCTTGAGTTGTTGCTGTGCTAGTCCTAAACTTAGTAAGCAAACAGTCATGTGATAGTAGAAAAAGGAAATGCTATTATTAAATAATGAAATGAAGTGAAAATGGAAAACATTTCTCTAACTTGTGCTTTATGTAAGGTCATCCTTGAAACAAAGAAAATGTTTAAATCTGGGAATAAAAGACTGAATTTCCAAGTGTAATTAACTAGTTTCTGAGGTTTTCCGGATTAGTGTCAAATTTATCATTGAGACCTGGTAGTTGAAATTTGACACTGAAACGATGAAGCAGAAATATCCCTAAACAAGTCTTTTCCATTTGGAAAGGCATTTCTTGTAAGATGGGAAAGCTTTAATGATGTTGATGAGGATTGCCAAGGAACTTACCTGACAGTAAAAGCAATAAACTCATTTTTTCTCTGAAACATAAAGCTTGAAATGGCCCAACTTTCACCTCTCTGGTGAGTGGGGCCTCATTGTGAAGGCAGCCTGGCATTTTCATTGTGTAAGGATCCCAGCTACTTCCGCTAGATTTTACATTAAACTGAACATCTATTCAATGGGATTACATTCCACATTTTTTCATATATTTTTAATTGTAATTAATAGAAGGGTTACATTATATTCACAGATAGAAGGTGCATTACTTCACATATATTGATACCTGAACTCATGTCTTGGTTCCCATTTCCCTCCCCTGCCCCTCATCTTGTTTTCCTCCCTTCCCTATCCAACTTCAAATAACCAAATATGCATATATACAATATATCAGATAATCAGGTGAAATACTGTAACAATATGAGATAACAAGGAATAGTAAAAGAGATGAGAGATTACATGATATGCAAATATATTCCACATTTTTGTTTGGATGTTCTAATTCCAAATAAACTATTATTATCTGTGGACAGTTGAGCATGCTAGGAAGCCTCCTAAATGTTTGGATGAAGGAAAAGTAAAACAACAGGATTTATCATTATCATATATTTATGTCTTTATTTTATAAATGTCTTTACCAACTACTACCATACTTTCATATTGCCATCAGGCAATAGACTTCTCTGAGTGCACAGATATACTCATGGGAGTTTGAAGAAGAGACAGTTGTGAGTTAATTCTAGTAAACACCTGTATGGATGTCGAAAATCTAGGTTTGGAACATTCCCCTCCTTTTCATTTGACCCAAGGATAACTTGAGTTGTTATCGGTCTTAGCTGAGTGTGTGGTAGAATGTAGAATGTGGTAGATTAAGATAAAAAATATTGAGAGTCTTCTAAGCTTTATACATGAAAGGTCATCTAGCAGATATACTGACTATAAATAAAATGCCTCAACACTCAGACTTTAAAACAGAGTCCATGGATAATATATTATCCTTTTAAATACAAATGCCATTTGCTTATGGATATTCTTATGATTTGGAAAATAGTCACCTAGAGAAGCAAATCTGTGAGTTAATTCTGCTTGACAAGTGAGAACAGTTTACCAGAGTAGTAAGCTGACATTGGTTAAGAATGGATGTTTTTACTTGGTAGTTGTATCCTACAGGCTCTTTCCACATTAAAAATCTTTCTACTATATGTAGTAGTAGTACTAGCACTTGGAACAAACATTGCATTTTCCTTGCTCATCTTGACAACATTAGGACAAGACTTTACTTTTTGTTCTACCTAGTCTTCTCACTAATATTTCCAACACTAGATTGTAAGTTTACGACATGCAAGTTACTAAAGGCAGTCTTGATATTTAATAGGTTGTTATTTTAACTCATCTTAGCAACTATTAGCTGACATGAAGGACTTAAGATAGATGACAAATATGGGTAGTGACTTTAGAGAAAGGCATTTTCAGAAAAATATCATTAGTATTTGTCATTATATAAGAAAGAGAAACAGTGAATTAAAATTATTCATGATCTATATGAACCTGTCACACCAAAAACTGGTTACGTAAAATTATGGGCCTTTGTGTGATATGTACGTGGCCCTATTCATCAAGATTGTGTGTTTCTATTACTCTGATTCTTCAGTGGTGGAATACATTGGATTTTGCTTTGGGTTTATGTATGTTTGAGCTTTTTATTTTAATACAAATTTATTATTATTACAAAGGTGATAGCTAGAGGAATTACAGTTACATAAGTCAGGTGAAGAGTGCATTTATTTTGGACAATGTCACTCCTGCATGCATGTTCTCTCTCTCTCTCTCTCTCTCTCTCTCTCTCTCTCTCTCTCTCTCTCTCTCTCTCTCTCTCTCTCTCTCTCTCTCTCTCATTTTTCCCTCCCATCTACACCCACATCTTGTATAGTTATTTTTCAAAATACTGTCTAGTGAGTATCCCTGGTACATTCATACATTGTTTGTCCCTCCACTCTTTCTCTTTCTTTACCCTCCCAAAGACAGACACACAAATGCATTAGAAGTAAAAGAAAACAAAAACAGTAAACGTTTATTTAAATAATCAGACACAAAGTTATTGTACCATTGTATTCCTCTCCTAAGAATATTCTCCTGTAGTCTCTTCCTGTGTGACTGCCAAGAGACCTGTATAATTTATCGTGCACTAATATATTTGTGGTCATAAATTATTTTGATTCCTTACAGAGATAATACAATTTTATCTATAAATATCTCATTTTATTAAAGATTTTCCTAACATTGATTTTTATATTATATTTCAAATGTCATGTTTAAAAAAGAAATATTCGAGAAGGGAATCTCGATATACAATCATTGGTACATAGTTTTTAGAAGATAATTAAAATTAAGCTGAGGGTTTTTAATGTCATAGATACATATTAATATATGCAATAAAACACTTTGTAGAGTATATATCCCATCATAGATTTTTATGTCTATGTAGTTATGTTTATATCTCCAAGACCATGTCCATACCTTGGTTACCCAAATATTGAGTCATCACTGTTGTATTGTTTGGATCTAATATGCACATATAAAGGAGATCATGTGTCTTTTGTTCCTTTGTTCTTGACTTATCTCAATCTACATGATTCGCTCTAATTTCATACACTTCCCAGTAAATGCCATTATTTTACTTTGTCTATTGGGTATGTAGATTTCCATTGTGTGTGTGTGTGTGTGTGTGTGTGTGTGTGTGTGTGTGTGTGTGTGTGTTTATCAATCACAGTTTTTGTATCCATTCATCTACGGTAGGGTTGTCTCCATCACTTGCCTATTCTGAATAGTGCAGAAGTGAACATAGCTGAACAATTGTCCTTATCATATCCTGGGTTATGATGTTAAGGATAGATACCCAGGAGTGGTATGGCGGGATAGTAGGGAAGGTCTATTTTTAGTTCTTTAAGAAACCTCCAAACTGCCTTCCAGAGTGGCTGAACTAGTTTACATTTCCACCAGCAGTGCAGTAGGGTACCTCTTTCTCCACACCCCCACCAACATTAATAATTGTATGAGTTCAGAATATTGGCCATTCTAATTGGGGTAAGGTGGTATCTTAGGGTTTTTTTTTAATGGGTCATTGTGCTTGAACTTAGCCTGGGCACTCTCCCTAAGCTCTTCAGCTCAAGGCTACCGTCCTACTCCTGGGTCTGGGGGTTGTCCCTGAGCTCTTCAGCTCAAGGCTTCTGCCCTATACTTGAACCAAGCCCCACATCCCAATTTCTAGAGGTTAATTGGAGAAAAGAGTTTCTGGTCCTTTTGCGCCCAGGCTGGCTTTGAAACTTGATCCTCTTATCTCAGACTCCAGAGTAGATAGGATTACAGGTGTGAGCTGCCATGCCCAGCTAGTAGCTATGCTTTTATCTGTGCAGAAAACTTTTCCCATTTGTTGAGTCTCTCTCCAATCTGTTGTGATCATGGGAATCAGTTCAGAAACTTTTTGCCTGTTCCGATGAGTTCCAGTGTCTCTCCTACACTATCATATAACAGTTTCAAGGTTTCAGGTCTGATACGGAGGTCTTTGATCCATTTTGAGTTAATGCTTGTGCATGGTGAAAGGCTAGGATCAATTTTTAGTTTTCTGCATGTGGCTGCCCAGTTTTGCCAGCACCAATAATTGTTTGTTCCACTGTATATCTCTGGCTCCTTTTTTAATATAAGTTGACTATTGGTATGCAGTTTTATTTCTGGAACTTTTATTCTGTTCCATTGATGGCCTTCTGGTCTATTTTTGTGCCAATATTGTACTGTTTTTGTTATTATGGCTCTACAGTAGATTTTGAAGTCTAATACTGTAATACCACTTTCACTGCTCTTTTTGCCTAGAATTGTTTTTGCTACTCTAGGTTTTTGTTGGTCCATATGAAACTTTAGATTACAATTTCTATTTCATTGAAGAATGTCCTTGGGATTTTGATGCGGATTACATTGAATTTGAATATCAATTTTAGGAGTATAGCCATTTTCACCACATTGGATCCCCCTACCCATGAGCATGGGATTTCTTTTCATTTCCTGGTATCCTTTTTAATTTCTTTTGTTAAGCTTTTATAGTTTTCATTAAATAATTCCTTTACATCTTCGGTTAATTCCTAAATATTTGATTCTATTTTATTTTTAATTTTATTTTATTGTATAGAGAGGTGTTTGCATCCCTCTCGGACGCCCATGTGGTGGGGGTAAGATGGCAACGGAGCTCATGAGTACTAAACAGACCCCGGAGATCAGGACTCTGGGTGCAGATCTAATCTTTATTCCATAGAACGTGCTCCCTAAATACAGATCGAATGGTCGCAGCCATGTCATCAAGTAGGGACGACCGTCAGCCAACGGTGTCTTGAGACACACCACACTTGCTTCAGGTGGGTGGGGCCAGGTGCCCTCTGGCTCCTGACTGCTTGCAGTCACATACACACACTGAGTGTGAACGTGATTAAGGGCAGCAGGTTACTCCCACATTTCCCTCTTTTTCTTTATTTATGGACACTCATTTGGGGCCTATCCAACTTAGCTAAGGAAAACAGATCCTGCTGCTGTGGAAATGGGCTTGGTGGGCCAAAGAGGACTAGGGCTAGGTGGGTTTCAGAAATGTAATTGGGGTAAACGGGAATCACAGGCCCCATGTCCTTCCCAGCATGCTTTGAGGGAAGATGATTGTTCATAATCATATCACAGTCCCCTGCTTGGGAGTCAAGTTCATTACTCCGGGCCTCCACAGTTCCTGTTTCTTCTGGTTCCCATGCCAGAGTAGACATAGGATGAGGTAGCTTGAGGGGAGTCTGTGGCATCCATGTCTGGCAGAGCAGTACAGGACAGTTTTTCTGGATAGGTCAGTGTCCCAGGCTGTACTTGGGAGGTCATGAAGGCGGAGGCAGAACTCAAGTCAGCTGGCTGTAACTGGTGGCAGTGTGTCACTGAGAGGCCATTTCATGGTGTCGGGAACTTGTGGATTGACTATTCCTGAAACTTGAGGGTTAACAGTTATGCAAAGAAGGTGGATAATGTGCTGGAGGAAAAGAGGGCAGAAGGGTTAGGGGCGTATCCAGAGGTGGCCTTATTTTACATCACAAACCATAGCCACGCCCTCTGATCAGGCAGCAGATGCCATCTTGGCCAGGTGTGGTTCAAAGACCAGGAGATGTGAGGGTTTCCATTTGTGATGTGCTCAACATCTCCCCATTATTTGTTTCATCAACAGGTGCTTACCTTACTTGAGGGTGTGCCTGTCTTAGGTTGCCCCCTTCTGGGGATCTTACCCATCACTGACTACCACCCTAGCTCTTCAGGCAGACCCAAATGGAGATTTTAAGTAGGGGAGATGACCACCGTCCACAAAGGAAACCCTTCTATACTCTGGTCTGCACCTGTACATCCTGGTGAGTGTCGGGGCCAACCTCATAGGGTTCCCAGTCCGTGTCTCGTTATAATGGCACACTTGAGTCAAACCCTCACCCAATTGTTAACAGAGGGGCTGGCTCCTGCCAGGGGGGTTGGGTGAGGTAGCGTGGTGCCCCAATGCTTATAAGCAGGGGAAAATCCTTAGAATTGAAATTTAAAAAGTTTAATGTAAATAAAGTACCAACAAGCTTATCTTGAGGCCTAATGCCTTAGGTACCTGTATCCCAACATTTTTATTTGTTTTTAAGGGGGCCAATGGCCAAGAGTAGGCTAGCTAATGTTCCAGGAGTGGAATCTGGGTGAAGATTCGTCTTCTATAACTTCTTCAAGCTGACTCAGGGGTGTTGTCTCTATGCTTGACCAGGGACCCTAAAAGATTAGCCTACTTTACAGATTGATAGGCACATAACCTCAGGTTAACAAGCATCTTTTCTGAATTTGTGGCTGGTGTCAACCCAAAATCTGCTTAGTTAGGGCTTAGAGAAAAATTAGGATTGTGAACTACCCATAATTTTGAAAAACTTAAGTGTTAACTACCCACTATTATACTTACAAGTTCTTCCCCAGTAACACAGGCATTAATAAGGCATGCTTACAAAGGATTTTCTAAGCATAATCTTACTTGGAGCTTGGTAAGAGTCAAATTTTCATCTGAATAAGGACCTGCTGTTCTTTTCTGTGGGCCCGCTGAAAACTGTTACAAACTTACAAGGGCGAATTGAAATAGCAATTAAACAATAATTTTGTTAGCCCTAATTTTCCTTTTTACTCTTATTAAAACCCTTTTCCCCAATTTAATACATTTTAAGAAATACTAATCACATCACCCACTTTACCATCAGATTTCCAGTGTCAGTCTGCAAGGGAGAGGCCCTGTCCTTTCTAAAAGCAGATAGGCAAGGTTTTTGAAACTGATAAATTCACATTTAAATTTCTGATACTTATCTCCTAATTTAAACTCAAGGAAATAAATTCCAAGTTCCCCGATGCCTTTTTGCTAGACAGAATACAACATTTACAATGTAAACAGCTCTATGCCTTACAATAGTAGATTTTAAAATAGTTCCTCTTTAAAATAATACAAATCCCTGAGGCATTTGGCTTTGCTTGGAGTTTACTCCTCGATTTAACCAACTACCCATTTTTTGTATGTTAGTTTCAAGTATAAACTTGTATACTTGTACACAAGTATAATCTCGAACATGTTGACTCACACACATTCACACATTCAAACATCTAAAAGCGTGCAAAATTAATATCGGCCATATATTTTCTAAAGTTCTCAAAAGACTCAAATACAAGGATCCATATTTAGGACTGATACCAATTTCAAAGACAAAACCGGACAAGGAAAAACATGTAACATAGACAAGACAGAGAAGCAGAGACTTTTAAGTAATCCCCAAACTTCTGATGACAGGCCTGGCTTTAAACTATTCCCTGGTAGCCAGCTGGCAGAGGCCATCTTCAAGCAAAAGGGAAAACAAAACAACAAGAAAATTGGGCTGGGTAGATACCCTTAGACATGTCTTGCCGGTGGGTCTCGAACCCACACGTCCACTCAAACGTACCCTGATATCAACAAGAACCTTAACAAGAAAATTGGGCTGGGTAGAATATCCTTAGACATGTCTTGCCAATGGAACTTGAACCCACCTATCTGCTCAGATGTACCCCTTATTGACAAGAACCCTAAAAGAGGTCAACGCGTCCTTTGACCATATTCTGTTTTAGGCCATGGTGCATGTTTGAGAAGTCAATTGACTTCTACTTACCTCTGGAGGCCTTTGTTTTTAACTTGGGCGTCTTTTCCAAAAAGGGTTGTAATAGGAAGGGAGGAAAAGGAAGACCATTGCTTATAGTAAAAAAGACAATCCTTTATCTCAATAGCATACAAATTATTAGGAATTGATGAAAGACTTGGGAGCCGGGGTTAGGTGTCCCCCATGGGCATATTTACTGCGGGGAGATGTTTCAAGGCCACCTGGGCCCTGGAGCCAGGCTCATGGCGGAGTCTCTAGGAGGTGGGAACTTTCTGCCAAGCAAATGGAAAAGATATTCACCAATAATACATCAGACAAATGCTTAATATCCATTTTCTAAAGAGAACTCAACAAATAGTGCTGCAATGAACATTGTCGTGCTAGTGGATTTAGTATGTCCTTGTTTCTGGACAAGTGGGTAAATGCCAAGTAGTAGAATTGCTAGGTTGTAGGGGAGCTCTGTTTAGTCTTTTGAGAAACCGCTATACTGCTTTCCAAAGTATTTGAATGAGTTTACACTCCAACCAGCAGTGTAGTAGTGATCTCTCCTGGCCACATCCCCTCCAGCATCTGTTGTTATTAGTTTTCTTGATCCTGGCCATTCTAACTGGAGTGAGGTGGAATCTTAAGAGTTGTTTTGATTTGCATTTCTTTTATGGCCAGAGATGTCGAGCATTTCTTCATGTGTCTGTAGGCCATTTTTGTTTCTTCTTCAGAGAAGGCTCTCTTTAAGTCTTTGGCCCATCTTTTAAAGGAATGGTTGTTTCTTTGAAGATTTGTTGTGGAGAGATTCCATTTTTTGAGCTGCAGATATATTTTAGACATGAGACTTTTGTCTGTTGTATGGTTAGTGAAGATCTTCTCCCACTCTGTGGGCTTTCTGTTTAACTTGTTAGCTATGTCCTTTTCCATACAGAAGCTCTGCAGTTGAATGTAGTCTCACTTATCCAAACTTTCTTTGATTTGTTGTGTTTCTGGGTGTTTATTAAGAAAGTTTCGATCTTCTATTTCAGTAAGAATGTCTTTGAGATTTTGATGAGGATTGCATTTAATTTGTATATATATTTTGGCAGTATAGCCATTTTTCATTATATTAGTTCTCCCTACCCATGAGCATGAGGTGCCTTTCCATTTCCTGGTATCTTCTTTAATTTCTTTCTTGAGGATTTTGTAGTTTTCATTAAATAATTTCTTTTATGTCTTTGGTTAAGTTAATTCCTAAATGTTTCATTCTTTCTGGGGCTATTCCAAATGGGATCGTTTTCTTGATTTCTCCTTCTGTTTGTGTATTGTTGGCGTCCTGAAAGGCTACTGATTTTTGCAGATTTATTTTGTGTTGTGCCACTTTGCTAAAGTGGTTTATTTGATCTAGGAGTTTGTTGGGTCCTTCAGGTATAGGATCATGTCATCTGCGAATAGGGATAATTTAATTTCTTCTTTCCCTATGTGGATCCGTTTGATGCCCTTCTCTTGCCTTATTGCTCTGGCTAAGTGTTCCAGCAATATATTGAAGAGAAGTGGAGAGAGTGGGCATCCCTGTCTAGTTATTGATTTTAAGGTAAATGGTTCTAGTGTTTCTCCATTTACTATGATACTGGCTGTAGGTTTGTCATATATGGCTTTTAGGGAATGTACCTCCTCTTCCTATTTTTTCTAGTACTTTCCACACGAATGGATGTTGTATTTTATCAAATGCCTTCTCAGTGTCCAGGGAAATTATCATATGATTCTTATCCTTAGCTCTACTGATATGATGTATTACATTAATTGATTTGCGAATGTTAAACCAGCCTTGCATCTGTGGGTTGTTGCCTACTTGATCATAGTGTATAAATTTTTAAATTTGTTTCTGGATTTTGTTGGCTAGTATTTTATTGAGGAGCTTTGTGTCTGTCTTCCTTATAGAGATAGATCTGAAGTTCTGGTTTTTTTTTTGGGGGTGTCTTTTTCGTTTAGGGATGAGTGTGACATTAGCTTCATAAAATGGGTTTGGTAAGGCTCCTTCTGCTTCTATTTCTCAGAATAGTTTCAATGGTATAATCATTAATTAATCTTTAAAAGTCTTGTAGAATTATGCAGTGAAACCGTCTGGAGATGGGCTCTTTTTGGTTGGCATTTCCCTGATTGCTTCCACTATCTCATTGTATGAAATTGGTTTGTTGTTGGCTTATCTCTTCTTGGTTTAATGTGGGTAGCCTATATTTACTTAAGAAATCATGCATTTCTACTAAATTTTCCTGTTTCTTTGAACATAGGCCCTGGAATTACTTATACATAAATGCACTGAAGTTCTTGACTATCACTCGTGATTGTTCCCATTGGGTCTCTAATCTTGTTTATTTGAGTCTCCCCTCTTTTTTGATTAATAATTGTCAATTCTGTTGACTCTTTCAAAGAACCAACTTTTTGATTTATTAATTTTATGTATAGTAGATCTTATTTCAGTAACTGATGTTTCCGGTTTTATTTTTGTTATTTCTGCCCATCTAGTTGTTTTAGAACTAACATTTTTTTTTGTTCCTCTAGGTGCTTCAATTTCTTCTTTAGGTTATGTACATGAACTTCTGTCTTTTTAATATGGGCTCCTAGTGTAACAAATTTGCTCCTTAAAACTGGTTTTTCTGTGTCCCATAAGTGATGTATTTGATTGTCATTACATTCAAGAAAGTTTTGAATTTCTTCTTTGGTTTGTTCTGTAACCCAGGATTTATTCAGAAGTGTGTTGTTCAGCATCCAACTGTTTTTTACCCTTCACTATGTTGTTTAGAACTAGTCTTATTCCACTGTGATCAGATAGAATGCATGAGATTATATCAGTCCTCTTTTATCTGCTTAAGTTTTCTCTATGAATTATTATATGATCTATTTTGGAGTATGTTCCATGTGCTACTGAGAAAAATGTATATAGTTTGGCCCTTGGGTGGAAAAGTCTGTGTATATTTGTTATGCCCAGCTGGGCTATGATGCCATTTAAATCAGAGGTGTCTTTGCTTATTTTTGTTGAATTGATCTGTCTTTTGGTGAGAGTGGCATATTGAAGTATCCCACTGTGATCTTGTTTGATTCTATCTAGTTCTGTAACTCTAAGAGAGTTTGCTTGTTGTACTTAGGTGCTCCAATATTGGAGTATTAAATGTTTATAACTGTAATATTCTGGTTATGAACTGTCCACTTTACTAATATGTAGTGGTAATCTTTATCTTTATGTACTGATTTTACTGAGAAGTTAATTTTGTCAGAGATAAAGATTGCTACTCCTGCTTTTTTAAACAGTGCATTGGAGTTGAAAATTCTTTTCCATTCTTTCACTTGGAGTTTGTTTCTGTCTTTGGCAGTGAGGTGGGTCTCATGGAGGCAGCATAGTGATGGGTCTTCCTAATCCAATCTGCTGTTCTGTGTCTTTTGATTGGATTGTTCAGCCTGTTCACATTTAGGGAAATTATGGAGAAGTGGTTGGCATCCTTTGTCATTATTTATTTTTCCTTCTGTGTTTCTCTCTCACATTTTTCCCCTTTGGGTTTCCTGATTTCTGGTGATAGCTTCTTGATGGGAGTTCTTGCTGTTGTGCAATTTGTTCTTCATTATTTAATATTTTTGTAATGGTGGTTTAGTGTGCATATATTCATATAGCTTCTCTTTGGAACTAAATATTCTTGTTTCTCCTTGAAATGCAATTGCTATTTTTGCTGGATATATCATTCTGGGTTTGCAGTCGTCTTCAGGGCATGAGTGATATTTTTCTAAGCTTTTCTTGCATTTAGGGTTTGTGTGGAGATGTCTACAGTGATTCTAATTTTTTCCATTGTTGTATAGCTCTTCCTTTGTTTTGGTGGCATTTATGATCAGCTCCTTAGTATTCAGGTCTAATGTTTTTACTATGATGTGTCTGGAAGAGTTCCTTCTGGGATCTTGCTTGGTTGGGGTCCTGAAGGCTTCAGTAATGTGAGTGAGACTTTCCCTTTTGATGTTGGGGGAATTATCTGCTATAATCTTGGTGAATAAGTGTTGCATTCCCTTTCTTTGAAACTTTCCTTTTCATCAATACCTATTATACAAAGATTATTTATCTTGGCCGGTTCTGCCAGTTCTTGGATTTCTCTTTGGTGAATTCTGACTGATTTCACCAGATTGATGACTCTCTGTTCCAGCTCTTGTGTTTTATCCTGTGTTCTTGATGTTCTAGTTTCCATCTCAGTCAATCTGTTGCCTAGCGCTTCCATTTTAGTTTGCATTGTGGACATTGAGCCCATCATGTCTGCTCTGAGGCTATTCATCTTTCCATCTAGGAAAGTATAAGCTTTTTCTAGTTTATTCTCTTCTTCTCTTTTGAAATCAAGGAACTCCTTGGTGATTTCCTGCTTATGTTCCTGGAATTGTTTCTGGAGTATTGCTTTAATCTCTTTAGTCATGTCCGCAATCATCTTCTTGTACAGAGTCCTGTTTTGAATCTCTTCAGGTGTAATTTCTTTGGATGGTGACATCTCTCTTCTCCCTTCACTCGTTTCCTTTTGGGATTCTTGTGGGACATTGGTTATTTATATATTTTGTGATGTGTCACTGTGATTTCTGCTGCATTGGGGGAGTTGAGGGCTCGCAGATTATTGTTGTAGGTTTGCTCTGTGGTCAATAGCTGGTGGTCTTTACTTGGTTTGGGGCTGGTGGTTCTGGGTATCTTTGTATATGTGAGGTTCTTAGCGAAATTATTTCCATTGCTGACTGGGTCTGAGCTTGCAGCTTTTGCTGGATTGTCTGCAAGCTCCCATAGGTGGTGTGCAGTTCTGCACCTAGATCTCAGCTAGCCCAACCTCTGGTTTGCTAGCTCTGTTCCCAGGGGCAGGGGCCAGCTGAGGACGCAGGCTCTGGAAGTTGCTGCAGTAGGACAGAACTGTGCACCTTGCTCTCAGATAGCCTAACTGATGATTTGCCTGTCCTGTTTCCAGGGGCGGGGCCCAGCTGAGGACTTGGGCTCTGAGGGTAGGGCAGCCCCCTTCTGGTTCTCAGACAATGAGCTTGGTCCTCTGGTCTGCTCTCCAGTTTCCTGCTGTGTTTTGGGGTTGCTATCCCTGCTCTTTCTGTTTTTCCATACTAGGTCAGGGTTCACCTCTGATTTCCACCAGAAGTACAGGGCAGCTTTTGGCTGTGAGTCTTTCTGTGACTCCCTGGGGAGGGAGGGGAGGCTTGCCAGAGGCTCCCAGCAAGAGGGCACTGCACTGAGTTTTGGCTCAGTCAGATGCAGGCACACTCACACACCCCTACCTGCTGTTGGAACTCAAGGTCTTAGTGTCTCTCAGTCTCCAGTTTTAGTGGCCAGGGGAGGAGGCTGTTGTGCAAGTGGGAGCAGGAACACTTCCACACCTGTTGTTGGGGTGTTGGGTCTTAGCGCCTGGCTGTCAGTCTCCAGTCAATGGCCTGGTCATTCACCTCCCCTCTGGTCACAGCTGCTCTTGGTGCTGTCCATGCCTAGTCTGTGTGGGATTCCTGTGTCTGGATTCTGCTGCTTGCTGGAGTTCAGGGCTTCCTGAGGGGTGGGGCAGGGTTCCTCGCTTTTCTGATTCTATGAGAGAGTTGGATATAAGGTTTATCTGTGTTTCTTCTTCAGTTTGCATACTTCTCCGTTGCTTCTTAGATTTGTAGTTGTTGATTTCTTAAGCTAGTTGGCTCTTGGGATTCCCTGATTCTGTCTTTGTGGGAGAGAGCTAGGCTGGGTCCCTATTGTTTCTATGCCATCTTGTTTCTTCTCCTATAAATGTCTTTTATACCTCGATATTAACTACTTTATTCTATATTAAACACTAACTTGAATCATTTTAAGTGTATAATATAAAATTTAAAATCTATACCTCACCAACCAAAGAAGTGAATTTATATTTATTACCAAGCAAACACCTAAGAATATATATTGTGAAATTATTTTTATGTTATAGGTGTATTTTATTTTCTCTATTACAACTGAAATGAATGATTGTGGGACTCGTCACATTAGGAAAATGGGCTGACCTGTCTGTTGCCTCATTGGGAGGTTTGGCTGTGGTTTGTGATGTAAAATAAGGCTACCTCGAACCCTGGGATTGGCCCCGCCACCCTCTTGGACCGCACCTACCTCCCCTTGCCCTGCCCACCTGTATGCCGATAGACTTCTGCATCCCACTTTGGCCCCTTCTACTTTCCCAATAAAGGAGTCTTGCTGTGACAGTCTCCCTGGCGCATCTGGGTCTTCCCTCTGGAGAGGGAGGGCTGGATGAAGGCGGCCAGTCAGCCCTAACCTTTTGTGGCTTCATCTTAGTCAGGGCCTATTCTCCTTGTCCCTCCTGAGGGTAAGGAGGCAAGAAGCACTAAAAACCCCGACAAATGATTGAGATACAATGGTCATATTTACCAAATATTTTTATATGTTTACATATATTGCAAAATAGATCCAAGTTTTATTTTATTGTTAATTTACTTCAAAGTATGGTTTAATTAAGTGGTTAAAGCCATTCTGAAGTTAAGCACTTTGTATATAATTTTCCACACCTCTTCTTCAATTTTGTACAGAAAACTATCCAAAAAAATGTTCAATTAGAGCCACCCTACCTATATAGCCCAACTAAGCCTATAAGAAATTCCTTAGCTCAGAATATTACAAAAGACTACAAAGAACAAAGAGTGATGTACACACACAATACACATGTAAAAATGTACTAAATGAGCTACTCAATTAATTAGATTTTAGTATACATAAAACCTATATTGATATCAAAGGCAGCTCTGACATGTACTTCTTTCTAAGAAGGAAGTAAAAATTCTTTATTTGGTTAGATCTTTATTTCTTTTTTATTCTGTTTCTTTGCTTTTCTTCTTTCTGATGTATGATTTTGTTAGGTATAGAAATTCTTTGTCACTTCTCTTGACGTTGATTTCTTCCTCTGTATCAAGGGATTTTTTAAAAATAGTGATGTATGTCTGTATTTTACTTGGCAAGTGTTAAAGTACAATTATTGACTCTTTAAAAAAACATTTCCTATAAGCATTATTTTCTCTCTTTTTCTTATTGAATTCAAAAAATTTTAATTCTATTGAAATAATATGACTATCAGAAACAATAAAATGATATATGACCAGAGCAGGAATAATGTTTTATATTGTATTCATGTTGAATGAATCCCAGAAGATGAAGGAAAAAAAGGAGATATATTTTAATAATGAATATGTGAACTTACATAAAACCACAAGTGTATGGGTGAGTTACAACTGATCTGATAACATCAAACTGGTAGAGACTCCAGTCAAAGCATGTACTAATTCTTACCTGAAAAGAGCTTGGCCTATCATAGAGAGTGTAAACAGCATTGAGATTTGTGACTTAGCTAGGGTTGATAGAAAGTGGTATAGAGAAGGAAGTTTCCCTATCTACCTTGAAAACAATGTTTTTTCTCAGTTTATAGCTGGGAGCACCTTATTCCAAATCAATTTGTGTATTTAAAATGCAGTAAATTAAATTCTGCTAGCCAATGTGCTTCATCTAAGTGCACAGATCGCTCAATCAGGTCTCCACTGCAGAGAGAGTCTGACTAACAGATCATCATCACCTATGGCAAATGCAGGGAGTTTCCAAAACCACGAAGAAAGGTATTGTTTCTCCAGTCTCTAAACATAAAATATGAATGCTTACCCAGCCAAGGAGGGCTATGTAAATGCATGCTAAATAAAAGACAATGTAGAATTATAAATAATGCTAAGGGAAATATAGTTAATTCAAGGCAAAGAACATTTTTAAAATTCCTAAGAAATTTCTAGCATAAATGCAGCATAAATATTTACCCATCCACCAAGAACTGAACTACATAAAATAAAAGAATAACCAGAGGACAAAATGTTTTTAAAAGTTTTTAAATTCTTGTGTTTTGAATTCTTACATATACAAGAATATAATCTAATGAGATATAAGATGCACTGAAGAAAATTTTTCAAGTACACATTAGTAATAGAAATGTATAAATTTAGAGAAATTTTTTATTCTTTTATTTTACTCAGAAATAATTCACTATAATTTTCATTAAAATCTCAAATTGTACACTGATATTTTCTATGGTGATAAGAGAAAAGAGATGCTGTATAAATTCATGCAGATACAATTCTAATGTAAATTTATTGTCAGGATAGATTGATACATTCAAGAATATTTTCACAATAACTATTATTTCAAAATAACAATTTTCTATGATCTTAGGTTATGTTTATAAAAAGAATGAGCTCCATAATCAGAATTAGTATAAAAACTATTGATTAGGAAAAGAGAGAGAGAGAGAGAGAGAGAGAGAGAGAGAGAGAGAGAGAGAGAGAGAGAGGAAGGAGGGAGGGAGAGAGAGGGAGAGAGAGAATTGGTAAAAGGAATCCATAAGTGTACCAATGCATTCTGTCCTCTATGTGGTTAATAAACAGATATGAAAAATGCTGGGCTTCATATTCTGAATTAGAAAGGGTTTATATTTTAAGAATTAACAAGGAAGTTTATGTCTCCATCCAGTGCAAAATTCCTTCAGGACAATTTCCTAATAATAGCTTTCTCCCATTGCCTGTGAAGTAAGGCTTTACGTGTCTTTCCAGGTCCATTTACTATATCTTGTTGTTCTTCCCTCATATTCAAAGGCATGCACCAAGACATCACTAATTTTCTAGCCAGAATGGGCTCAACATTATAAGCTAATCATTTAAGTATAGAGAAAATATTGAAGTTAATAAGGAGAGAACCCTCTATATGAACATTATTTCATTCTTTATAGATATGTAAAGGATATATCTATAGTAATATAAAATATACAAGTTCAGTGAAAAGGATTTTTCTTTTAATTAATTCATTTTTTATTCAGATATAATTTAGCATCACTCATTATTTGGTAAAATCTCAACTTTCATGTTGAGATAGTCTACAAGAGAAATAGAAATAGAAGAGAGACAGGGTGACAGAGAAGTGAAGAGAGAAAGTGAAAAGAAATACTGTATATTTAGGTGAATACAATTCTGAGATAAAGTAGAACTGGTATATATATTTATTTGTTTATTTATTTATTATTTTATTTTTTGTGGGTCATGGGGCTTGAACTCTGCTTGGCACTGTCCCTGAGCTCATGAGCTCAAGGCTACCACCCTATCCCTGGGTCTGGACATTGTCCTTGAACTCTTCAACTCAAGGCTACCACCCTACCCTTGAGTCATGCCCCACATTCTGTTTTTCTAGAGGATAATTGTAGATAAGTGTCTTGGGTCCTTTTGTGCCCTGGCTGGCTTTGAACCTTAATACTCAGATCTCAGTCTCCTGAGTAGGTAGGATTAGAGGGTGAGCAACCGTGCCATTTGATGATATTTCTGAAAGAACTTTGGTTCCAAGCACCTTTCTTCAAACAGGGACAGGGTTAGAATCTGTTATTTGATTATGCAGCTGCACTAGTGCTATATTCTCATTTCTCTAAATGTAAGCTGATCAATCATTATTTTCCTACATTGCACAGAGTAATCCAAACCATGACCAATTTTCAAGCACTTAAATCACCTTCCTTGTTCAGGTTTTCAAATTCTTTTAGAATGAAGATCTGGTTAGGTCTCTCTGTTAGGGTTCTCCTTGGCTGTGTGTCAAATAAAAATAAATCTCTTCTGATTTTTTTCCAGCTACAGTTATGAGTCTTACGAATTACAATATATAGTCAATTTAATTTTTGTCTATGTTTTTCCCTTTTGCTAAAGAATAAAAGCAGTGAATGAAGATTTTGTTTTCTGAATAGCACTGTTGTGAATGCGTGGTTTGTGACATCAATAAATACTTCTTTTGGGGGGGAGGGTGGTCAGTTGTGGAACTTGAACTCTGGGCTTGGGTGCTGTTACTGAGTTCGTCAGCATAAGGATAGCACTCTACCACTTCAGCCACCACACCACTTTCGGTTTTCTAGAGGTTAATTGCAGATAAGAATCTCAGGTCCTTTAGTGCTGGTGCTGGCTTTGAACAGTGATCCTCAGATCTCAGCCTCCTGACTAGCTAGGATTACAGGCCTAATCCAAGATGCCCTGCATATAAATGTTTCTTAAACTTTAAGGATTGGTTTTTCTGCTGTGCTCTATTTTCAGGATATCAAATTTTTAATATTTTATTATTTGAATTTTATTCAGCTAGCTACTGGTATCACATCTGTAATGTGACCAGGCAGGAAAGTCAGACCAGGGAGGAACATCTATGAGACTGTTCTCTCGAATTAACCACCAGAAAACTGCAAGTGAATGTGTGACTCAAATGGCTAAAGCTCCAATCTTGAGTAAAGCAATCTCAGGGACAGTGTCTAGGTCCTCAGTTCAAGATCCAAGACTGCCAAAGGGAAAAAAAAAAACATGATTTCCATAATTAATTGTAAATAAAATTTATGAAAAGTAATGCAAATCATGAATAAATTGTTGACTTATTCTGTAAATTTTATATCAATTATCATTATAAATTGAATATTTTAGAACTCTACCACACATTTTGAACTACTTATGCATTGTAGGATATAATTATAACTAAGTATTATCATTTAAATCAGGTTATATAACTTACACAAAAATTAGTCATATATGAAATGCGTCCTAAATATAAATGACAACACATATTTATTAAAAATTCAGTATAGGGGCTGGCCATATGACCTAGTGGTAGAGTGCTTGCCTGATATGCATGAAGCCCTTAGTTGGATTCCTCAATATCAAATAAAGAAACAATAACAACAAAACAGTCTTTGGATGTGGCACCATGGCTCAAGTGGTAGAATGCTAACCTTGAGCAAAAGAAGCTCAGGAACAGTGCACAGGCCCTGAGTTCAAGCTCCAAAAATGGCAAAAAAAATCAGTATAGATCCTTGAATGTTTATAATTAGAAAATTGTAGAGAATGGACAGGTAAGATGTAAAGGTACTTACATATTTAGTCATTCTTCAGACTTATTTAATCTCAGTCATTATCATTTCTTAATGTTTACAGTAGCATCACTTAAATTGGATTCAATCCACAAATATATGCACAAATTTATATGCATATATATTTACATATATTTCCACATATATATACATGTATATGTTTATATATACATATATATATATATTCAATACCTACTTAATCTCTATTTCATCATTGTGTGGTCATAGCTCAGTCAATGGATATGCAGTATAAGTCCATAAAGACAGAAAGTTACCCCTTCCAAGTTTTGTAATATTTAAATCTTAAAGGCTCTCTACAAAAGCGCAATGTTTGTGAAGTAGTGCACCTTCTATCTGGCGAATATAATGTAACCCTTCTATTAATTACAATAAAAATATATTAAACAAGAGACGAACTCTAAAAAAATACTATGTAACTATCAATGATAGGAAGCTCATATTTAATGCATGTAAAGTATGTAGTGAACACAGGCAAGGATCCTTCACTTGACTTGCTTTAAGGAAGTAAGCGAGATGAAAGTAATGCACCTGTATCTGGTGAATATAATGTAACCCTTCTATTACAATAAAAATATATGAAAAAAGAAGAAAGCGAGACAAGTGCTACATCACAATAGATCTTAATTTTTGTAGAAAAGATTTTTTTTTATTTTAGGGAAATGAAGGTCTTCCATGAAGAACTGTTATGTAGGCACCAATGTGAAACTTTTCACTCTCACAACAAAACTTTTCACTCATCTGAACATACTTGTTCTTATGCATAGATCCCATAGGACTTGAGCAAAGATTAGTATGGACTATGAACTTCTTTATGCCTCCAATTTCTATGTAGTTTCTGGGAGTACACAGGCAAGTGTGTGCCTCAAATTAATTCTTTAAAGTGTCATGTCAGTAGAATAGCTGCTGGGCTCCTCAAGATACTACTGTTTGTCAGAAACCATGAATTTATCATGCTTCCAATTTTCAGGGCTAAGTAATATTTTTATTTTTCTGGCAAGACAAGCTAATGAGTTCAAGAGTCTAGAAGAAAACTGCTTAAATTGCATCAACATTAGTTTTAGGCATGGGTGATGTTTGAGCAGG
The DNA here is from genome assembly GCF_031878675.1 of Megascapheus bottae. Lineage (NCBI taxonomy): Eukaryota > Metazoa > Chordata > Mammalia > Rodentia > Geomyidae > Megascapheus > Megascapheus bottae. The sequence continues at coordinate 19,940,931 of NC_143509.1, forward strand.
CAAAGCTTTTTTTTTTTTAATGACTTGGAATTCAGAGCTGAAACAAATGAACTCCCCAAATTCTTCCTGTAGAACTGGCTCAGGGAGCTAGCACCACTGCCTCTGATTTTAATGATCGAATGTGTCTATATTTAGAAACACCTTGCTGAAAAGTGCTTGGCTCTTTCTCCATGGAAAATATAATTACAAAAAGGGAGAAGAAAAGATTGCCGTCTCTTTGAGGCTGTAATGAATATAACTCTGCTTTGGTAGCAATGAAGTGTATTTCAGACACTGATTACTTATTAATGTTAATATTTTAGCTCTTTTCCATGCTATTGGAGACAGACAGACTCTATATCATTAGATAATTTGCTTTTTACCATCTTCTGCCCTTCTGGTCAGTAATGCATCAATATTTTATACACTGTTCTTCTCTAATACTCTTATTTTGGCACAATAACATTATCTGGAGTTCCAGTAATTTGCTTTTTTGCACTTGCCCACATGGTTTACATTTGCTGGTACAGTAATTAGGAAAAGATTTGGATATTCAAGTTGTTGTAAACTAATAGATTTTTTGTGATCTGTCAGCTTCAGAATTATTTCCATGTTCATCTTTTGTTAATCATTGCAAACTTTTGTTTCCTGCTGATGGAGTCTGTACCCCAAAATCATCTGATGCTTCCACTAAAAATGGAGAGAAAACAAAGCTTTTGTCCCCCTCTTCTTGAAGTATCATCTACTCAGTTTTATACAGATACAATTTATCTCTCATTTTGATAGTAAAGGAATTTAAGTTAGAGAAATTTTGTCCTGAGAAATGTCGTGTTTACCTATTATTTTGGCATTTGGATTTATACTTATTATGTGTTAGAGTGCCAGTCACTTGGAATGTTAAATAAATCTGTAGTGGTAGAATGAGAGCTTCACTGGATAGTAAATAGAATGATGTAAAGATTAAATTCTCCTACACAAAAGCTTACATACAAATCTTGCAATCTGAAGGAACAAGTGTTTATGGCTCAAATAATAATCTCACACACTAGCATGTTGAATTGAAACCCCTTTGTAAAACTATTAAGGGTCATAAACATCTATAATAAGATTAAAATTGTTATTAAAATAATAACAAAATGTATTGTGCTTAATTTCTAATGTACAAAGCACAAGTACCAATTTCAATGATTTATTAATTTCAGTACCAAAGTTGTTTCTATCTTAAACCTATAATATTAGATGTCTGAAAAATGGCCTGAAATTAATCTTTACAGAGTGAATATTATTAATTGTAGAAGGAGGGGAATTTTGTTAGACGTTGTCAGTTGTCTATTTAGTCTTATGTGTCTGCTTATTTTATTGTTGAGGTATGCTTAGTCTTGGTAGAATGTTTTTCTCCTTCCAGTCTTTAAAAAATTATGTTAAGTAAAGTGAGTTCCAAAGAAACAAACATTGCATGTTTTTTTCTCATATGCTGAAGCTAGAATTAATTTATAAACATATAAATGAATCTGTTGGATAGTGGGAAACTATAGTAAGGAGATTAAAGAAGAAAGCAATAGTATATTTCTTTACAATGGCAGTTTCAAAGTTCAACAACATAGTCACCAGGAAATGAGTAATGGAAGAGGTTGGATGAGGTTCATAACTAGGTGGTGGAAAAAATGAAGAGAAGAGGGAGAAGAGTAAAATCATAAATTCATTGCAGTTTACAAGCAAGACAAAAGATAAATTTGGAGGGATGTGTGAGAATGTCAAAAGTCTTGATCAAGTCTTATTGTATTTATAACTTGCTTTGTTTAATGATAATTCCCTTTTACCACTACTTAAAGATAATTTGTTAAAAGCAAAGAATGCTAAAAAGTTTTCTGATTCCTAAGATGTAGATTCAATATGAAGATACAGAAACTGGAAAAGTATAGATGAAAACAGTTATATGAAGTACACAGTTACTCAAACTCATTCTAAATAAAATTAGGAAAGTTCTTAAAATATTCAGATGATTTTGATTAGTGGATATTTTATGCATCCACAAATATCCCCCCATACAACTAATACATGCTAATAAAAACATATTTATGATCTGGGTAATGATAACTCACATTTGTAATCTTGGCTACAAAAGGGGAGGCTGAAATGTGAAAAATTAAGTTTCCAGGCCACCTTGGGTTAAAAAATTTGAAGAAATTCCATTTCCGAAACAAAAAGTAGGGTTAGAAGGAATGCTCAGGTGGAAGTGAACAAGGCTAAATAATAAAAGGCTGACTTTTTCTTCATATTTTGCATTTTCATTAAATTCTGGTGACATTTTTGTACAGAATATGACATATTTATGTAGAATATATCCACAGAAATGATGATTCAGGATAAGTATGTTTAGGAAAACAATAAAAACACTTTTTACAATTGTGTTTCTGAATAGTCTAATTCTCTCTCTCTCTCTCTCTCTCTCTCTCTCTCTCTCTCTCTCTCTCTCTCTCTGTGTATGTGTGTGTGTGTGTGTGTGTGTGTGTGTGTGTGTGTGTGTGTGTTTATACTGTTGTTACCCACGTGGTCAAAGAAAAGAGCAAATGATACCTTTCCCTAACACAGAGTAGAATTCTCTTTAGAACTGTATCACTTATCTAGCAAGCTTTCAGTGACTACCCAATTCCAGTTCAACCTAGTTTGGGCCAATTTTGTCAAACTCTTATTTCATTTTTACAAAACAATATGGTCTACAAAATGAATAGAAACCACTCATTCTCCACAGAGAAATTGATGGATTGTTTCTGAAGCAAAGCTAAGCATTGGAAGAAAAAAAATTGCATTCTATGTTCAGGCCTAATATTCTTTCAAAATGTGATAAAATCATACTCCACATGATATTTAATGGTTACGGTAGATTCCCAGGTATCATAAAATGATTCTCATAGAAAAAGAATAAATAAAATTCACTATGTTGAAAGTCCTTTTAAACATTGAAAATGACTCCCAGAGGGATTCTGTTGCTGTGTAGACAAGCTACCTGTGAGTGTAAAGGTGTGCCTTTCCCTGATAAAACAAATTAGGTTGTTCGATATTTTGAACTTTTCCATGGGACTTCATTCCTCTGTGAAATGAAGTGTCTATTTTTATCACGAATCATCAGACTGGGGAGAGGGAGATGAAGGAATTCTATAAATATATATCACATTTCTTCATTTTTCTTAACTAATAGCTGTGCTCATTCCATGACAAGAACTAAAGCTTGAGATCTCATGGCACAAGGAATGAGTGCACTTGCCCTCTACATGCAACCTGAATGGACCAAAATGGATCCATAAAAAACTAGAAAGAGACTCAGAGCATTGCTGTGTTCCACCCCCATTAATAGTGCATACAACCCTGGAAGGTCTTCTGACTGTTCAATTGTCTGGCTATTTAATCACATGAAATGGAAACCATTAGCCCTCCTTTCCTTATCTGATTTATTTCGTTCATTTCTAACTCCTGTCTTCCAAGACTTTTTTCTATCACCTCACAGTCTTTGGTTGTGAAATACCAGATTGCCCCAGATTGCCCCTGTGATGTTACAAACTTGCAATTCACTGGAGTATACTGTGGATCACTTTTGTAATCCCCCTCACTAAGGAAGGTAAGGTCAGACAGGCCATGCTTCCACTCCCTTAGGCAAAAAAGCTCACGAGACCCCATTTCAGTGGAAAAAAAAGTCAGGCATACTGGTATACACCTGTCATTCCAGCTGTGGCACAAAGTGTAAAAGTAAAGAGAATCCTTATTATGACCAGCTGGGCAAATGCAAGACACTTCTCAAAAATAACCATCATGAAAAAAGTTAGAGACATGGTTCAAGCAGCAGTAGAATACCTGCTGAATAAATACGACTTAATTTCAAACCCCAGTACTGGGTATGTGTGCATACATACACAATTTATGCAATAAATACACTGATTAAAATCTGTTTATAGCATATACATATATGTACACACATAGGCAAGCTATATTCTGGTTTCTTCTAGGTTTCCAATGCCATTGCCATACCTTTTTGCTGTCCCTCATCACCTTCCTCTGAGCACCTTTGACCACCGTGGAGCCTGTGATGAATAACCTTGTTTCATGCCCTCTGATTTCCTCTCCTTTACCCTGTGTCACATCTCATACTCACACATCAGGTTCAAAAATTTCCTAGCTTTCTTCACACAAGGCCAAATGACAAAGGAACTATAAAATGTAGAAGGAATAATTAAGATAAAAAAAGAGGCTGGGAGTTTGGCCTAGTATAGTGATTACCTAGCATGCACAAAGACCCAGGTTCCATTCCTCAATACCACATACATAGAAAATGCCAGAAATTGTGCTGTGACTCAAGTGGGAGAATGTTATCTTTGAGGAAAAAGCCTAAAGACAGTGCTCAGTCCCTCAATTCAAGCCTCAGGACTGGCAAATAAATAAATAAATGGATCACTTAATTAAGGAAAGTCTTCTGTCTTGCTTAAGTTGGGGGGAAATAAAGAACAAAAGAAATAATTTACATCCAGTGGTATTCTATTTCTTAAGTGTGGATGTATTTCTTTTTTGTGCTAATGGAATGCTTTGCCTGATGGTGATTTAAATCTTTAGGGAAGGAATATGTTTTCAAAGTAGTTCTCCTGGGGATGTGGGAACACAGTGGCTTCCCCACCTGCACTAGAAAGTGCTTTCTTCCTAAGGTCCTTCACTTCACACAGCATGAATTAGACCCAATGGTACAACAATCATCTCCTTAGCAAATCCTGTTCTGCTCATATGTACAAAACTTATTCTGAAGAAGATATTGATGTCTGCTCCAAGGACTCCCTTCCCTTCCCCTTCCTTCCCCTCCCTTCCCTTCCCCTCCTTTCCCTTCCCTTCCCCTCCCCTCCCTTCCCTTCCCTTCCCTTCTCTTCCTTCCTTCCTTCCTTCCTTCCTTCCTTCCTTCCTTCCTTCCTTCCTTCCTTCCTTCCTTTCTTCCTTCTTTCTTTTCTTATTGTTCCTGTGGTTAGGAGAACATTTTATTAAAGCCTACACATCCAATCTTTCTCTGAAGGCAAAGGCAGTCTGGGACTTCAGGATTTTAGATCTTCTGAGATATATTTTATTCAGGCTAGGATAGATGTATTATATAGAGCTTGGCAAGACTCTGCATCCAGCACCCACTGAAATTTGCTGCCATCTACTGTGTGGTCTGGAGGATCCTGGAATTCATCAGTGCCAGAGAGATTTCTGCTTTGCCTTCATCTCTGCCAAGTCTCTTCTCTTCTGTGTGATTAACCCATTCAGATTTAAAGAGGGCTTCTGACATTTGTAAAGAGGTTATTAAAGGGCTAAGTAAAAATGTATTTATATTCTAATATGTACTCAAAGAACCATCCTTAGATGGTGTCAAGGGATTTTTCCTCATTCCTCTGATTCTGCAGCAGTATAAGTTTGATTCGGCATTCTGCATTATATTGCAGACTTTGAAGTTCACTTGCTTAAAGTCAAGATTTTTCCATTTTCTGTTTTGGATAAGTGTCTACCCCTTATCCAGCTCATTGGCTTTCAAGATCTCATGGTTGAATCTGGTTAAATGGCTTAGAATCCTTGAAAGATGAGTCTCATTGTTATTTCACACAACATGACAATGTGAGTCCACAAGAAGCACTTCTGAAACCCACGTGGGTGAATCAAAGGCTTTGTGGCACTGTTCCTGAAACTCAGCAGCAAGCGTTGGTGTGATGCCTCCTGGTGGTCACTGGCTATAGCCAAGTCAGCATAGGCTTCTGGCTCAGGAGGATTCTCCAAGGAGGACTGAAATAAGCAGTCTCCTGAAAGATTCCTGTGCCATTTCCAGAGAGAGGGCAAAAAGTGGATAAGATCACAGAGTGCCCATTTGGTGGTCTCAGGAATCAGGAGGCCAGTCAAAAAGGTCCACTTCCTTTGCACTTAAAGTGGGACCTGACCCTGTCACATGCTGCTTCATTCCTGAAGTACTTTCCCCACTGGTGTGAATCAGAAGGTTAGTGGAACTTGGCAATATGTTGTGATTATTGAGAAGGCTCTCGAATACAAACTCACCTTCACCTTGAAGACATTTTCTTGTGGTCTCCTCTTTATATAGACAACACTGGCTGCAGATTTTTTTCCATATATATTTTTATTGTAATTAATAGAAGGGTTACATTATATTCTCCAGATAGAAGGTGCATTACTTCACAAACATTGATACCCTTTCTCATGTCTTGGTTCTCATTTCCCTCCCTCCACCCCCACCCCTCATCTTGTTTCCCCCCCACTCCCTATCCTATTTTAAGTAACCAAATAAGCATATATACAAAATATCAATTAACAAGGTGAAATACTGAAATACTGTAAAAATATGAGATAACTAAGGGACAGCAAACGAGATGAGAGATAACATATTACATTAAGGACAATAATCACTCATTATATGGCTTTTGTTTCTATATCCTGGAGGTCCTTTCATTTAGCATCATTCTATATGGCCTTATGTATCTAGGTTTTGTTCTATTGTAAATCTCTGCTAGGAGAGCCCAAGGTTTCTACTGATTATGTCAAATGAGGGAAACCATTGGGCCTATGTTCCTTTGAGTCTGGCTTACTTCACTTAATATGATTTTTTTCTAAGTCTTCACATTTCTTTATAAATGGGGTGATAAGACTTTGGACTTTTTTCAGTCAAAATGAAGTTATATTCATGTATATTTTAGAATATGCTGGTGTAAAACATGATACTATATGGGGGAATACAAAGATATGGAGGAAAACTCTAAAGAAAAACAAAAGAATTTTTGACAAATCATTGACATGACTTTTTGAAGTAGAAACGTTATGGAAAGTCTGGATTAGAATGAAGACTTTTCAGAAAGGCTTTTGGCTTCAATTATCTGTGTTTAGAATAGAAAATAAAAGGATGATAGGCTTAGCCTCTCTCTGAAACAAGTTTTTGGTATCATAATACAATGCATCATCATGTTCAAAGCTGAGTGGTCAGTATAATACATGAAGTTTAAGGACAGAAAAGACGTCATCTGCATAGAATGATATCCAGTGGGGAGCATTTTGGAACATTACCACTTAAGATTTAATAGGAAGAGGCCCATAACTTTTTTTCTGTTTTTATTAAAAGATTTTTGACACTGATTTTTATATCATATTTCAAATGGCAATATTAATAAACAAGAATTTAAGAATAACCAAAAGAAAAAAGAATTCAAGAATGGAATCTCTGGCACATACATTTAAGAAACTAATTAAAAAGCTCAAACTTTGTATGTCATAGATACATATCGATGTATATATCAATATATGTCTATAGAATATATATCCTATCATAGACCCATATGCCTACATAGGTATATTTATATTTCCAAACCCATGCCAGTGACATGGAGAGCCACACTCAGGGAGACCATGCACTTTTTGCTCCATTGCTCTTGGCTTTTCTCACTCAACATGATTTGCTCTAGTATCATCCAATTCCCAGTGAATGCCATTATTTTATCATGTCTGGTGCTATGTATAATTCCATTGTTTATGTGTAGCACATTTTTTGTATCCATTCGTCTGTAGTAGGGCATCTGGGTTGTTTCCATCACTTGGCTATTGTGAATAATGCATATTCTGGATTATGATGCTTAGGACAGATGCCTAGAAGTGGTATGGCTGGATCATAGGGAAGGTCTATTTTTAGTTTTTTTGGGTTTTTTTTTTTCAGGAACTTCCAAACTGCCTTCCAGAGTGGTTGTACTAGTTTACATTCCCACCAGCAGTGCAGTAGGGTTCCTGCTTCTCTGCATCTCTGCCAGCATTTCCTGTTGTCTGAGTTCAGAATACTGGCCACTTGGATTGGGGTAAGGTGTTATCTTAGGGTTGTTTTTATTTATATTTACTTTATGACCACAGATAATGAGCATTTTTTCATTTGTTTCTTTGCCATTTTTTACCTTTTCCTCAGATAAATCTCTCTTTAGTTCCCTTGCACATCTAGCAATTGGTCTGTTGGTTTTGGAAGGGATCAGTTTCTTAAGTTCCTTGTAAGTATTGGATATTAAACATGCTACTGATATATTATTAGTAAATACATTTTCCGAGTTGGTTATCAGTCTCTCTACTTAGTAGCTATGTCTGGGCAGAAACTTTTTATTTTTAGTTAGTTTCCTTTGTCTAGTCTCTCTCCAATCTGTGACCTTGGGACTCTTTTCAAGAAGTTTTTACCTGTGCTAATGAGTTCCAGTGTCTCTCCTACTCGGTTGTGTAGCAGTTTCAGATTTTCCGGTCTGATATTGAGGCATTTGATCCATTTTGAGTTAATGTTACTGTATGGCGACAGGCTGGGATCAAATTTTAGTTTTCTTCATGTGGCTGCCCACTTTTCCCAGCAACAATAGTTGAAGAGGCTGTGTTTATTCCACTGTACATCTCTGCCTCCTTCGTTGAATATAGATTGACAATAGGTATGTGGTTTCATTTCTGGATCTTCTATTCTGTTTCATGTTCCAGTTTATTTTTGTGCCATGCTGTTTTTGTTATTATGGCTCTATAGTAGAGTTTGAAGTCTGGTATTGTAATACCACCAATTTTCTCTTTTTGCCTAAAATTGCTTTGACTATTCCAGGTTTTTTGTTGTTCCATATGAACCTTTTTTTAAAATATTTTTATTGTAATTAATAAAAGGGTTACATGATATTTGCCAGATAGAAGGTGCATTAATTCACATACATTGATACCCTTTCACATGTCTTGGCCCCATTACACTCCCCCCAAACCCCCATCTTGGTTTTCTCCCCTTCCCTATCCAATTTCAAATAACCAAATACAAATATATCCAATATATCAGATAACAAAGTGAGATACTGTAACAATATGATATAACCAAGGGAAAGCAAAAGAGATGAGAGATAACATAGTACATTCAGGACAACAATCATTCATTATATGGCTTTTGTTTCACTATCCTGGAGGTACTTTCAATTAGCTTCATACTATATGGCCTTATGTATCAAGGTTTTGCTCTATTGCAAATCTCTGCTAGTCGAGCCCAAGGTTTCTACTGATTATGACAAATGAGGGAAACCATTAAGCTTAAGTTCCTTTGCGTCTGGCTTACTTCGCTTAATATGATTTTTTCTAAGTCTTTCCATTTCCTAACGAATGGGTCGATGTCATTTTTTCTGACAGCAGCATAGAATTCCATTGTGTATAAATACCACACCTTGTTGAACCACTCATCAACTGAGGGACATCTAGGTTGGTTCCATATCTTTGCTATGGTGAATAATGCTGCAATGAACATTGTTGTGCTAGTAGATTTAGTATGCCCTAGTTTCTGGATGGTTGGGTAAATGCCAAGTAATGGCATTGCTGGGTCATAGGGGAGCTCTATGTTTAGCCTTTTGAGGCACTGCTATACTGCTTTCCATAGTGGCTGAACGAGTTTGCACTCCACAGAGCTCACACCAACACTCCTCAAGCTCTTCAACGAAATTGAAAATGAAGGTTCTTTACCAAACTCGTTCTATGAAGCTAGTATAACCCTCATCCCCAAACCAGACAGAGATTCATCAAAGAAAGAGAACTATAGACCTATTTCTTTGATGAACATCGATGCAAAACTTCTCAACAAAATACTGGCCAATGGTCTACAACAACTTATCAAAAAATTATACACTATGATCAAACAGGATTCATCACAGGGAGGCAAAGCTGGTTCAACATACACAAATCAATTAATATAATTCAACACATGAACAGGAGCAAGGAAAAAAATCACATGATTGTCTCAATACATGCAGAAAAGGCATTTGACAAGATCCAATACCCCTTTATGTTAAAAGCTCTGGAGAAACTAGGAATCCATGGAACATTCCTCAATATAATAAAGGCTTTGTATGACAAACCCACAGCTAGTATTATACTTAATGGTGAAAAGCTAAAGCCATTCCCTCAAAAATCAGGAATGAGACAAGGATGCCCACTCTCTCCACTCCTCTTTAACATAGTATTAGAATTCCTAGCCAGTGCAATAAGGCAAGAAGCAAGCATAAAGGGGATCCAAGTAGGGAAAGAGGAAGTAAAACTACCCCTCTTTGCAGATGACATGATTCTGTATTTAAAGAATCCTATAGACTCTACTCCTAAGCTCCTTGAGCTCATTCAAAACTTTGGAAGGGTAGCAGGCTACCCTCAAAAAGTTAACCCTCAAAAATCAACTGCCTTCCTCTACGCCAACAGTGAGAGAAACGAGGCAACAATCAGGAAAGCAACTCCTTTTGCAATAGCCTAAAAGAAAATAAAGTACCTAGGAATTACCTTAACTAAGAATGTAAAGGACCTTTTTGATGAAAACTTTAAAACCCTGAAAAAGGAAACTAAAGCAGAACTAAGGAAATGGAAAAACCTCCCATGCTCCTAGATTGGAAGAATCAACATCGTGAAAATGGCAATCTTACCAAGGGCTATCTACAAATTCAACGCAATTCCAATCAATATCCCAATGACATTCTTTAAAGAAATAAAAGAGGCAATCCAAAATTTCATATGGAATAATAAAAGATCCCGTATAGCAAAAACACTTCTTAGCAGAAAGAACAGCACCAGAGGAATTTCAATACCAAACTTTAGATTCTATTACAGAGCTATAGTTATCAAAACAGCTTGGTACTGGCACAAGAACAGACCTGAAGACCAATGGAATAGAACTGAGGACCCAGAAATTAAACCACAGACCTATGGCCACCTAATCTTTGACAAGGGAGCCAAAAAAGTAGAATGGAAGAAAGATAGCCTCTTCAACAAGTGGTGCTGGCAGAACTGGTTAAGCACTTGCAGAAAACTAAAGTTGGATCCTTCTTTGTCACCCTGCACTAGAATTAACTCCAAATGGATCAAAGACCTGGAGGTAAAAGGTGACACACTGAAAACTTTACAAGAAGGAATAGGAGATACACTAGGCCTCCTTGGCAGAGGTTGAAACTTTCTTAATAAGGACCAAGAATCACAACAAATCAGAGAAAGGCTGGATAAGTGGGACTGCATTAAACTGCAGAGCTTTTGTATGGCAAAGGACATAGCTAGTAAATTAATTAGGAAGCCTACAGAGTGGGAGAAGATCTTCACCAACCAAACAGCGGACAAAGGCCTCATATCTAAAATATCTCAACATCTCAAAAAATTGAATCACTCAAAAACTAACCTCCAAAGTAACAACCATCCCATTAAAAGATGGGCCAAAGACTTAAAGAGAGTCTTCTCTGAAGAAGAAACAAAAATGGCCTATAGACACATGAAGAAATGCTCAACATCTCTGGTCATAAAAGAAATGCAAATCAAAACAACTCTAAGATTCCACCTCACTCCAGGTAGAATGGCCAGGATCAAGAAAACTAATAACAACAGGTGCTGGAGGGGATGTGGCTAGGAGGGATCACTACTCCACTTTCTATTTCAGTGAAGTATGTCCTTGGAATTCTGATGGGGATTACATTGAAATTGTACATCAATTTGGGGAGTATCGCCATTTTCACAACATGCTCCCAACCCATGAGGATGGGATTTCTTTCCATTTCCTGGTATTCTTTTTTATTTCTTTCTTTAGGCAGGAGTGAGACGGGTCTGAGTTAAGTTTTGTAGCTTGTCTCCAGCACTGCTTTCTTGAGGTGGATGGGGGAATCCTAGTGGGCTACTCAATGATCCAGGGTCTGGCTGTGGGCTGTTTCCCAGTGTTCAAGGCTTCTTCCTGGTCTGTGTGTCTCCCCTCTAGTCTCAGCTGCTGTCTGTGCTGTCCTCAGCACAGGCTGTGTGAATTTCCTGTGTCTGTATTCTGCAGCCTGCTGCAACCCTGGAGTTCTTGGCTCCCATGCCTGGCACCTGGGCTGGATGGGTAGCCTAGTGATAGAGTGCTTGTCTAGCATGCCCAAAGTCCTGGGTTCAATTTCTCCATACCACATACTCAGGAAAAACTAGAAGTGTCGCTGTGGCTCAAGTGGCAGAGCACTAACGTTGAGAAAAAGTGTTCAAGGACAGTGCCTTGGCCCTGAGTTCAAGTCCCAGGACTGGCAAAAATAAAATAAAATAAAATTACAACTTTTATCATTGTACTTCATTGATCCTAAATTGATCACTATAAATGTACCCTTCTGTACTCAGAAATCTGAAACAAAAAGTCTTAGATAGCAGTATTTTTTATACAGGGACAGAGGAATTACATCTCTCTGTCTACATGTGTAAGTGGTAACTCTCAGTTCTCCTGGAATATTTTGTCATTTTGTATCATGAGTGGCAGACATTAGCCAGTGAAGAAAATGCAAGTCACCATATTCTCTGTCAAACCAATCCCTGTGGCAGCTGCATTCCCTAAAGAATGCACTCATTTTGAATGTCAACTTTGTCTTCTAGGGATGGAGATGATGGGGATGGTAATGTTGATATGGGGAATGTCGATGCTAAGAGGTGTGATTCGTGGTTACTATTCACCCACTGTTCCTAAATTTATTGTTCTCCTATGAAAATGCAAAGTACCTTTTAAGAGATCTAAGTATAAATATTCTTCTGTGTAAAATTTTTCCATTCCAGTCATTCAGGTATGTCCATTGTGGAATTGGTACTATTGTGGTCAGGGAAAGAAGACAGGGCAGGATTCACTGTGGTGAGGAGATAGTCACACAGGAGCACAGTCACAAATACAGATAATGTAATTCCTCAATCATCCTGCAATCAGCCCAAGGAATACTCTCCTGCTCATTATGCAAAGGTTATTTACACGCAAATACAATCTGAGCTCATGAATTCTACTTAATGAAAATGATTATCTGTCAGATTTTTGGTGTTATTTTGGAAACTATTATTTACAAAGCGAAACACACCTACCAACCTCAAAAATATATCTAAAAATTATTTTTGAAACGGAAAAGTGACGATTTCAATTCTGCAGTAGAAATGAAAATAGGTAGCTGTTTGTCTTGAATTTGAAATCTGTTATTCTTCAATAAATTTGTTCTTTAGTCTAAATGGTAAAATAGTTCTGTCATAGAATATGGGCACAGGATTTCTTTATTCTTGAATTTTATTTTACAGATGGGTTACAGTTGCATTCATCAGGTAATACATCTATTATTTCTTGACCTTGTTACTGCTTCCCATGTTCCATGTTTCTCTCCCATGGGCGAAGGTTTTCTAATTGGCTTTCCTCAGAATTCTATAAAATTCCTATGAGCTTCATACTATCTCTGCCTCTACTTTTACTAAGGAAATTGGTTAATCCTAGAGCATGGAAATTACTTTGCTATTCTAAAAGAGACAAAAAGTATAATGGATGAAAGAGATACCTAGGTTTTGTTAACGTTGTATTCCATCTTCTTGAGTAAAGGTAGAAAGAAAACTTTCAAAAGATATTCAGATTTGTTAAACAGCAATTTTATGACTAGTGTCCTAGTGTTTGTTGTTGTTGTTGTTTTCATTGCTTGTAGCTTCACAAAGAAAAAGTCTCAGTGACTTGACACCTGGGAGACAGAGAGTCTTTGAAGTAGAAAGATGGGCCAACCCATGGAAGATGGTGCCTGCTTCAGAGGTTTTCAGCCTGGAGTGGGGCAGGACCTGGGTGCAGCACCGTTGTACAGAGCTGCTTGGGAGGCAGAGACCAGGGCCCTGGGCAGAAAGCTGCTCTGAGCACCCAGCCTGCCAGCACGCCTCCTGACCTATGCCTGACACCACACAAAGGAACTTTTCAGGATGACAGGAGCAGACGGTCCTGTCACAAAGGGTTTTAGGATGAAGGCCTTGCTATCTTGTCATCATTACCTGTGGATTCCAGACGGTGGCAAAGCCTGCCTGCGCTTTCCAACTCATTGTGAAGCATGTAGGGAGTGGTGACCCTTTGCTGCCCTTCTGTCTCTCCACAGGGTGTCTTGATGTGACAGTGTGTTCCCCAAGGGATGAGGACTGTCCTGGGAACAATGGCTCCTGATGTAGTGAGCCACTCAGTATGTGCAATCCACCTCGCGCCGGGTCCACCTGCAGAGATGCACGGAACTGAATTTCTATTGCTGGGATGCGCTTGAGCACACTCCACAGGCATCTCTATTCTTCTTCCTGCAGTGTTCCACATGCTTTGTTATGAGGTTACATGGAAAGCACACAGGCTATCAGCTGCTTCTGGGCTTAGGGCGTGGGAGTCTTGAGGAAGACATCCCTGCCCCGGGCCTCATGTCCTCCATCACCCTGTGCTGAGCAGAAAGATCTTTTGTACCCAGAGAAGTGAAGCATCCGAAACCACCAAGACTTCTGACTCACTGAAAGGAAACGCAGCTGGAGTCTCCTCTTCTCTCCATCAGCTTCCCGCTTGCCTCTTACCCAGGTGGGAAGAAATCAGATCTGCAGCCTGTAGCAAGAGCCTCACAGTGGGGGTGGGGAGAGAGAAGGGGTCTGCAGAGGAGCCTGACTGTCCAGGACATACCTGGGCCAGGGATCTAGGCAGGCAGTCCATCTCCTTCTGTTCCTCCAGCAGTTAGGTCTCAGGCACTGGCTGAGAGCTGGCTCAGCAGCTGACACCAATGTTCTTTGGCCTTGACAGATAACCTTGCTGCACTGTCAAGGTGAAAGTGTAATCGACCCAGCTGTGTCATCAGAGCAGCTCACGTGGTTTTGGAGTCATGAAGCTGTTGATGGAACTAACGCTTCCATCCGGAATGTGCAGCTACTACGTAGGACCAGAACGAGGCAGGCAGTTCTGAGCAGGGTATTTGGGTGTGAGAGGGATGAAAGTGGGCTTTCAAAGGTGGTGGAAGTGCGCCCCAGCCTCTTCCCGACTGCTAAGTTAGCATGGCTCAGTCAAAGGAGATAATGGTGACTCCTACTGGGGTGTCATAAAGAAACGTACATGCTGATGTGCACAGCATCCCCAGCCTTGGGCAGAGGTGGCCTGGTCTGTGTCCACTGCCTTGCCAGAGTGGCCACAGGAAGAGGTGGCCCCCACTCGGAGGGACTCCTGAGGTGGAAAGACACTTGTGTTTCTGGATGTTTGCCACCTGCTTAGCAGCACTCTTCTGGCGCAGGTGTGTCTCCCTGCTCAGTTCTGTATGTGTTCCAATAGGATGGCCAGCGCTGCACTTTCCTTAGTCATCTTAAGGACGTCCTGGCAGCCTGTGAACTGATTCCACCCCCTCCTTCCTCCAGAGACCTTATGCAGGATTTTCAATCGCTCCTGTCAGCTCTCAGCTCCTTGTCCATTTTTTCCATGCAAGAGCTACCAATGACCCCGCTTTGTTTAGTTGTCAGGTAAGATCGGGGTGGCGTTCGCATGCTTCCCCTCTAACTGGACCGCGAGGACAGTGCAGTTACATCATTCCTACAGACGCATTGTGCAAAATCGTTTCCCTGTGAGATTTACACCTGCTTATAATGGACATACGTCCAAGTCACCCCAGCTGTGTTCTTCTTTGAAACTACCACTTGCCTTGCGTCTCTTGTTGAGCAATTATTAGCAGATGACATGGCACTGTTTAACAACATACATAATGTAACCTCATGCTATTCACTGTTGCATAGATTGTCCTTCCCCTCTGCCACACACAAGTTTCCCCTCCAAACAGAATCATTCTTAAAATCGTGCCAGTTGTGGTATTATTAAGATTATTACCAATAAATGATATCGCTAACCTAGTAATTATACATTATATAACATAGATTATAAAAGTACATACTTTATTTAATATAATTAATATCTTTGTATAATATATTATTTTATATCAAGTTATATTAATAAATGAAATTATATAATATAGATATTATTTTATAATACATAATATACTATTATAATAGTTTATAATATATAATATACTATAATATATAATATACTACACTATAATAATATAATATATTCTATATTAACATATTGATATACTATAATACAATTCTATATTAAATTATATTATATTATAATATAATTGTTATAATTATAATATATACTATAATATAATATATACTATAATATACTTTATACTATATACTATACTATACTATACTACATACTATACTATATACTATATAGACTATATACACAGTCTATATATATGGTATATGTACATATATGTATAGTACATATACATACCATATATACATAGTCTATATAGTATATATAGACTATATATATGATATAATATTTATTATATCACATATATAAAGTATTCTACATTATTATTATTATTGTCCACATATGAAAATGTGGTATTTATCTTTCTGAGCTTGGCTTAGCTCACTTTATGTTATAATCTCCTATTCCAATTCTTTTTCAGAAATGACATAATTCTGCTCTTTATAATAACTAAACATGTTGCACATTTTCTTTATTTAACCATCACTCTTCAAATATTAATACTGATTGTACAACTTGTATATCTCTAATAGGAGCAAACTACAACCAATCTAGGTAGTAGGTATCTCTCTTCTATGTGGATTTATGTTTACTAGATTTTCAATGAACATTTGTCCTATATTTCTATACAGTAGGATCATTGTATGTATTTTTCCCTTCTTAAAACATTTTGTGGCAATTATATGATTGCTGATTAAAATAGACATACAACATAAGCTATTAATCTAATACTAATTAAATCATATATATCTGCTATGCTCTCTGCTTAACATATCAAACATAATGTGAATCAAATAATAATGGAACAAATTCACCCACTGGTAATGAATTCAAATTATGATCTTTTTGGCATTAAATTTTAAAAAGTACTGATAAGCTCTTACAGATTTATGTGTGAAATTCTTCAATTAAAAAAGAGTGGAGCTGGGCGTGGTGGCTCACGCCTGTAATCCTAGCTATTCAGGAGGCTGAGATCTGAAGATCACTGTTCAAAGCCAGCCCAAGCACTAAATAACCTGAGAATCTTATCTCCAATTAACCACTAGAAAACAGGAAAAGAGGGGCTGAGGCTCAAGTGGTAGGACAGTAGCTTTGAGCTAAAGAGCTCAAGGACAGTGTCCAGGCTCAGAGTTCAAGCCCCATGACCCACAAAAAGAAAAGAAAAGAAAAGAAAAGAAAAGAAAGAAAGAAAGAAAGAAAGAACGAACGAAAGAAAGAAAGAAAGAAAGGAAGAAAGGAAGGAAGAAAACAGTCCTTGTGAAGAAAAGGAAGTAGAAGGTATATCATTTAGAATCCCTATCAGAAATTGACCGCACAGTTGGAGCGCTTCACAATCTTGTCACATCGAAACAGTAGTTGTATATGTTATTTAGCAGTGAGTAAAGTATTTTCATACTCTTTATAGATGATTTAGCTGTTTATGTTTCCTTCTTCATTACATTGTCTTTTGAAGCAATTTGCAAACTTGGTAAGAAACTGTGCATTACACTGTGAAATTACTTTAGATACTTTCCCTAAACCCTATCAAAAGTGATAGATTCTACTGGGCCATAAGTGAATTCAGAGATGCATTTTATTGTGACTTCATTATTATTCATAGCATGCCATTGCCACCATCATATTTTAACCAGTTTTAGAGGAGGAATTTTGACAATTTAGGGGATATTATTTTTTTCCTATAATAAAAGATCATTTAATTTCAAATAAAATACATTTGAATGATTTTTTATTTGATGTGCATTACTTTAGATTACATTTTTTTTTACCCAAAGAGCAGTGAGTTGAATCTTTCAAAAAATAGCCTCTGTTGGAGAGGAAAAGATCTAACTAGTTTAAGAATGTAATACTTAACATTAAGTATTTGAAATACAATCATCTAGTTGAGAGTTAATATTCTCTTGGTTTTCATGATTTATATATCAGTTTCTCTCTGGTAAAAAGGAGTTACTTCTAATTCAAGAGCTTAGTACTTAATGTTTATTTCTGAATATATATATATATATAAGTGATCAAGATTACTATTATTATTACACAGCTTATAATTATTTTAATTCAAATTGACTTAAAACATATGCTTTACTGTTTCTCTTTATTGACCTCATTGATGTTTCTTGGTCTTGAAATATTATTGCTGTTACAATTTTTAAAATTGTCATAGAGCATGTTTACATGACAGTATGTCACAATACATTTTACTGATTTGGGGGATCAGATATCATTATTGGATACATTTCCTTCTTGCTGGCCAGTTTTAAGTAATATGAAACACAACGTCTCTTAATACTGAATTCTATGTCTGTATTTAGTTGCTCTAAGAACATAATGTTATGAAAAATATTTAATAAAAGATAGAGTATTTAACATTATATACGGATTGTTATAGCTCTATAATGCTGAATATTAGTTCTTTATCAGATAAAGTTTGCAATTCATCATTTAACCACTGAGTATAGGGATAATTATGGATGCCTTATAAAAGCCATATGGTTTATTATATTGAGGACATTTTCTTTCATACTTGTTTGTTGAGTCTTCTTAATGGAAAATAAGGTGAAATTTTAAAATTATTTTAAGTATTGGTTGAAGTTATTGTATAGACTTTTGTTCATTTTTAATGCACTATATTTTTTAATTAAAACTGATTTTTTATATTGTATTTCAAATGTCATGTTCTACAAACAGATATTCAAGAAAAAAAACTCTATATGCAATCACTGGCACATAAATTTAAGAATCTAATTAAAAATAAGCTCAATCTTTGTATGTCATAGATACATATCAATCTACATATCAATATATATCTATATAATATATCCTATTATAGACATATATGTCTATGTAGAAATATTTATATCTCCAAATCCATGCCAATGACCTGGAGTACCTGAGTACTCGCTCTTGTATTGTTTGGATCTCATATCCACATATCAGGAGACCATGTGATTTTTGTTCCTTTGGTCTTGACTTATCTCACTCAACATGATTTGTTCTGGTTCCATCCACTTCCCAGTGAATGCCATTATCTTATCTTGTCCGGTGGCTGTGTGGAAATCCATTGTATATATGTACCACATTTTTTGTATCCATTCATCTCTAGTGGGGCTTGTTTCCATCACTCGGCTATTGTGAACAGTGCAGAGATGAACATGGCTGTGCAGGTGTCCTTACCATATTCTGGGCCATGTTGCTCAGGGCAGATTCTTACTAGTGGTATGGCTGGATTGAAGGGAAAGTTTAGGTTTAGTATTTTCATTAATTTCCAGCTTTCTAGGTAATTCACTACATCTTAATGAACTATTACTTTTTGTTTGTTTTTTGTTTTGTTTTGTTTTATTGCCAGTTGTGGGTTTGAGCTCTACCACTTCAGCCTCAGTACCACCTCCAGCTTTTTTCTAAGTATGTGGTACCGAGGAATTGAACCGGGGTCTTTGTGCATGCTAGGCAAGCACTCTACCACTAGGCCAAACTCCCAGCCCGAACTATTACTTTTTATATCCTGAATATTCTTGTATGACCTCAATAAATACAAGATAGTTGTATAGAACCTCTGTACTTTCTATTACACTAGAATTATTGTGTCTCCAAAGATTTTTATGTCAGTGCTCATTAAGGATACTGTAGAGATATTTATCTAAAGTTTTTTTCCTCTAATAATGCCTTATTGAGGCTTCTAACCAAGGAAATAATTGAGTGTAGAATGAGTTAGGCATCTCATATCTTGAAAAATTAAGTGTTGACCTCAAATCTTTGGTAGAAATCAGTAAGAACTTTGGTGTACCTCCTCTCTATGAGAAGTGCTTGATTTCTAACTCACCCTCTTTATTCAACATCAAAGTAGAGCTTTTCTTTATGGTTTATTCTGATTAGTAATTGTGTTTCTAGTCAATAGACTACTATCCTTTTTGATTCCTATTACCTTATGTGTAATTTCTTTTCTTTTTCCCAGTTCTTTGGCTTAAACTCTGAGCCTGGGCATTGTCCTTGAGCTTTTTCAAGTCTACTGCTATACCACTTGAGCCACAGCACCACTTCCAGCTTTTTCTGTGTAGGTGGTGTCAAGGAATTGAACCCAGGGCTTTGTGTATGCTAGCAAGTAGTCTACTACATGGGGGCCAAATCCGGACCCCATGTAATTTCTTTTAAATGTATTCATTAAAAAAAACAAACTTTAGAAATATTTTTAATTTGATTTCTGTTTTTAGTAATAGGAACTCAGTACGTCCATTAACTTGATTATTCTTTTTATTTTCTAGACATGAGGCTTGACCTCAGGACTCATGACCTGGGCACTAACCCTGAGCTATTTTTGTTGAAGGCTATCTCTCTACCACTTGAGCCATACTTCTGATTTTCTGGTGGCTTATTGGAGATAAGTCTCATGGACACATTGTCTGGACTGCCTTCCAAGCATGGTCCTTAGTTCTTAGGCTCTAAGTAACTAGGATTACAGATGTGAGCTACTGGGCCCAGCTTTCTAAGTCTGGTTGATCATTTTCTGAAAATTACCCTTGGTTTCTTTGATTTTTTAAAAAATATATTTATTTATCTAGATTCTCTCTTTCTTCTCTTTCTCCCTCTCTTGTATGCCTCTTTCTTCTCTTCCTCCTGCTCCGACTCTTCTTAAGTTACTCAGGATTCATATCACTAATGGGCTACAATTCATTTATATGGGAGAGCAAATAGTATTAGTAAGGTAGATTTTCTGGCTAGAGGTCAGAAAGAGTACATGACAGCCCTAGTACATCCAATGCTGTATTTTCCTTTGGGAACAGTGAAGATTTACAACAGGGCTTGTTATTGCTACTTTTGCTTGTTTCTTTCTCATATGTGGCTCCCCTATCAATAAAATATACAAACTATGTAAATTTCATTTTAGTTAACCTCTTGAGTAACTTGAGGCTCTGAGAGACATGTCTTTCAAATGCTTTCCTTATTTTATTATCCATTCTAAAATAGACACATTATAAACTTCTGCTCTTGAATATGAGGAAGATCTACATTTTGTGAAATTTCCCAAATTTTTGTACAATTTCATGTTTATACGTTGTTTGAATTCATTCCTGTTAATGGCTAAGATTAAAACAAGGGATGGTGGTGGACTGAGATTTGTTCTCTAGAAATTACCTGAGGATACTGACAATATGGAAGTTATATGTAGACCATAAGATCTAAATCACCAAAGTGTAGAGAAAGCCAGACCAAAATTTTTGTTTAAAAAAATTTCAGAAATGAGTTGATGATAAAATCAGTATTTGAATGCAATAATTAGGAGGAAATGAGGGGAATTTACCAATCAGCAATTTGAATTTACTCATTTTTATTTTATCCTTGTTTTAAAACAATTTAGTCTTCTTACTACATATCACCTGGGTTTATACAAATGTGTGGGAATAAAAACTGCATACATTGATGATCATTTGGTTTAAGTATCCATTCACCTGGAGACAAATTTCATGGCAAAACTATTTTACCTCTTTGACTATAGAACTACATTTGTGAAAGAACAACAAATTTCCAGGTCGTGAAAACAGCTGCCTGTTGTCTTTGACAATACAGAAATGAAATCACCCACATTGCTTTCCCAAAACAAATTGTAGGTATATATTTGAGTTATCTCTCATCTCTTTTGCTGTCCCTTGGTTATCTCATATTGTTACAGTATCTCATTTTGTTACCTGATATATCGGATATATTTGTATTTCATTATTTGAAATTGGATAGGGAAGGGGGGAAAACAAGATGAGGGGTGGGGGGGGAGGGAAATGGGGACCAAGACATGTGAAAGGGTATCAATGTATGGGAATTAATGCACCATCTATCTAGCAAATATCATGTAACCCTTGTATTAATTACAATAAAAATATATGAAAAAATAGAAGTATATACCTTTGTAAACAAGAGTTTCCAAAATGTGGCCACAGTAGGACAGACATTCATTTTGTTGAGTAGAGTTTCTAAGCTCTGCTGTTATTTGTGTGTAAATAACCTTTGCATCGTGAGGAAGAGGCTATTCCTGGAGATGATTGCAGGATGACTGAGGAATTACTTGTAGAATTTCCCTATTTATGTTGGTGACTGCACTCCTGTGTGAATATCTACTCACCACAATGAATCCTGCCCAGGTCTCCTTTCCTTGATGACAGAAGCATCAATTCCACAATAGATGTAACTGAATTATTAGTATGAAAAATTTTTACACAGATAAATCTGTATTTTGATTTCTTTAAAGGTACAGTGTATTTCAAGAGGAGAAAACATAAACTTAGGAAAATCCCAGTTAATAATATGAACATAGGAAATACTAATATATATGTAATCTCTACCTAGTCTCATTACTAATGCATGATGCATATTATTTTTAAAAGTACTTAAGGGCCAGAAATTTGACCTAGTGGTAGAGTGCTTACCTAGAATGCACAAAGGTTCAATTTCCTGATACCACATACATAGAAAAAAGCCAAAAGTGGTGCTGTGGCTCAAGTGGTAGAGCTCTACCCTTGAGAAAGCCCAAGGATAGTGCTCAGGCCCTGAGTTCAAAGCCCCGGACTGTTAAAAATTAACTAATATTTAAATAGACATACAGCATTTCAGTTAATGAGTAAAATATATCATAACTTCATGAAACACCAAGTAACCAAAAAACATGGTTCATTTGGGAAATGAACAAGTTTTTAGAAACTCTGATGTTATTCATAGAATTAGTCATATTAAAAACAATATTTACTCTACTATCCTCAGGTAATCTCCATTTTTGTCATAGGGTAGATTTAAACCAGCACTCACCTTACAAAACAGGCTTAGCAAGATAATTTGAAATATCATTAAAATTAATTCAAACTATTACTAAGATTGCTTCAAAATTAATGATTGCAGATTTATAGTGATATATTAAAGCTTATCCCTATCATTCTTTAATGGATGCTTTTTAATCATTATGCTTAGTTCTGAAGACAGAATTTCCATCTCTGAGGTTACCAGTAGTATTTTTTTTTTGCCAGTCTTGGGCTTGGGCTCAGGGCCTGAGCACTCTCCTTGAACTTTCTCAAGGCTAGAGCTCTACCTCTTGAGCCTCAGCACTACTTCCAGCTTTTTTCTATGTATGTAGTAAGGAGGAATTGAACCCGGGTATTCATGCATGCTAGGCAAGCACTCTACCACTAGGCCAAACTCCCAGCCCCACCAGTAGTATTTTTATTACCATGATTCCACATACAATTATTTTGAAACAAGTTAAGTCTTAATGCTTTACTTAAGCAAAGCAATCCAGCATTCCTTTTCCCCGATTCACTGCCATATATTACCAATAGCAGACTGTGATAAAAAATTTTTTTTCTCAAGTACTTAAGCCTTTGTGACATGGGTATATTTAGCATGTGTTTCACCTTGTACCCTGGGAGCTGTCAGTCAGATGACTGAATAACAGCTTTCCTTTAGTTAAAATGTCTGCAAAAGATGTCTTACTTTTTGAAAACCGAAGACAAGAATGAAGAGAAGAGGAGAATACAATCAAGACACCAGTGTATATCCTAGAAAATGAAGAAGAATGGGGGAAAGTGTAGGAAGGGAGGAATGTCTGTCTGAGAATTTTTAAAGGGTAACATTGGTCAAGACGCATTGAATTCATAAACTGGTTTGAATTAATAAATGGTAACTGTTTTTACATCTGCTTAAAATAGTAAGAAAAAGGAGGAAACATAAAGAGGGACTGTATTAGTTCCTAGAAAGCCTCCAGTCATGTACTCAAATGGAAGGTTCTATTACAATCTTCAAATAAAGCATAATTTAAATAGTACATATAACTGGTCGCTCGTGGCTATAATCCTAGATCAGAGGATTGTGGTTCAGAGCCTGCCTGAGCACAAAAGTCTATGAGACTCTTATCTCCAATTAACCACCAAAAAACCAGAAGTGGTGCTGTGGCTCAAAGTGATACAGCACTAGCCTTGAGCTGAAGAGCTCAGGAACAGTGCCCAGGCCCAGAGTTTAAGCCTCATGACCAACAACAAACAAACAAACAAACAGATGATTACATATAAACATATGGATGTGAGGAAGCATGGCGGTAGGCATGGTGCCACAGCGCCTGGAGTGTCTTTTGTAGGAATCATGCTAGCTAGAGGACCAGGCCGCCCCTCAACTCTAGGGACAACCAAAGCAGCCCACACACCATTCTTCCCCTAGCTGCGACGACCAGCGGGTACGATTCTTTGGAGACTTCTGCTTGAAACCACCTGGCTCTCACTGGATTGGAGTTGAGTCCACAACAGAACGGCCTCGGGTGACCTCAGCTATGCTCCTCCTGGCCTGGGTTCAGGGATGGCTGGTGCCTGGCCTTGCATTCAGACATCAGAAGTTGCTGGGCCTCTGCCTCCTTGGCTTAGGCTGGGCCTATGTCCTGAAATTTCTCCACCCAAATACAGGGAACTGTTCTGGAACACTTCAGGAACTTGGACTGGAACCAGGTGCGCATCTTGGAGAGGCTTCGGAGCACCTGAAATGGAGTCCCTTCTCCCTTTATAAGGGGCCCAAGAATCTGAAACTTCTCCGGAGTGGCCGAGCTGGATTCTCCCTGCAGGCAGGAGTTTGCTTCCCAGGGAAGTCAGTCTTCCTGGCAAAGTTGACTCCAGGGAACCCCAAGGCATCAAGGACTCACCTTGACAAAGCCAGGAGAGAAGAGATCACTCATCATGATTGCCAGAGGCAGGAACACAGTGTCAGGCCAATCACTGAAAGAGGTCAAGTTAGGGGCTGGCTCTGAACGTGTGCAATATTTTGAGTCCTGGTGTGTGTGGAGGGTTGATGACACAGAGCCATGAACACAACCAAGATGCCCATGGGGAGGGAGAGGAGGGACTCACCAGGACGCCCTTCCCAGGGGATTCCTGAGCACCTTCCCCCTTCCCCCATTTTCCTTATTGACTTCAGGCTACAAAATGGTCAGCTCTGGGCTCCCGTCACTCCAGACCCACCCATGTCATGGGATGGAAGCTTAGAGTACACACGTCCAGTGAGAGAAGCCAGCTTCCATGTGTGGTAGGAATCCACACTGTGGTTCAGCTACTGTGGATTTGTTGCTAACATCTGCTGAGACAGAGCAATCTGCTTGTGTGGCAGTGGAAGAAGAGCCGGGTGACATGGCTGCCATGGATTCTGAGCAGACCCTTCCTGTGTCCTGAAGTAGAACAACCTCCTTTTGTGGTAGGTGTTGATGAGACACCCCTCAATTCCACTGCTGTGGATCTTCAGCTTATTTTGGCTGTGACAGATCCACCTCCAATGACAACAGCACCTGAGCCACTAAATTATATGCTTGCTGTGGATCCTGAGATGGCAATGCCTGTGTCTCCCACTATAGAGCTGTGTCACCACTAGCTGTGGTAGGAGCTGAGAAATCACTGGATCTGGAGCTGGAACCTGGATGGAGAAGGTACACCTTTGGCTGTGGTAGCACAAGAGGAGCCTTCACAGCTTCTAGGCCGATCTGCATCTCCAGATGGAGTTACCCAGGTCACTGAGTTGACTGAACTTCTCTCTGCTCTGGACGTCTATCAGGCTCTGTCTGCCTCAGCTCCATTAGACACCTGTTCTTGAAGAGGAGAGCTGAGCTACTGCAGACATAACCCATGCAGGCCCTAGCCCAAGTCTGGAAGGAAAAATTTTTGCAGATTTTTAAACACAGTTCTCATATTTCCTAAGAATATCTTATGCACAGATGAGAACATTTAGAAATCTAGATATCAAATAGTTTGAATTCCTGTCCATCTCTTGAAAATGGAGGTATTGACTGAAACCAGGTATTGAACACCCATCAGTGATGATGGTGTGTACTGGCACCATGGCATCCACTTGTGGTAGTAGTGAATATCTTATGAGGAACAGTCAGAATCCCAGGGGTGGCTTGTGGGGGTCCCAGGAAATGACCTCAGCCTTGACAAAACAAAAGAGAACTTGGAACCCAGGTACGCAGGCATCCACATTCCAAAGCCAGCTACACCTGGTTAAGTGCCATGCTTTCCTGTTGTTGTCTGATTTTTTACTAGCTCTAACTCCAGGAGATCCTGTAGTAGCACCTGGTGGACACCTGGAGACCCTGAATCAAACCCCAAACCTGGCAGTCCAGCCCAGGACAGCAGGAATGGGGACACTGCAGTGACTCCTTCAAGTCACTCCCAAGTGCCAAATGTGGTGGGCTCCCAGTGGGTTGTGCCCATTCCACTGAAGATGAAGCTGTGTGAGACTAAAAAGGCAGCAGCTGAAGAATCAGCATGTGGTCCAGATGCCATGGATGCCAGGATGGCTGTGACCTCTTCATCTCAGATCCACCAGTCTCCAGCTGGGCATGCAGAGGAGCTGGCACTGCCATATATCCAAGTGGATCTCCAAGTGGATGTGTGCACAACCATGGGGACACACCCAGCCTCCCAGAGGCAGCAGCAGAGGAGCTGCGGATTGGGAGAGCACCGCTTATTCAAAAAATATGTGTGTGGAAATCATAAGTATTTAAAATATCTTTGCATTTCCAGCGAAGATCTGATTATATCAGTTAAATAGTTTCTCACACACTAGTATATGTATTACTCTTACAGTACTGTAAGCTTCAAAGTCTTTTTATCTCCATAAATATATAGACAAACAGAAAGGCATTCATGCAGGTAGACAGATGGACAGATAGACAGGCAGATAGATGATAGATGTTTCTTTTTAATTGAATATATATACATATATATATATAGCTTAGTCTACTATAGATATGCTACACACATTTATATTAGCTGGGCAAAATATTATACTACAAAAATAATTTAAAAAACAGTGTGAAGTAACCAATTTATTCAATCCATGAACTGAAGGCCCTGACAAGAAAGTACAGTGTCATATTCTTTTTCCTGTGGCCTTTAGCAGGTTCTGCTCCCCACCCCCAACCCCCAACACAACCGTTTCCCACATCTCACATCCAGAGAGGAACGGGAGATTGGAATTTGAGTTATTACTCTATGAAATGGGTACTCTTTTTGTACCATCTTAAAAAAAGATTTAAAAAGAAGCCATGGTAGTACACCACCGGCCGGCCCTTGGAGGCCCACTTGGGGCGTGGGTCCCAGCAAACAGGATTCGTCCCAGAAATCACAGCTATCTCCCCAGCAGGACTCCCTAACCCCACGTCCCCAGGAATGGCTGGTCCACAGGGATGGTCATCCTGCCCTGTGGCCTCCCTCAGGGTTCCATATCCATCTGGGACCAAGTCACTCACCGCTCCTGGCCGGTCCAAGGCCACGGCAGGCCCTGCTGCTTCACGACAAACGAGGAGTCACAGGACAAAAGTTTTAAAAACTCAGAGAAAAAGGAAGAACAGATGGGTCTGAGATGGGATTTACAAAACACCATGGCGAGGGAGGATGAGGGGGGTGCAGATTGCCAGTTATAGATATGAGGGCAGAAATTAGATCCCTCAGTGAGGAGGGAGGAGGAGGAGGCAAGGCCAGAATTCCCTTGAATTCAGGTACAATATAAATATAAACCGTGGGTTTTTTTCTTTTCTTTTTCTTTTTTTTTTGCCTTCTAACAGCCATCATTCAGTTAGAAGAAGAGGAAGAAATCCCAGGGACAGAATATGAGTTCTAACAGCTTAAATGATGGTGTTTCTTGGTTCTAAAGTTACCTAAGGAAGATAATATTCTCAAACTGCTACATGCTTGGACAATGAATCTGTTTTTGTCTTCTGATCTATATGTGTGACCTAAGTCAGGTAAATTCACCTGGTTTACTTCGTTAACATTTTTAAAATGCAGACGTTCTGTTATCCACTGTGGTTTCAGATGTGCAATGATTTATACAAAATTTTATTCCCAAGTATGCCCCAAGAAGAACACGTGTTATTTTCTTCATAGTTCTGTGCTTTAATAAATATATAAAAGGTAAACTTTATTCTGTTATATATTTGTAAACTACAAAGTTAAAAAAAAATGAAAGAAAAAGACTGCCCAACACAGTGGATCACGACTGTAATCCTAGCTTCTCAAGAGGCTGAGATGTGAGGATTGTGGTTCAAAACCAGCCCAGGCAATAAAGTCTGTGAGAGTCTTATCTTCAATTAACGACCAGAAAACTGGAAGTGGAGCTGTGGCTCAAGGGGTATGGTGGTAGTCTTGAGCTGAAGAGCTCAGGAACACCACTCAGGTCCATTATTCAAGTCCCACGGCCAAAAACAAAGACTGTCATTATCAAGAGATAATGCACTGAATAATAGCATCTTAAAAAGAACATAAATAAAGATCTATGTAAAAATTTATATATGCATATATTTTATGGAGAGATAGGTATAGATATAAGTATAACTATCAATCATCTATTTACATTAATTTTTAAAGCAACTTTTTGAACTCAGGGTCTCATACGGGCTGCACTTTCATGTTCATTGCTAGGGCCCTACCATTTGAACCACACCTCAGGCCAGTTATTTATAATAATAATAATAACTATTATTATTATTATTATTGCTGGTTAATTGGCAAGGGAGTCTCAAAGACATTACTGTCCAGGTTGGCTCTGACCTTTGGTCAGCCATGTCTCCTTCTGAGGATGCAGCATTACAGACATGAGCCACCAGTGCTCCACAAGGAAGAATATTTAAACTGTGGGAAAGTCTTTCATAAACAGAACTTAGTTCATGTGACGGATGACTGAATATTACAGATAGCTTTCTTATTTTCAGGAATGTAAACACATTCAAATAAATGTTTTTAGCTTGCAGAGTTAAAATATAGCAGCACTGATTTTAATTACTAGGTAATGGACTAAATCAAACAAAAATACTGAAAAATAAAGTTAATTCAAATTATTAAACTGCTTAAATATATTATAGATAACTTATTTGCTCTAGTAAATATAATATTTGTTAGGGAACCCATATATTTCCTATCAATGTCCTATAAAATGTAATAGAAGATGTAAAACTATCCTTTGAATTGCAGTAAAACAGAAAATATTAAATGTTCCCTACAGTTAATAACAATAAATTAGGAGACAAATTCATGGAGCTAGTTGTAAATGAACTTTCATGGAAAAATATCCACACCTGTAATTTAAAAAAGAGTAACTAAATTTACCCTTACCACTTAAAGACAGAGTCATTCCTTCATAATACATGCTTATTTTATTTTTTCAGGAAGAAAGGCAATGAGTTTCTTTCTGAGCCTTTAAATTGTAGGGATCATTTTCTTAATATATCACATCTTTTTTTCATTGTTTAATAAGCTTAATACATAAGACTTTAATTGTGGTTTAAGATTTCAAGATTAGAAACTGTATATCTTGTGTTTTACAAAAACTGGAGACTAGAGGCAGAATTAAAAACATTTAAACATTAGAGAAAGAATTCAAAGAATTGTTAAGAGAACATAACTGAGCAGAATAATCATAAAAATACCTCTATGATCCATTGAGAAGCAGGAATGAGTATTCTTGTTTCACAAAGTATCATATGTCACAAGCATTGAGAATATTTAGTCCACCTTACCTACGAAAATTGTTCTTAGGAAATAAATTACTATTAAATAGCGATGCTGTTCAGGGATGCTCCATTTTCTGTCCTTTGAACATCTTTTGTACATAGATTTTGCAAAACGTTTTTGTGGATTTCACATTCACCTAGTTCCATCATGGGAAATGTGCTTATTTCTTAGTGTCGATGGTTTTCTTTCTGTGACAAATTGATTTCACTCCATTGGTATTTATAATTTAAAAAGTTACAGATGACTTCAGTCGGTCAGGTACTTTGAAATAATATAAATAAAATCAGTCTCAAACCATAGTTCTATTTAGACGAGTATTTAAAGCAAATGTAGAATTTTCATGGTTATTTCATAACATAAAAATTAAAATATTTATAACCCAAAATATTGTAGGCAATCTCTTAAGATATATTATTTTATTTTGAAAAAAAATTGTTAATAGTAATGGGGCTTGAACTCAGGGCCTAAGTACTATTCCAAAGCAATTTTGCTTAAGGCCAGTGCTCAAACACTTTGAGACACAGCACCATTTCTGGTTTTCTGGTGATTAATTGAAGGCAAGATTCTGACAGGCTTTCCTGCCTGGGCTTACTCCACACCACTATATTCAAATCTCAGCCTCTTGAGTAACTAAGTTAACAGGCACCAGCCAACCACCCCTAGCGTAAATAATTTCTCCTAAATACACTAACAAATATCAGAAGTCCACCAGTTAGTAACTTAGGAATGGTTCATATTAATAGGTGATCTAATATTTCTGGAAACAAATATGTAGCCACAGATTTTAACACTCCTTCAGAAAAGACTTACTGGTCTACTTTTCCCGATCCAAATATGCAATCTGCTAACATGTTGGTAGTGCAGTGGGCTGCATAGTTGCCTTCCAAACATCACTTATTATCTATTCTCTAACCATAATAGTTGCTTTTCTACATCAATGAATTGAATATCCTCACGGACTGCTAGTCATCCTTACAGTCCATGAAGGAATTTAGAAATAATCTTTGATGTTTTCCCTCTTCCACATGTTCCTTTATTAATCCACAAAACAAATCCTATTCACACTAACTCCACTGTGATTTTCTTGGTCTAGGCTGCTACCAATGTTTCTTAGATTAGTAGAACAAAAAGTATTCTAGTACTGACAAGTTCCTTTCTTGTTTCCATTTTTCTCTTTCAGTCTGCATTTTAGCAGAGCAAAAAAACCCTTAAAATACTAAGCACACCATCATACCCTTGAAAATATTTACAATCATTATATTGCACATAAGTAATATGTAAAAATGTTGGCTGAACAGGTCAGGAGTGATGTGTACTTCTTGAATCTTCAGTTTTATTCTATGCCTCCAGTCTTAAATGGATTCTTCATCTATGGCCATACCCATTCTATTTTCTCACGTCACACTTTGATTTTTACATACTTCAGCGTTTGTTCATTGATCCTTTCTCCTTCTTGGAATGTTAGTTCTTTCATTTTCTACATCATTGGTTCCTTCTTCTATTTCCAGAAAATATAGAGCTGAAATTTCATGAAGCTTATCTGTTCAGATAGGCAGCATTCCATTTTATTCCCTACTTTTTCTCCCTCTTCTTTATACACTTTATTTTCTAACTCAAGAAAATTCAATGGTAATTTTTCTTGTTATCATTTTAATTTGGTAAATACCACCCTTATCAAAAGATCCATTAAGAAAAGGAGATACTAGTATGTGTTTTGTCTCTGTAGTTAGCATGCTTCTTGTCACAGCTAAAAGTTAATTCATGCTTTCTTTGTGGATCCTAGTCATATTCTACAAATATTCTTCAAAAGAAAAGAGAAAGTGCTCAGATCTGGTTTCAGGTCAAGGTGTTTTCCAGATATCATCCTCACTTTCAGATGATGCAGATTTTAGAATCCACTCACTGGGACACAAAAAAGAGGTGAAACACACAGTCATGTGTCGAAGACACAATGTGTCCAGAGTTGGATATGAATGTCCATAATAATTCATGTTTATCACATGATGTGGTGATCCTACATAATGGAAAAAGCGAAGCTGAGTAGTTTGTTAAAATCTTCCAAATTATTTTTTCCTCCTGATTAGGGAAAACTGGAGCATAACTCAGGTCTACTTAATTTGCGGTGCATTATTCACAACCCACTAATTGATAAGGGACCAGGGGAGGGTTAGATCCAAGCTCATACCTCCAAGCGACTTGCTCTCAAGATTTAGATAGGTCAAGATTACGCTTTAAATAAAACACTACAAGTTACATTTTATATTAGCAAAATGTTGCTTTCAAATAATTATTGTTTTAGAAAATGTAATAGTTTCAGAGAATTCAAATTCAAGAATGGAAAGTAATAAGCAAAACCACTAAAGTAACTCAAGCAAATGTGCTCAGAAAACGTATATATATTTTGTGCATATTGGCTTCCAACACTGTATTAATAGAGACAGTAGGAAAATTACATGACCTTCTGTCTCATAAAAGTTATGAAATAGTTGTTTCATCAAATAAACTGAAATTAATCAATATAAATGTATTTCTTGGCAGGCCCACACTCATTTCAGTCTGTTATAGATGAAGAAATAAAGACAATTGTATTTATAAATTGTGAAGAAGGGTTATTTTCTCTACATGGCAAAATAGCAATAGTCTTTGAAGGAAATATACTACTTTTAGACTAAAATTATTTTTCCCACATTGGCCAGAAGCACATTAAATGGAAAAAGAAGGTCACATGGATATACACAAACTAAAGAAGCTATAGTGAAGAATTTGATTACAGCACTATTTTGAAAAGTTGTAGGATAATTCTCATGCTGAGGAATCTCCGAAGACCTAATCATAATTATAAAATGTTACCTTTATAAATGTCTGTACTTTTAATAATTATAAATTTAGAAACATGGAAAATTACACATATTTTGAATAGGTGGAAGATTCCCAATGTTAGATTGATTGATTGATTGATTGATTGATTGCCAGTCCTGGTTTGAACTTAGGGCTTCAGCACTATCCTTGGGCTTTCTCAAGGTTAGAGGTCTACCACTTGAGCCACAAAACCACTTCTAGCTTTTTTCTATGTATGTGGTACCGAGGAATTGAACCCGAGTCTATGTGCATGCTAGGCAAGCACTCTACCACTAGGCCAAACTCCTGGCCCATAAGGTCAGATTTTATCAGTTAAAAATAATAAATTTTCTAAGTGTAACTTTTAAAATTCTATGATTTTGATATTTTCTTTATATAGACTGTGAAGTTTCTATTGAGAAGAGCTTTGTTTTTTTTTCCCATGGAATAGTCATACTAACATTCATTTTCCTCTCTCTTTTGAGAGTTCTTTGTATTAAAATAACTGCATGTATTTGATTTTTCATCTATATGTTATTTCAAGTTGTCCTTAGAAGTATATATTATATTCATAAAAGTTTCTTATGCTAGCATGGTGGCTCACGCCTGTAATCCTAGCTACTCAGGAGACTGAAATTTGAGGATCAAAGTTTAGAGCCAGCCGAGTCATGAAATGTCCAGAGACTTTTATTTCTAATTCTAGGAAAATGGGAAGTGGGGCTTTGCTCAAGGGTAGGGTGGGAGCCTTGAGTTGAAGAGCTCGGGGATAGCACCCCAGCTGAATTCAAGCCCCATGACCCACAGAAATTAAAAACAAAAAACATTTCTTAATGATGAAGCATTAAGAAATCTTTCACCATTAAGCAGTTTCCATTCAAATTATTCATATATGGAAGTCCCTGAAACAAGATGAGTTGGAATTCCTGCATAGGTAAAACAACTTAAAAATGGAAGATGATATTTTTTCTTATAATGTCATTTTATTTCTTTTACTGACACTAATGAGTCAGAAAAGATCCAGTCATGTGTGGCCACATTCCTACCAAAAGCCAAAGAAAAAAATTCTACTAATATCTAAATATATTAAAACTTCATTAATGATAAAGTACATCATAAGTACATGACTTGATAATCAAATGGTATAACTTTTTAAAAATCTTGAATTCATTATAGATGTAAAAAGAATCTTAAAAAACTGTTTCCTGCCTTGCCAAGAGTAGAAAAGCATTAACTGACTAGCAAAGATGTTTTAGACTTTATAGATTTGCCACATATTAAAGAAAAGTCATTGAAGTTATACTAGTAAACAATAACCTCTTATTAAGATAGATAACACTTATTTAAATAGTATAAACTACTTTTTGGCAACTGGTAGATTTGCATTTAGCAGTCAGGCCAAACTTTAATTTTATTGTAGCTGGACAGGTTATATAAATGTAAAGGACTTTATGTCATTTAAAACACATTTTGTCATCAGGAGAAATCTTAATGTGAAGATATAACTAGATGCTTATGCAAAGACAATATTTATACTGCTTAAATATACAAGAATTTGGTTGGATTAAAATCATTGCAAACAACTGGAACTTGCGGTCTGCCACATGGAAACTAATCCATGTCAAAGCTTCTCCACCCCCCCCCCCACACACACACATACCACATGTACACACACACACGTTGAAATTTTCTGCTGATTCTTAGCTAAGATCTTGAATCTTGCTATTTCAAGAAGTTTTATTCAGCTAACTTGATTATATAGATGAATTCTTACTGACAGCATTCTGTTAGATCTCTCTTGCTTTAACGATGGGATGACATTTATCACTTGAGAATAAAGAAAGTCACAGTTCAAAAAAGTTAGCATTCAATGCTGAAATATTTCATACCAAAGGAATTTCTGACATTCAAACATAATTGAAGGTTATTTTTGTTATACAAATGAGGATTCACATCCTTAGAATTATCATTGTGAATGCAAGCATTCATGAAGAACAGATATGTCCACATTGTTAAAGCAAATGCTTTTGCCAGCAATATTTGAAAAAGGAAATTCTTATCCATTTTAATCCAAGCAGAAGGAAACAGATGTAGAAACACCACAAAACACTCATGTCAATTCTGTTTTGACAAAAATAAAATATATGACTGCGAAAATTTTTACTTTTTTGTCAGAAACAAGAAAGAAAATATTTTTTAAACTTTACTGAGATACCTTTATTGAAAGAAACTATAATCTTTGATATTAGGACTCAAAATAATTGTGTTGTAATTTAATTTTCTATACTATTTTCTCACAGACATGAAAACATCCTTAAACCCAGTATCAATTTTTTTTTCTATGTATGTGATACTGAGGAATTGAACCCGGGTCTTTGTGCATGCTAGGCAAGCACTCTACCACTAGGCCAAACTCCCAGCCCCCCAGTATCAATTTTTAATTCTAACATTTCATTTATTATTTTAAAGTTTGTCATTTCTGTAGTTGAGATTCATTTTTAAATATTGGTAGACTGTTAGAAAAGTTATCTGGCATTAAAAAATGGAACATTATCTTAAATTCTAAGAATGTTATTAAAAATATTTCACTGGGCAGACAACGTAGGGTAAATTTATTTCTGAAGTGGGTGAAATGAATTCATAGTTAATATGAACAAGGACTGACAATTTTACACCAATGGCTTTTCAGGGTTTTAATATTTTTCTCTATGGTTCCTGTTGACATAAAATATTATACTGTATTGAAACTTTGATGTAAATCACTCTGAATTGAGAGGTAGTTGGATTGAATGAATCTGAAGGCAAATTCATGAAACTTTATTCTGCATATACTATTGTATTCTACCTTTTTCTCCATTGCCACAAAAGTGAAAATGATGATGGTTCTCTAATTGTTATCTGCAAACATTACATAGCTATTATTTCAAGTTTACTAGAAATGCAAATCCTTAGCTTTTCCTTCTCTTGGTTGAGCAACAATGACAGCTATCTTTGTCTCAATAAATCCCCCAGGTAATTCTGACACCCAATTTCCCTAATTACTGTTCTAGGGTTAGTAATATCTATCTTCTATTAAAGGCTTGATTTCAATATAGACGAAATACACTCTTGTAAAAAAACATACATAAAATATTAACGAAACTTTCAATCAAATTTTAGGCTTGGAAAAAATATGATATATAAAAATATGAAAGTTTTACTAAAAGTTGGGTTTCCATAGGAGTAATGATTCTGTTGTCAGGAAATATTGGAGACTGTGACCCAAGCAATAAGTCTTGTGCCACAGTGATTTAACAACAGAAAAAAAAAAGGTGACCAGCACCCATGAAGTACACATTTTCCTTAACACTAGTGAATAATGGCTGTGTTATAGGACTGGTGTATGCATGGCAAGCATGCATGGTGACTCTAGTCTGTAATCCAAGTTATTTGGCAAACCAGACTTAAAAAAATAACTTGAGTTCCCCATCAACCAAAGTCCTTAAACTGTACTTGTTATTCCAGCCATAGTAGAAGTACAAATGCTGAATTTACAAATTATCCCCAAATATGTTTTCAAGGACATTCATGAAGCTGAGGCAACACAATATTTTTTTAGAGAGAAAATTTTGTCAAACAAGAAATGATATTCCTTTAAAATATTTCTTTTTCTGGAGCCAGGAGTTTAGCCTAGTGGTAGAGTGCTTGCCTAGTTTGATTCTTTGGTAGCACATACATACAAAAGCATCCAGGAATGGTGCTGTGGCTCAAGTGGTAGAGCTCTAGCCTTGAGAAAGCCCAAGGATAGTGCTCAGGCTTGAGTTCAAGTCCCAGGACTATTGAAATGGAGATTACAGGTACGTAGGCGGGGAGTTTGAAAGTGTTTGTTGGCTCTTGAGCCATTCTCTTCCTTCTTCCTTGACTAATACTTCCCTGCTGCCTTGCACTTAGGCGTTGTCATGAGATTGAATTCTCGTCATTGGAGGAGGTGTAACTGCAAAGCCTCCTACTTGTGCCCTGCCATCCACAGATGTTTCACAGATGGTCAATGGGAGGAGCCAATGTTACCTCTGAAGCTATGCAGTGAAGTTGTGAGCCTCACTCATACTGTCCTGGTGTGGAGGAAATTCAGGGAGTGAAGCACGCAGGCTACAAACATATCGTCAAACATAAAATCTACTTGGATGTCTATAAACAGAATTCACATTCTATTTTGCAAATATGTTTTACTTGGGGCTATTTGTAAAAGCTGTTTAGAAAACACAATGTCTGTTGTATAGCATATTTAAAAATACAAATAATGACTACACATGAAAACACAGAAATAATCTATAATTTGCCCTATTACGCATTGTTAACAGTGACAATTTGCAAAAGCAAAAAGCTGCCATATGTCAATGACTATATTTACAATCTAGAAAGTCAGGAAACTGAGATATGAGGATTGTAGTTTGAAGTCAGCCCAGACAGACAAAATCCATGAAACTTGTTTCATATCTCCAGTTAAGCAGTAAAAAGCCAGAACTGGAGTTGTTGCTTAATTACAGAATGCTAGGCCTAAGCAAAATGATGAATAAGAGCAAGAGGCCAAGGGGTCAAGCCCAGTAGAGGCATGTGTTCTCTCTCTCTCTCTCTCTCTCTCTCTCTCTCTCTCTCTCTCTCTCTCTCTCTCTCTCTCTCTCTCTCTCTCTCTCTCACACACACACACACACACACACACACACACACACACACACACACACACGGTAAAGAGATGGCCACAAACCTAATTGCTGACAGGAGTTTTCCTTTATGAGACACACCCTAACCATGGATGTACATGTCTAGTTCTCTTTTAAACCTAAAGGAGAGTTGACATAATTGCTTCCTATAGAGCCCAGACCTAGAGAAATAACCAAAATTTATTACTCAAATGGCAGATCAGTTGGGTGATTGATCATGTGGATGATATTAAGTCCTTTCTCTATCTCTATGAGAACTGAATCTTCTCCATGATCACAAATATATATTTTAAATACCGATTAAACCATCCTACTGGGTGGGAATAACTAAGTCTTCCTGGAGGTTAGTCTATTTTTTTAAAATTCTGAAAAAAGGATGAATTTACTGGGTTCTTTTAGAAAACCTCTTACATCATATCTCAGTCACTTCTTTCCTAATCTGTGAAGGAAAAGACGCCCTCATAGCAAAGCTGCCAGGAATGGCTATGGCCTCTCTGAGCATCGTTTCTCCTCATCAGTGAACAGCCGCTACCCCATGCATGGATTCAGCATATTTATAGCTCTGAAACTCAGTAATAGAAGTTCCTTGACCCATTCTATCTTCCTATTTCAGTGTCTTTGACAATTGCTTAGGTAAGATTTAAAGAATGAACACATGATACTCTCTACAGCCCAGTTCTTTGTTAGTAAAAGGTATTGCTTATGTGGAAAGAGACTCCAGTTGCTGCCAGTGGCTGGCTGGTGGATGGAGTGGGGGTGCAGAAGGCAGAAGTGAGTGATGGCATAAGTCTATGGAAGTGCTGTGTATGCATGCAACACCTTTGAATTATGTGTCCACTAAAATAATGAAGGGCAGGAATGTAAAACAGATGCTTTCTGTGATAAGGGCACACACTGGAAGGTAAACATGAACTAATGGAGTACAGGATGGCAAATTTGGGCAAAACACTCCCTTGTACACATGTGAAGATGGAACAATAAAACCTGGTGACAAGGAATATTTGATTCATGTATAGACATATCAGGATGAAACACTTCTGTATAACTAATGGATGATTAATGTTAAAATATGAAAAATGTGGGAACCTAGATTGCAATGGAGTGGAAAAACTGGCCTGGTATCCTTCAAATTATCTTTAAAAAGTATAACTTTTCTGATTAGAACTTTAGACAAAAGTTTCAATCAGTGTTTTTCCTGTGGCTATATTCCCAAAGAAGGGCCTGATGAGCATAAATTATGTGTTGTAAAAGAGATGTTTTATAAGATAATATTTAAGGCTGACCTAGCATGGGTGGAAAAACCAAACTCAAAAGCATTTATCCCACATCCCTGTAAAGAAAATGTCTTAACCAGTGTTAAGGGCTCCCTTCTGTCAAAGGAGAATTGTTTCTACACTTCTAACCCCAAACCAGATAGCAGAAGTCAAAACTGTGGCTTTGAAACTGACAGTCAAAAAGCTCAGTTAGACTGCCAGTGTTTGATTCGCTACACCTGCTGGATTTTAAAATAAGAGTTATTTTAACAAGTGTCAGAGTGAGTGGCTGTGTGGCAATGTATTTGATTGACTGCTTTCCTGGCTTCTCGAGGCCCTGCTTCCAACTTCAGCTCTGCTTCCTCAGCTAGTCCAGTTCTTGTTCATGTAGAGAATCTATTGTTTAGTTCATGCATGTTTTCTGGCTCCTGTTACTTAATTTCCTCAGCTCTTCTCTCATCAGTAAAACATTTCTCCATGGGAATTTCTGAATTTCATAGTATAGCACTGATTCTGAACACAAATCAGCAGAGATATTTCTGAAAATAGTAGAATATTTCAAAATTATTATTGGGAAATATTTGTGCTCAGTAGATAAGGTTATGACTCTAAGTGATTTGGTAGAAATAAGGGTACCATTGAAAATGCATGGATTGATCTCAATTGACAGCTTGAGGTCTCGTATATAATAATAAGGTTCAGGAAGTCTTTTTTCCTCTATGTCATTTTCACTTTGAGCTTATATGTTTCTATGAACCAATGTTTGAAATAAATCTTCAGAAAATGCTTACATTTTATCTCGGTTGCTCTTCTCCCATGATGCAAATGATGAACAATAAGAGGTTGGATAAAAGAAATGTGAACATCCACGATACTAAATATATATTTTTTAAAAAATATTTCTTACCTTGCTTCAACTCTGAAATATGCATTAGGAAACACCAGAACAGGAAAGCACTGAAGTACAGAATTATCAAGATAAAAGAGGAAAGTGTGCCCTTCCCTGGAGCAAGGAATGAAGGCCAAGTCAAGCACACAGCCTCCTGGGAGCAGGGTCGCCTCTGTCCATAGAAAAGATTAATTAGAAAGTCTACACTGGAAAATACAAAAAGGCATTGCCCTATCTTAAAGGAACACTGGTTGCAAAATATGCATTTAACTACTGGCGTTAAGACTTTAAAATCAACATAGAAATGTTTTAAAGCATAGAATCTCCAATTATGAACATTTGTGACTATATGAGAACTTGAAAAGGCTTCTGAGAATTAGCTGAATTAACTTAGATATTAAAAAAAATCATGACGGTTATAATTTAATTAACTTGAATGGCACTTCTTTTTTATACCCCAGTACACATTTATCTACTATCTTTTACATTTTTGCAGGGCATTGAATTAATAATAGTATGGTCTACTTATTTTTCCTATCCAGTTCACTCATCTGTGACTCTTGAGAGGTTCAGCAAGACTGCATTGACAGATCTAATCAAGTCATGTTCTGAGTTCCTTTTTGTTAATGTGTCTACGCTACAAGAGAATTCAAATGCGAGTTTTAATCTTGAAAGAGACAGGCCTTTCTTGAACCTTTGGCAGGCAAATGTGAGAGCAGATTGATGTTCTGTGGTAGGCCAGTAGAAATTGTGTAAGAAAGTAGATTTCAATCTGTCCTCCTGGTATTCAGGTTTTATCATTCAAGTCTAATTCCAGGCAAAGGACGAATATCTACTAGAAGCATGAATAAGGATGATGTATTGCATTGCAAACCAGTTTAGAATTCAGAAGAAATCTAGTTTATCTTTTCATTTGGAAGATATTTCCCCAAGTGTTGATTGTTGCTTTTTATTTTCCATCATTTAGACTGACACATAGAAATGGTCCACATAACAATAAGATTTTCTGCTTCCTTCTCTGATGCGACACATAAGGTCAGCAAAGGAAGTACTATTGTAGTGGAGAACTATATAGTCTGTTTTAAATACTGAACATGCTTGCACTTTTAATTCCATAGCTATTTCATAAAATATCCTTTTGAATTTCCTTCTTCATTTGTTGAAAACACAGTTAAAGAATTAGATGAACATCAGTGCACATGTGTATAGAGTGGACAGTTATCTTACATCTTTATAAATGCACTTTATGACATATGGTTTGCCCAGATTTTAGGAGATTTTTTTTTTACCATGGAAATCCATTTATAATGAGGTGAAAGAGAGAACACAGTCTCATAAAAATACTAAAGTCAAGACAAATCCCATCCTACTTTGTGGATTGGACAAGAAAAACAGAGGAACACTACTACAAGAGGAAGCAGGAGTAATGCAAGGAGTATTACTGGATCAAAGGCAAAAAATGGGGGTTTGGAGCTGGACCACGGAGGAATGGTGGCACCTAGTATTTTCTATTCCTTCAGGACACAGATCAAGTGCAGACAGATGTGACAGTCATGGGAGAGGCTTGATTCCTATTCAACAGCAGGCCAGAATTAGTGAGACTCACAAAATTGCATTCATTAGGATAACAAAATAAACAGAGTTCCCTAGAAACAAACAGGGACCGGTTTGGGGTGTGTGTGATGTGGGGGATGGGACTTGCTGCGGTGGGAGGGGGAGATTCTTGTGCAAAATGTCCATAAACATGGGCCCCAAAAGGCTTCATCCACACAGAATCCGCCCCTTAGAGTCACACTGTTACATCCGAAACGCCAAGGAGCTCTCACAAGGAATTATCTGCTTTGCTCAGGAATTCTCTGGTCCCTGAAATGGGGGGAACCATCTAAAGAAGGGGCCTATTGCCAGAGCTTGTGCTCTCCCAGATTCCCTGGATTCTCCAAGATTCCCTGGATTTTCCCAGGCCAAGGACCCGGTGACCATTTCACCATGTCCGGAGCAGCACACTTGAGAAACCATAATTATTATATTTGAAAAGGGGTATTAGTTATGAGACATTTAGGGTTATGTTCACAAATGAGAATATACCTACATCCATTTATAAGCATACATAGAATATTAAATAATAATAAGATTAATAATAATAAATAGTTATGTGTATCAAAATACATTTTAATTAAACCACTGGATTAGAGTAAGTTCCCATTAAATTATTAATATACAAAATCAAAACCAAGATGACTTTACTTTTATTTAATTTTTTTTACTTTTATTTAAACTTATCATAGAGTTTCAAATAAAAATTCTTCTAGTATATTCTTCGTGTTTAAGTCTACTGGAAATCTGACATTATAAAAATAATATAGAATTAAATGACCATATTAATAGTAAATAACATTTATGTACACGCATCATATACATACATATACAAATCAGAGCTTTGTTTAGTTTTTGATGAATACAGGTAACTAGCAAATGGAATAAATGAAAGTAATTATGTTTCTTATAGTTTCCAAGGGGAATATATATGTATATATGTATATATAATCTGCTTTTGTTACCATGCTATTTTCTATAGGTCTGAAAATTCTGATCTTAATATATTTAACTTCCATCTTCAGCTGTTCCAATAAGTGGTAAAAATAAACATGCTGAACACTTAGAAAATGAATTTAAATCTTTAAAATAATAGTTGAAGTTGGTGTTTAGCAAGGTATTATTTCAACATGGATTTGCAAAATTATCATCCTAAAGTATAACATTAATTGTGAAACATTTCTGCTCAGATTGTCTGAAGGTTATGATTAGGACACATTAAGGAAGTAGCAGATTCAGATCGAAGACACCAACAAAGAACAAAAGGGGAAGAAAGGTCTCCATGAAAGTACAAGGCTGGAGCCATTAAGTGTATGAAGCCAGCATAAAACCCTTTAACAATCAATGCAATATCTTTCAGAGTCAGTGTTCAGCAAAACACAAATACATCTGCCAGAAGGAATGGGCCGTTTTAATTTTGTATGATGAAAGGTAGAAGTCACCTGAAAAATCTAAAGAAAGGAAATAGACAGGAAGTACCTCCTCTTTGTAGCAAATATATTCATTTGAATGCTAAAATTGTTCAGGGTCATTGCAGCAAGTAGTATCATTCTATTTATAATACTGAAATCAAATTTAGTGTCAATAAATTATATCAAAGATACCCATTCAGAAGTTGATAGAAATGATGAGTTCTTTTATATACTTTAAAAGATACTATGTTAATTTTACTTGCTGATAAAATATAGAAAACTAATGAGGGTGATCTGTGCATCCAAACAATAAAGGCATGGCTCAAGAGGTAGAATATTTAACCTAGTAAGGGACCGCCCCGAGTACACAGCCTGGAATTTTTTTTAAAGGCTACAACATACCAATGTACTCACCAGCCACCATCTAATGTTGAAAATTACGCCTTACATACTTAGAAGTTAACAGTTTCTTTTGCAAAACACCATGCTGATATTAATATTCTTTATCACCATCATGTAAATTAGTATCTTTGTGCATGAATCAATCTTCTTCTTTTTTATTGTTATTGTTATTGTATAATAGGGTAACATAGTCAGGTAATGAGAAGCTTATCTACAATTAACCACCAAAAAGCCAGAAGTGGTGGAGCACCTTACTTGAACAACAAAGAAAACTAAGCAAGGCTTAGCTTGGGCCCTGAGTTAAAGCCCAGGGTCAGGACACACATACACACACTCAAAGGGACACTTGTGGCTGACTCTTGTACTCCTAGCTTACTCAAAATCAGGTTTGAGAATCAAGACTCAAAGCTGGCATATGCAGACAAAACCCTGACACTCTTACAAAGGACCAGCACCAAGTTACACGTTAAGGATTTCTTGAGTGGAACCATATGAGTATGAGTGGGAAAAAGCATAGTGCTGCCAAGAACCAAGCGAGGCTCTGAGTTAAAGTTCCAATACCGGAAAGAAAAAAAAATTCAAATGGAAACTTAGAATACTTATAACAAAAATAAAATAT
Organism: Megascapheus bottae; assembly: GCF_031878675.1. NCBI lineage: Eukaryota > Metazoa > Chordata > Mammalia > Rodentia > Geomyidae > Megascapheus > Megascapheus bottae. Next base: position 19,983,992 of record NC_143509.1, read on the forward strand.
AATAACAATACATGTCAGATGTAGATCAACAGGAAAAAATTAAATAAACCTTAATCACTTGGAGAGAGATATTTGACTAGGAAGTCAGTACCTGGTATCATATATTTAGACGCTTTCCTCAAATCGATCTACAAACACAATGCAATTCTCTTTCATATTCCTGCAAAACTTATTTTCATAGAAATTACAGGATTGGAAAGGCACTCCAATAAGCAAGACAAAGCTGACTACTAATGTTAATAATTTCTAAAGTAAGATACAGGAAGCCATAAGAACAAATGAGTGTGTAAGCATCAGCCTAGTTACTACAATTTGATGAACCTGACATACTCTCCACCTTCTCCATCAATATCCATTCTCATTCTATTATTTGTTTATTTTTTTTGCCAGTCCTGGGGCTTGAACTCAGGGCCTCGACAATGTCCTTAGACACATTTTGCTCAAGGCTAGCACTATGCCACTTGAGCCACAGCGCCACTTCTGGCTTTTCTTTGTATGTGGTTCCTGGGAATTAAACGTAGGTCTTCGTGCATGATAGACAAGCATACTACCACTGGGCCAGGCTCCCAGACTCTCATACATCTCAACTTCAGGAAGACACAGGTAATTCACTTCTACAAATCTTTCAAAAGAATTCATTATTCTGGAAATTGCTAGAAAACAATATATCAATACCATAATTGAAATTACAACAAATTCATATACAACAAATGTCACAAAGTAAAAATATGTATATAACATGTATAAAATAATATGATAGAAACTAAACTTAAACATACAGTCTGGGAATTTGGCCTAGCAGTAAGAGTACCTGCCTAGTACACACAAAGACCCGGGTTTGATTCTTGGTACCACATACATAGGAAAAGCTGGAAGTGGTGCTGTAGCTCAATTTATAGAGCTCTGGGCTTGAAAAAGCATAAGAACAGTGCTTAAGCCCTGAGTTCAAGTTTCAGGACTGGCAAAAATAAATAAATAAATAAACAAACATGTAACAAGAATATTAATAGATATACAGTAAAGTAAGAGGGATTTAAGAAGGATTACTTTACTATATATCTCTATTTATCACATTTAGTAATTATAATACTTGGAACAAAATGCCTAATTAATAATGGCAAATAGATTTACAGAAATCTGTAAAAATCAGAGCATACATTGTAAAATATTTTATTGAACAACTAAATTTGTCAAATAGAAGTATCTTAAGTAAAACAGAATTGTTCATAATCAGTATTATCTATGTTTTTAATGTCTTATTGTAGATAAAATATAAAATATTAACCAAACACTCTTATTCCCAAGGGGCACAATAAATCCAGATCCAATGTTCATGTCATCCAAATTTCAATGTCAGTATCATCAATATAAAAATAGTATCATATAGCTCTATCATACTGCTCAACAAACACACCTACAAACATACTGTGAAAACTCAATGATCTATTTAACTATTATATGTAGCTGTAGCCATTAGGGTACCATCAAGAAATGTTGGATCTATTCTACCAATTAGGGAGATATTGTTGTTCTAGGTTATACAAGGCCATCCTCCTTTTGGATTTCTCAGATAGAAATTATGCATAAAATCTGACAATCGATTAGCATTTATGAATTCAAAATGTGTTTGAATGAAAATGATATATTCAGACAGCAATCTGAAGCCATAGATGAAACTATTGCAGAAAAATATATTTTCTGTATTTTGTGATAACTCAATACCAAGGAATGAACTCTTAATATTTGTCTACCTCCTGTGATTGCCACAAGGGTATGACTGTACAAGGAATAGATTTATATGTTGGAATCAGTGTTCATATTTTCAAATTTAATTAGTTAAAATTACTGTGAAAGCTAGAAACTTTATATTTAGCAAATTGTGAAGAATTATTATGTATCATGATCAGTGGAGCAGTGTTGAGATTTGATTTTTCTCTTTTATAAAGGAGATGAAAATGAAAATATCATGCAAGAGTTCTTGTCATTTTCAAAAAGAAATATTCTTTAAATTTAAACATTATGCTTCTGTAGAATGTTGATAGATTGTAACATTCTATACTCAATTTATGTATAACTTTTAGTCTAAGCCTATACTATGTAGAACCAAGTGATCCATCTTTATTAAGTTCAAAATATAATTGCTTCATAGGTTATTAAAATTACATTATTTTAGTAAAATTAAGAAGATTAATATTTCCCCATGAAACAATAAAAGGCACAAAATTATAACCACAGCACATTAAAATTAAATTTGAGAGCTGATCACGTGCCTGCAATACCAGATCCTTAGGAGAATGGTATGGGAGAATTTGTTCAGCTCATGAGTACACTATGGGCAAGGAGCAATATATAGGAAAGGAGGAAAGAAAGAAGGAAGGAACAAAGAGAGGGACGCAAGGGTAAGTGAAGGAAGTAAGAGGAAAAAGGGATAGAAGTAGATAAGGAGGAAGGGAGAGAGATATAAAAAGTTCCTTTTGGTATTTATTTATTTATTTTACCACTACTGGAGTTTGAACTCAGGACTTGGGCTCTGGCACTGAGCCTCTCTCTGCTCAATGCTAATGTTCTGCCACTTGAGCCATAGTAACTCTTCTGGCTTTTTCTGAGTAGTTTATTGGATACAAGTGTCTTTCCTGCCCAGGCTGACTGAACCATGATCCTCAGATCTCAGCCTCCTGAGTAGTTAGGATTACAGGTGTGAGCCACCAGCATCTGGCTTTGAATTTTCCTTTATTACTATGTAATTAAAATGCGCTATATCCAAATTGTGATAACAGAATGATAACTTATGACTCATTTGATTTTAAAAATTTTATCCTACTAAAGCCATTCCTTATAGAATGGAAAATATTACTTGAGCATCTTGTAAAAAGTGATGTATGGAAAAAATTTTGCGTTTCTCACTTGCACTCCTGCTGGATCATGCTTAGGGTCTCGTTGTTCAATCACTTTGTAGAAAATGAATATAGGTGGGAATTCTATGTTACTGTCAGAAAGAACGACATCACCCTATTTGTAAGGAAATGGGAAGACTTAGAAAAAATCATATTAAGTGAAGTTACCTAGACACAAAGGAACATAGGCTCAATGGTTTTCCACATTTATCATAATCAGTAGAAACCTTGGGCCCTCCTAGCAGAAATTTACAACAGAACAAAACCTAGAATCATAAGGATATATAGGATGATGTTAAATGAAAGGACCACCAGGATATAGAAACAAAAGCCATATGAGTGATTGTTGTCCTTAATGTACTATGTTATCCCTCATCTCTTTTGCTGTCCCTTGGTTATCTCATATTGTTACAATATTTCACCTTGTTACCTGATATATTGTATATATGCTTATTTGGTTATTTGAAATTGGATGGGGAAGAGGGAAACAAGATGAGGAGCGGGGTGGGGAAGGGAAATGGGGACCAAGACATGAGAAAGGGTATCACTGTGAATATAATGTAACCCATCTATTAATTATAATTAAAATATATTAAAAATGTAGGTGAGAATCTCAAACATGTTGGTTTAACACAGGCATGGCAAAGCTACTTTATCAAACCAGTCATTATATTTGGAGATATCTTGGAAGCCAAATTTATGAAATACTCATGCACAGATAAATTTATTTCTGTGCTATATTCCAGGTAACAAATTTCTTTGTATACCTATTTAAAAACTAATTACAATGAACTCTGTAGGTATGACTGTAGCTAGTGTTTTCTTTTGACCTTCTTAATTTGATTCATTGACATTTACTCCTTTTAAGAAATGTTTCACACTGTCTAAAATATAGCAGGCTGAATTTATACCTGTACTTCCTGAAACTGTATATCTGAAATCTGAAAAAGAAACCACAGGCAAGTTTAATCTATCTTGTTATGAAAAACGTATATTTTAAGTGACTGGAAGACAGTTTAATGACATAAGTAAAGGAAATAATGCTTATTAAGACCTATAATACAAATGTTCATATCAACTTTGAAGCTGATGCTAACTTAGTGATATGTATGTATAATTTTATAGGATGAACAACTTGCTCTTTGATGATTTCTCACATAGCCATCTATCCAATAGATAGATATATCAATTTTTCTTATTAAAATATATTTTCGCCATATCGATTTTCAGAAATTAAAGTTATTTTAGCATAGCCACTTTTTCCAAAACAGAATTTCTGAAATTTTCTTTACCAAAATAATAGATTATAAAAACACAAGAACTAATTTTATCCAGGAATGCTCAGGAAGACACATGCTTTCCAAAGCAATTTGTGAAATGAAGTTCTATTCATATTTTATTTTAATAGTTATTCATATGTCTTGCTTGAATCTGAAAGAAATCATGACTATTGAAGTGTTCAAATACATTATATAATATAATTTTATCAAATTATTAAAAGAATCCACAATTAAGGCCTCAAAATATAGTACACTCAAAGGGCAGCTTTGAAGACAATATATATTTAGTAAATATTTAACACTGCCTAATTATAAAACAATTTAAAATCTGACAGAGACAAAATCCACACCTAATTTGTCTTAAATATCAGCAAAAATATAGGGCATTTGATTTAAATTGCTATATATGGTGTTTTTCATTCTACACATACTTTTTAAAAGATTATATTGGAAATGTACCCAAAAGAAAAAATATAGGTTTTGAAATAAACCCACAAAATTATTTGTGATACAGTCTTTGAAGAACATTGTGTAAAGGTAGAATTAATTTTGATAACCTTTAAGCTGTTAAATCAAATATAAATATCATGCTTTCTCGCTTAATTTAATCATGTGAAGTCATCTAGGAAAAGTTATAAGGATAATTCTAAGTTTTTCTTACCATTAATAAGGTGCTGATCAAATATGATCAGCAGGGTCCAGGAGTTTGGCCTAGTGTTAGAATGCTTGCCTAGCATGCACAAAGAACCAGGTTCAATTCCTCCATACCACATACATAAAAAAAAAAAAAAGCCAGAAGTGGTGCTGTGGCTCAAGTAGCAGAACTTTGAGGAAAATGCCCAAGGGCAGTGCTCAGGCCCTGAGTTCAAGCCCCAGGATTGGCCAAAACAAAACAAAGCAAATAAAAAACAAACAAACAAAACTCAAATATAATCAGTGATTTATAAATTATTTATAAGTTGTGTAGTTTGAAAATGAAGGCATTTTACTTATAAAATTAAATGGAGCTTCTTCTACATGGAATCATTCATGTTAAAATTAAATAATAGTAGTAACTTATTCATGTAGGAAGTATATAAAACAATTCATATGAAATATAGCAAGGTATGGAGTAACAGAATCAACAGTTATGAAAAAGAGAAATTGTGATCTTTGGTTTCCTAAACAGACTAAAATTGTTTTGCATTTTTAATTTGAGGGAGTATCAGTTATGCGGATTTATATTCTTTCTGCTTGCTTGATTTGTAGCAAATTTTGTTGAACCATAAAGAGCAATTTTTATGCTCATAACAACTGAAAGGTTTCAATTACAAACTGAAGTTGTCAGTGAGATTAAATGAGACAAATGTTTCCTCGTTAACATATTCCAGGCAATTGTATATCTGAAGTAGCAAAAGTATTGATTGCTCCTAGTCAAAGTTTAGCCCTTCCAAGAACTCTGCCATCCCAAGCCAACAGAAAAAGTGAGCTGTGTGTAAATCTATTTGGCTTTGGTAGAACAAAGTATTTTTTACTAACTATATATAATTGTACTAAGGAGTTGCCATTTAATAAATCATTTCATGAATATTTTGCAACTTGATCAATATCATCCCTTTCAGCATTCTCACCCATTCCTACCCAATCCATCCCCTCCATCTTTCTTGTTTATATCCTATGATCTACATTGCATACTTGACTGCATTCTCAAAATATTTAATGCTGAACAATGAGTACCAGAAGTTTACTTAGCACACAACTTGAGAAGTAAAAGAGTGCTTGGCCAGTATCAGGCCTGAGAAGTACCCCACACATAGCAGAGGGCATTTTCTTGAGAGTGGACGCAGAAAGGAGAGGTCCTAGTAACAGGAAGTGAAGCCATGGGGCAGGACCAGCATGTCTTTATTATAATAACCTACTTTGAGAAATTACTGGGAACTAACAGGAAGAATTCACTCCGTCTGAAGGATAATGCTGCCAAAGATGCTGTGCCCTCTCATTATACTTCACCCAGCTATGCAGAGATGATTGCAATAAGGGCAGAAGTGCAGGTCTGAAACCCTATGAAACACATTTCCAAGAGCAAACTTACTCCCTTCTATTACCTTCTTCCTTCCTGCATTTTCTTTCCTTTACCACCTACTTGTCTGTCTGTCCATCTGTGTTCTTATGTGAGTATGTATGTATGTATGTATGTATGTATGTATGTATGTATCTCTATCTATCTATCTATCTATCTATCTATCTATCTATCTATCTATCTATCTATCTATCTATCTATCTATCTGTCTAATCTATCATCTATCTCCTGTGTCTATCTATCCAATGTCATATTTCTATTATCTGTGTCCCATAGATCTATTTATCATCTATTATATCTTTAAATGTCCACTTACCTAAAGATGGAGCTCCCTAACTTTTAGTCATTGGTTTATAGCTTTTGTGTGTGTGTGTGTGTGTGTGTGTGTGTGTGTGTGTGTGGTGGGGGGGGGGAGAGGAGGGTGAGTCATGGAGCTTGAACTCGGCTTGGGTGCTGTCCCTGAGCTCTTCAGCTTAAGGCTACCACCCTACCCTTGAGCCAAGCCCCACTTCCTGATTTCTAGAGGTTAATTGGAGATAAGAATCTCAGGTCCTTTTGTGTCCAGGATGGCTGTGAACCTTGATCCTCAGATCTCAGCCTCCTGAGTATCTAGGATTACAGGTGAGCCACTCCACCCAGCTTTGGTTTATAGCTTTGATATCACTTCTCTGTGAGTTGTAAATTGCACCAAAAGGCACTGACTTAAAAATATTCACATTTCTTCACGGTCTTGCAGAGGTATTGAACACAGAGGCAGTTGGTCAGGGAGTGATGGATTTGATCAGTTTTCTCCTCAGTGGCTGAGGCCACAAATATGTCATGTAAGCTCCAGACACTAAATTAAACTGTGAATCTATTTCAGATCTCCCATTAAACCATGTACTTTAAGAAAAAAGTTCAAAAGTTCCTTAATACTTAAAAGCTTGTAGCTTTATATCTGAATGACACCTTATTGCTTAATTTCTCAGTCACAACTTGGAGAATTCTATTCTGCCTTATGGTGCTATGTATACACTAGTTTCTCATATCACATTAATCCTTCACCTATTCCTTATATTGCTGGGGGAAATACTGTGTGTCAAAACAGAGGAAATCATTCATCTTCAGTGGTGCATTACTGTGACCGTTGTCCTGTCTCAAAGGCAAGGACTATTTTAACTTTGTTGTTCTTGAGACCTTTGAGCTTCAATGGAAAATTGATACTTTGATGGAGAAAATGTGCAAATATACTTATTAGGAACACAGAGAATGATATACTGCATGGAACGAATCTGAGAGATGTGGTCAGAGGTAGAGAAAAATAAAATTAAATCTAAATGATGAGCCCTTTGAGTCATTTTAGCTTCCATGAGAAACTCTTCTTGGTAAATGCCAGTCATATTAGTGAAATAGTCTCACGTTCCTCTCCATCAGACATGACAGGACAGAGGAAAAGTGTCCTTTCCAAACTCCTGACACACTTATTTGTGAAGAAGTATCAAATTAATGTTTAGAAGCTTTCATTTAAATCTGTCTGTTTAGCATCAGTGGATAACCAAATCACTCATGATATTCCAAGAAAGAATATTCAATACAAAAATTTGAATATGTTAAAATAATTTGAGATGGTTTTAATAATAGAGGGTAGCAGAATGCTGAGAAATAAGGTTTTTATTTACTTTTCAGCATTCATATAAAATTTGAACCTTGGGAAGGTAGTATATAAGGCTTACCATGCTAGAATGAGGCATTCATCCTGGTTAATGGTATATTTTTATGTCATCAAAGCTGTTGTCAGAAAGCAGATCTGCTAACCTTGTTGAATATTGACTGGAATAAAGGACTGCAAGAAGTACAAACCTGTATCATAGGATTAATTACAATAGCTTATGTGAGAATAAATAGATTTGAACCACAGCTATGTCTCTGGAAATGCACTATATACAATAAATATTTGGGATACAAACATTTCTTTAATCTAGAATTTATCAGAAAAGTAACAAAGACTCATTGGTGGGAGAAAACATACTTTTTTATTCTAATCATAATTTATGTTCAAATATCACATTGTTATATAGTGTAACACTTCTGAGAAAGGCTTAATTTATTTTCATTTTATCAGTGAAAAATGTTTATAAGTGACTTTTTGCAGAAAGTTGATGTGAGTATATATATTTTAGAAATATCACAAAAAATCTTTTACATCAGTAAAGGTTGATGGTCATCAATATGCTTTTGAATTACTCATAAATCAATTGTTCTATATGAAAATAGTCCCCCAAAATGGATTCCTAAACTGTTTCTTGCTCCAGAACAGCTATCCACCCTACCCCAAAAGTGAAAAGAAGGAAAGGACATCTATAATGTGCCATTTTTCACAATTGTGAGTTCTTTTTTCATATATTTTTGTTGTAACTAATAGAAGGGTTACATTATATTCACCAGATAGAAGGTGTATTACTTCACAAACATGTAATGTGCCTTTTGTTAGATGTTTCTCTTACCTGGAAGATTGCTTAATGCCTAGCTGTCTGACCTCTGACCGAAGCTCTGTCACATTGGCCACTTGTTGGGATGGAAGGAAGACTTTATTTTCTTCCTTCTGTGAGGGAAAAACTCCAGCTGGTCTAACTCCTGTGTTTCAGATCAAAGGCACAAATCCAGTACGTGACCACAGGAAAAAGCAAGCTCAAAGCCTTCTGCTTACAGGAGGAAGCCAAAGTAAGCCAGGAGAGCACCAACTCAGAAGAGCTGTTGCAAGCCCCTGGGTCACAGGTGGAACATTTATGAAGAGTCAGGCAAAGGGAGGGTAACAGCTGGTGATACAATGTAAAGAAAGCCTATTTGGGTCAGTTTAGTTCTTGGGGAAGCAGGGGACAATGATCTTTTGTCCAATCAAAAAATCAAAAAGAAAAAATATATTGAAAGAAATAAAATCAAATATGGAAAAGATGCCTTGACACTGTGTTTTCTGACACAGGCTTGAGGAATTCCTGTGTGTTTTAACACTTTGAATGTCTACACATGAAATTTTTGCTGTATTGCTCCTTTCACATAGACTCATTTTAAACTACTAACTAGAGTTTAAAATATTTGGATGGATTCTTCCATTTGCTTTAAATTACATGCTTAATATTTCATCTCTGTCTATCCCCCACTAGTATATTAACTTAAGTAGAAGATATTGTGCAGAACTATTTCTTTGATTCTACCTGTCAGCTTCACATTTATGAAATGCAATCCCACCTCAGTTCTCATTTTTTTTAAAGAATTCATTCACATTCAAGAATTCCATTATGTGTTTCTTTTTTAGAAACTTCTGAAGAAGAGTCCAATCCTTCACATTCCTCAGTGGTTTCAAAAATAAGTCATAATACTGTATGTGCCTTTCAGATGTGTCCCTGGTTCACCTGGTAAGTGATTTATCCTCAGAGTTGTATAACTTTAAAAAGTACAGAGAAAAATATTTTAGTTATATTTCATATAACTCTTTCCCAGGTTAATGTCATTATCATAACCTACAGTTAAAGTTGGTTTATCTAATATTTCCTGGTATCATTTTTTTGTGTGTGTGCATGTGTGTGTGTGTGTGTGTGTGTGTGTGTGTGTGTGTGTGTGTGTGTGTGCTGATACTGGGGGTTGAACTCAGGCTCCGGGTGCTGTTTCTGAGCTTTTTTCCGCTCAAGTCGGGCACTCTACCACTTGAGCTACAGCTCTACCTCTGGTTTTGTGGATGTTTAATTGGAGATAAGAATCTCATGTACTTCCTCCTGAGTGGCTGGGATTGCAGGCATGAGCCAGTGATAACTGGTAGCATTTCAATGGCACAACTTATATATTTAACATGCTCTTGTATTATGAGGAAAGGAGCATACCCTCACCCTATTGTCCAATGATATAGAACCTTAGTGAGAACAATTAATGAAAGTGGTTATAGAGAAATGTGTGGAAAAGTAGTGTTCCAACAGTTCATTCTTACTAGATGTCTGGTCACACCCACACAGACAGATAGTGAGAAAAATCCCCAGGGGCTGGAATAAGTCATTCACAGGCCACAGAATAACAAGAAAGAATAAGAGCTGGTGTTAAATAATACCTAGATGTAGATCCCCAGCAACTGTAGAGCAATGGCTTCATGCAGGACGAGGGAGTAATAGCAACATCACAAAAGAAGAAAGTACACAATAGGTTTTCAGAAACAGCATATAGTCTAAGGATTAATGAAGTAAGGAGGGGACCAGTCAGATGCTTGCTGCTTACCCATCTAATTTGCCACAAAAATCAAATAACTGCTTATGGTCAGCACTTACAAACCCTTAGATGGCACTGTGGCTTTGATTTAGTTGCCCAAAGTCCCTCCAGACTGAGGCCTGTCTTTACTTCTTAATACATCCATGCTACTTTCTTGTTTATTGCCTTGCTTGGAATTCTCATGTGTCAAACTTCACTGGATAGGAATTCAGACGTGTATGATACTATATTTTTGAGGCAATCATGCTTGGCTTCATTTTAATGGTGCTAATCTGTTTAGAAAACATGATTTTTGTAAGCCCAAATGTATACAGGCTTTGTGAAAATCTGTTTTCTGCTTAAGCAATAATCATTTCAGAGGCCAACAGATTGCGTGTTCTTATATTTCCTTCATGATATTAATACTCTCTTACCTTATATCCAGCCTGACTCTGTCAGAAGACAAGGACAAAATGTAAAAAAGTGAATTTTTCCAGAATGAAACATACTTGGTCTCTCATCCAGTTCCTAAAAGTGTCCTTATTTCTATCTAACACCTCATGAGTGCAGGTTTCCTGGTGCACGTTCCCAAACAAGTTCATCATCCTCTCAGCTCCTCAGGTTCTTTCCTCAGCTCCTCCCTCAGTTTCTCACCTCAGCCTCTCCCCTTAGGCTGAATGTAGTGTCCTAGGGCTTCTCTGCGTTCCATCACAAAATGCTTCCAAGTTCTTCCACAAACTCAGTGAAAAGGCTTCTGAGCCACATCAACATGCATAGTGACAACTATGTCCCCACTTTCTTCCTACCTACCTATTGTGTGTTCTCAGACCTTGCATTGCTGATGAAAATCATTAGCATTAAACAACTTGGAGGAAGGATTATATGGTTTATTTGGTTCATGGATTAAAAGGATTCAAAAAGGTTTTAGTTTGTGATGGTGGGAAGAGCATTGTGGAATGAGTCACAGCACAGATGAGCTTACTTTGTGGTAAACAGAAAGGTTATGGAAAGAGAAAAAGACAGAGGGAGAGGATTGATTGATTAATAGATGATAGATGAATAGCTGAGAGAGACAGAGAAACACATACATAGACAGAAACAGAGACAGAGACTAAAAGACAGAGAGAAACTGACAGACTCTGAAACCCAGAAACAAAGTGGGGGTGAGGTGTGGAAGAAGGAGAAGAAGACAAATCATGGGCCCCCATGAATTATCTTTCCACTAAGTTGTCCATTCTAGATCCCAGAAATTCCCCAGACAGTGCCAACAAGAGAAAACCAGGCATTCAACCTGTGAGGGTTTTTTCATATACAAACCAAAACAATTAATTAATGATTATTTGCTGAGAGACATGAGAAATCACTGTTAAATTTGCCACTGAAAAATAAAACAGGTTTTCAATAACATTTGAAAACCACAGCAGTTAGGTGAAAATAGGTATATATATTATATATATTCCAATAATTATGTAAATATTTTATGTAAATATCTTATTTTTGATAAAATTAAACAAAAATTAGTTTTCTTAACTTAGCCTTCCTTTTATAATCAACTGTAATCAGAACGGTTTTAACCTTCTTAACATTCCAGGAATATTCTAAAGGAGATCCAGTAATTTGTTTTATTCTATCATTCATTTAAAAGCAGACATGATTATTGAAGCACACGTTTAGGACTAGCCAAAGAATAATTTTTTAGGGAATGTATACTATGTCTATCTTTCATAGCAAACTCTTAAGTGTCTGAATTTTTATATGGAAAAAAGGAAATACATATTTGTGCTCTTCAATTTACAGGTTAGCTATAAAATTTTGCTTTGTTTTTGCTCAATTGTGAAGAAACACAATAGTTGTTTTACAGGTGCACCTTAGAAGAAACTATTGAGCCTATGTTCCTTTGATCCTGGCTTACTTCACTTAATATGATTTTTTTAAGTCTTTCTTTTTTCTTACAAATGGGGGATGTCATTCTTTCTGATGACAGCATAGAATTCCATTGTGTATAAATACCACATCTGAGAACAAAACACTTCAAACCAAACACAAGTTGATTGTGAAATATTGTACGATAATAATCTAATCTGCTCATTTCTGCAGAGGTTTATGTATCATTTCACACAATTTTGCAGTTTAATTTTTCATTTGGCAGATAACAAATATAATTATATCTACCTCCTGTGTATAATTTTCAATGTATTACCAATAAGGAGGATATGTAGACCAAAGCCTCACCTGTAACCTTTATCACTCTGTTAGTTCTTCTTTTCCCTTTCCTTTCTTTCTCTCTCTCTTCCTTCCTGTCTTCATTTATCTCTGTTTTGCCTCCCTTTTCTCTTTATGTCTTCTGTCTTTCTCACTGATTCCTGCTTTCTCTTTTGGGTGAAAGGAAAATTAAGGTATCTCAGTGCATATCTACTCTGAAGTACTAATTTTAAGTGGAGTCTGGGTGTGACTAATTGCAAAATATTTGCATTCATTTTCTATTTTAGATGCTCTATATCAAATGAACAAAAAAGTACTTGGAATAAAGCAATTAATTCTTTGCTTCATCAAAGAGAAAATGAAGAGAGGAAAACAAATAACTTTCTATTTTCTTGTAGCCTTCCACAGATACCGCTTACACTAATTAGAAACCATCTGGAGGCGGGAGGGCAGATTGAGCCTTGGGCTGGAAGTGGTTCCTGACAGGTGGTTCTCCACAAAGCAACATTACAATTACCTAACACACTGTTTGATTTGTGTAAACCTCATTACTACTCTCATTATTTAATGAACTATGAGCATTCCTTTTCTTTATTGTAGGTTATAGAGCTCCAGTTCCATTTCAATTGTATGGTTTAAAACTTTTATTTTTTAAAGAATAAGTATTGCTTGGAATTCCAAATTTTGAACGTGAGAAATTTTTAAAAGAACTACCTAAAAGTAATCAGTGGATTTGCAGGCTAAAGTATATTCACAATGCTAGTAAGATTTAACATTTTAGTTTAGATTTCCCCTACGAATTAAAAAAAAAGGAATGTTGACTTTTCCCTAATGTGTGAGGTAGCAGTGTACACGTTCACTGTGGGTTCCCATGTGTGGTGAGATGGAAAATTGAAGTAATTATCCAGATAATTCAAGCCTCTGACCACAAAATTGCCTCAATTCTTAAAGTTTATCTTTATATGTAGATGCATACTTTCAAAGTCAAGTTTAATGATATCAAAAAAGCATAGTATTTTTTCATATATTTTTTTATTGTAATTAATAGAAGGGTTACATTATATTCACCAGACCGAAGGTACATTAAGTCACATACATTGATACCCTTTCTCATGTCTTGGTCCCCATTTCCCTCCCCTCCACCCCCATCCCTCATCTTGTTTTCCCCCCTTCCCTATCCAATTTCAAATAACCAAATACAAATATATCAGAAAACAAAGTAAGATACTGTAACAGTATGAGATAATCAAGGGATAGCAAAAGAGATGAGAGACAACATAGTACATTAAGGACAACAATCACTCATTATATGGCTTTTGTTTCTATATCCTAGAGGTCCTTTCATTTAGCATCATACTATATGGCCTTATGTATCTAGGTTTTGCTCTATTGCAAATCTCTGCTAGGAGAGATGAAGGTTTCTACTGATTAGGACAAATGAGGGAAACCATTGAGCCTATGTTCCTTTGAGTCTGGCTTACTTCACTTAATATGATTTTTTTCAAGTCTTTCCATTTCCTAACAAATGGGGTGATGTCATTCTTTCTGACAGCAGCATAGAATTCCATTGTGTACAAATACCACATCTTGTTGATCCACTCATCAAATGAGGGACATTTGGGTTGGTTCCATATCTTTGCTATGGTAAATAGTGCTGCAATGAACATGGTTGTGCTAGTGGATTTAATCTGTCCTTGTTTCTGGACAATTGGGTAAATGCCTAGTAGTGGAATTGCTGGGTCACAGGGGAGCTCTTTGTTTAGTCTTTTGAGGAACTGCCAAAGCATAGTATTTTTAAAATCACATACTTCTTATTTCTATCTTAGTTCAGACTTTTAGGTTTTTAATATTACTCAGCAATATTCACAAGACAATATGTTGGAAATGAACTGCACAACTTGAGAGGGGGTGGGGAAAGAGAAAGTGGGAGAGCCAAACACCTGTAATCCTAGCTACTCAGAAGACTGAGATCTGAGAATCAAGGTTCAAAGCTAGCCAGGGCACTGAAAAACCTGAGACTCTTATCTCCAATTACCCTCTAGAAAATGGGAAATGTGGTTTAGCTCAAGGTTTAAGCGGTAACCTTGAGCTGAAAAGCTCAGGGACAGCACCCAGGCTGAGTTCAAGCTCCATGACAGAAAAAAAAAAACAAAACAAAAAAAACATGAAACTATATTTTGATCTAGCACTTTTATTCCTAGGCGTTTACTCATAAATCAAAAATTAGGATAGAGGAAAGCCAACAGCACAACCATGTTCACTGCAGCATTTGCCATAGGCAAGGTATAGAATCAACCCAAATGCCCCTCAATGGATGGTTAAATGAAGATCTCAGACTTCTGAGTAGGTAGGATTACAGTCATGAGTCACCCACACCCAGATACCCATAAACTTTTTGAAAAATAAAAACCAAAATAGCTGAAATTAAGCCATGATAATTGCCATGTGTGTAGTGATTTTAAAAGACGTCAAAGTCTGAAACCCATTTAAAGGAATATAAAGAAAAGGATGACAAAGCATTTATTTGTTGAAGTTATTAAGAAGTTCATTTAGTCTTTATCTCCCATTTTCTGAGTGAACAGCGGGAATTTTCTCACGTATACTATTTTCCCCTACTTTAAATTTGATAACTTTTTTGCTACACTTTCAAAAAAAATTAAGTTGTAAAATTCATGGTTAGAATGTGCCAAGGCCCTGGAGTCAATTCCCAGAGAAGAAAAAAAAAATCAATCAATCAATCAAGTCATAGATGGAAATGAGTTTCAGACATACTATTGGTAATGATAACAAAATTCAGTCTTATTTTTAACCCTCAAGTGGAGAAAACTTCATACAAATCCAAGAAATACTCCTTGTGTAATTTTTATGATTCAAATAAAAATTCCAAATTGTGGTTTGTATGATGGCCTGAAAGCTAAACAGTAAAATACTGAAATATTTTCATCGCATTTTATTAAATAAGTTTTAATTAATCAACACCTATAGTATTAAAGGTAATATGTTGAGAGATTTATATTTAGAGGAACAAAATTTCTACCCAAGACAATATAAAAGAATGTGTTACTTCTTCAATGGGACATTTTTAAAAATCTAAAATCTATTTCAGTATCTATTCAGAGCTACCTTAAATTATATTAAATTCTGAGATATAGTCTGTAGCCAAGTCAGGGTGGAATTATACTGCCTTAGGTAAGTTACAGGTTTATAAGCTTTCCCCTTCAAATAGCTCTCCTTTTTAAAAAATTTAGACGGGTTTTGTCACCCTTAAATAGAATATAACCAAAGTAAAACTTTGTGTTTGTTAAGGTTGATTCCTAGGAAAGGAACCCCAAACTTGATAACCACAGGAGCAAGTCACAGAGATTAATGAAATCTAATCTTTTAACATGCTCCTGTCTGTTTTATTTCCTGTTAATCAGGACTTTCAGGAAAAACTTTGAACCTGAGGTAGTCTGTTAATCCCAGTTAAAATTCCTTACAAATACCTACGGCAAAGCTAGTATTTTTTCCAACTAATTTCTGTAAAGAAAAAATATGCTCTTTTATTTCTTCTTTTTTTCATTTTCAACATGTGTTTAGTCATTCTTTCCCTCGCCAACACTGCTCCTTTCTCATTCTGAAAGCTAGTTTTTTGTTAGTATAACAATGACTAAGTTCGTAATGTCATGTTGTAATTTTGGAAATTAATTAGAAGAGTCTTAACCTTTCTCATTAAAATACACTCAAAACTAAACAGGATAATACACACGTTAATGATCTCCAGGTATCTATTTCCCAGGGAATATATGTTTCAAGCTTCATGTTGTAGATTATACATATAAAAAACAATAATAACAATGATAACAACCTTGTCGTTGATCAGTGAAATATCAGCAAAACTTTAATAGCCAGCACTTGAAGGAAAAATAAACTCCAACTTGTAGTATGTTATCATTTTGATTCAATAAATCCTTTTACCAAAGTTAAGTGTCCACTGCCAATTAAATACAACATGCTAACCACAGACTTTATAAAAATAACTATAACTTGGGGCCTGGAGTTTGGCCTAGTGGTTAAAGTGCTTGCCTAGCATGCACAAAGACCCGGGTTCGATTCCACGGTACCACATACATAGAAAAAAGCCGGAAGTGGTGCTGAGGCTCAAGTGCTAGAGCTCTAGCCTTGAGAAAGTCCAAGAACAGTGCTCAGGCCCTGAGCTCAAACCCAGGACTGGCAAAAAAAAAATAACTGTAACTCACAAGTCACTATAACCTTCTACCACAAAAACATTATATGTAAACTGAAAAACTAAAATTATAGTCAAAATAGGAAATGTTAACTTTGAGTGTATAGTCCCTTTATAATACACCTTTCTTAATTCTAAATTTATACCAATTACTTTTCATTAAAACAGACTGTAATAAAGATTTGATAAAATTATTACAATTCTTTGATCTAAAAACTGTAACTAATACAAGTCTGGTTCCTAGATTAGATGATTGAAGGTTATGGTTTTTGAAGGTTCTCCTACAGATTATGATTTATAATCTAAGTATTCAATCTTATAAGTACAATATCTAGAGGCAAATAGAAGTTTTGATTATTTATTTCAAACTGTGAAATCACAATTAGCATTAAACTTCTTGTCATGAAAGTGCTTAAAATGGAAACCTCAATTATATGTAGTTCACACATGGTAATTGATTTTTTTTTAATTTTTAGGGAATGGAAAAGTGGATCATAATGTAGTGGCAATTAGTTTGATCTTCCTCAGATAACAGCAAGTGAATAAAATGTTAATAATTGAAAATTAATCCAAATACATTACTGCATATCAGTACAAGAGGGATTACTGCAAATGCATTTTATATTTGCTCTCCTGTGAAACAAACCCTGAATTTTTTAAGCTTATTTTTCTTTTTTATTGTAATTAATGGAAGGGTTACAGTTATGGTCACCAGATAGAAGATGCATTACTTCACATACGTTGATACCCTTTCCCATGTTTTTGCCCCTATTTCCCTCACCCATCCCCTCCCCTCATCTTGTTTTCCCCGTCAGTTTCCTATTTCAAATAAACTAAAAAACATATATAGAATATACCAGATAACAAGGTAAGATATTATAATAATATGAGAATAACCAAGGGACAAGAAATTATAATTCTTCTCTTCTGAATGACACCATGAAAAAAGTATTAAAAAGTTATTAAGAATGTTAAGAAATAAAAGATCCTTTTCTAAATACTTTTACTAAACAAATTTCCATTTTTTCAAAAATTACACTCCTCAATTTAAAGAACAATCTAGAATTTACATTAAACCTTTTCTCTTTATCATTCTGTGAATTTTTTTCATATATATTTATTGTAATTATTAGAAGAGTTACATTATATTCACCAGATAGAAGGTGCATTACTTCACAAACACTGACACCCTTTTTCATGTCTTGGTCCCCATTTCCCTACTCAGGCCCCCACCCCTCATCTTGTTTTCCCCCCTTCCCTATCCGATTTCAAATAACCAAATACGCACATATAAAATATATCACATAACAAGATGAAATACTGTAACAATATGAGATAGCCAAGGGACAGCAAAAGAGATGAGAGATAACACAGTACATTAAGGACAACAATCACTCATTATGTGGCCTTTGTTTCTATATCCTGGAGGTCCTTTCATTTAGCATCATCCTATATGGCCTTAAGTATCCAGGGTTTGCTCTATTGTAAATCTCTGCTAGGGGACCCCAAGGTTTCTACTGGATGTGGCAAATAAGGGAAACCATTGAGCCTATGTTCCTTTGAGTCTGGCTTACTTCACTTAATATGACTTTTTGTAAGTCTTCCCATTTCCTTACAAATAGGGCAATGTCATTCTTTCTGACAGCAGCATAGAATTCCATTGTGTATAAATACCACATCTTATTGATCCACTCATCAACTGAGGGGCATCTGGGTTGCTATGGTAAATAGTGCTGCATTGAACATGCTTGTGCTGGTGGGTTTAGTATGTCCTTGTTTCTGGATGATTGGATAAATGCCAATAGTACAATTGCTGCCTCATACGGGAGCTCTATGTTTAGTCTTTTGAGGAACTGCCATACTGCTTTCCATAGTGGTTGCACTATGAGTTTGTACTCCCACCAACAGTGTAGTAGTGATCCCTCCTGGCCACATCTCCTCCAGCATCTGTTGTTATTAGATTTCTTGATCCTGGCCATTCTAACTGGAATGAGGTAGAATCTTAGAGTTGTTTTGATTTGCATTTCTTTTATGGCCAGAGATGTCGAGCATTTTGTCATGTGTCTATAGGCCATTCTTATTTCTTCTTCAGAGAAGACTCTAAGTTTTTGGCCCATCTTTTAATGGGATGGTTGTTTGTTTGGAAATTAGTTTTGGAGTGATTGAATTTTTTGAGCTGTTGATATATTTCAGATATGAGGCCTTTGTCTGTTGTATGGTTAATGAAGATCTTCTCCCTCTCTGTAGGCTTTCTAGGTAATTTGCTAACTATGTCCTTTGCAGAAGCTCTGAAATTTAATGCAGTCCCAGTTACCCATACTTTCTCTGATTTGTTTGTTTCTTGGTCCTTATTAAGGAAGTTTTGACCTGTGTTAAGGAGACCTTGTACATTTCCTATTTCTTCTTGTAAAGTTTTCAGTATATCTGCTTTTACTTCCAGGTCTTTGATCCATTTGGAGTTAATCCTGGTGCACGGTGACAAAGAGGGATCCAACTTTAGTTTTCTGCATGTGCTTAACCAGTTCTGCCAGCACCACTTGTTGAAGAGGCTGTCTTTCTTATATCCTATTTTTTGGCTCCATTATTACTGATTAGGTGGCCATAGGTCTGTGGCCGTATGTCAACCCTGAATTTTCTTTACAGAAAAGAAACAATCTTTTTTGAAAGATTACTTCCTGAAATCTAAGCTTTTTTCCCCTTTTGCTTAGTAATACCTTTTGTGAATCATAATTAAAGTTATATCCAAGGAAAATATCCCAGGTGATATATGAGGCTAGGAAATTAGTGATACCTGGAGCAGTTGGACTTCAGTTAGCATTTTTAAATGTCATACATGCATTCTTTCTCCAACCCATAGTATAGAAGCCCAGTTGTGGCTTCTCTCTGTGTATTTTTCTCTGTCTCTGTCTCTTTCTGTGTCTCTCTCTGTGTCTCTCTGTCTCTGTTTCTCTTTCTCTCTGTCTCTCTGTCTCTGTCTTTCTCTTTCTCTGTCTCTCTGTGATCTGAAGTCTTCTTTCCCCTTGGAAAGTAAATCTGGATGTCATTTCCTGTATGACTCATTAAGCTCCACCTCCATGCCTTGCACAAATCATCAGTCCTGTCACCTGCCACCTTCTCCAGTCAGATTACTTCTCAATTCTCTTCAAGGCAGGCTCAGAGTCACCTTTCACACACAAGAGCTCTCTGCCCATTTATGCTAGCTCGCTCCAGGTTTGTCAAAAGAATACAATAGCTGTTAGTAGTTAAGTCATGTTAACCTCAGGCTGGAAAGGCAGTGTTTACAGGGTAATTTTAGGTCAAGGATGCATTGGGCATTACACAAACAAGAAATAAAGAAGAGACAAGTTCAAAGGTCAAGAATCTTAGCAGGTCATGTATGACTAGACTCTTCAGACAGACAAAACTCAACTACTCTCACTGCCTTTGTGAAACATACACAAAATTAACAAATTAGTAAATATCCATTTGAATTAAAGTGTTCTTAAAAATGGTATTTTATTATAAAGGAAATATAGAGACAGGTTACCCCTAAATATATCAAGTGAAGATTATATTTCTTTTTGGAAAATGTCACCCCTTCCCTCACTTTCTCCCAGGTTTTCCTTCTCATCTTCAGCCACAAGTTGCATAGATCATTTTCCACGTAGACTCTAGTGAGGAACACTGCTGCATTGTTCACCTTTGTCCCTCCATTTCTGTGCTCACCTTTACCCTGCCAAAGACACAGAAACAAATGAATAAGGCAAAAGAAAATAAAAAGAGCAACAAGAAAAAACCTTCTTGGGTCAGAAGTGTGGCCTAGTGGTCGAGAGCTTGCCTTACATGTGTGAAGCTCTGGGTTCAATTCCTTGTCACCATATGAAGAGAAAAACCAGGTAGTGGCACTGGGGTTCACTTGGTAGAGTGCTAGCCTTGAGCAAAAAACCTCAGTGACAGTGCCCAGGACCTGAGTTGAAGCTCCTGGAATGGCAAATGAATGAATAAATAAATAAATTTTAACCTTTTTATTTCCCTTTCCTGGAGTTCATTTTTATAAATATTAATTTTATAATCAGATGCACATAGGTATGACTTTGTGTGAATTAAAGAATTTTATTTTCTACTTGGACCCAAGCCTTCCCAAACTTCATTGAGTGTTCTGTAAATAAGAATTGGCTAATGTGCTGGAGAAACTAATATCTCATGAAAAAATATGTTTTATGGCAGCATTTGACATGATAAAAAATTGTCCTACATTTCCAGCTGCTCTTTCCATATATTTGGCTATGAATAAATGCCACTTGGCACATACCCATTTTACTTGCTATTCTTTCTTCAAGCTGCACCTGAAAATTAAATTAAATATTTATTTTCTTTTTCAATTAAGTAACCTCATTATCCCCCATTGGCCTTATGGCCAAAATTCTCATTTGGTAAGAAGATATAATAGAATTTCATAATTATGAAAATCTCCTCAATTCCTAAGGAGACTTTAATTTTATTCTATTTTATATTTACTGATGAGAAAGCGGTGAAAAAGGTACACTTGAAAAGCTCAGTAATTTATTTTCCCTCTGCAGCTAATAAGCAAATAACTAAGACATAAATAATAAGCAAACAAATTCATAAATCAACTTTACATATATTTAATATGTAGAATACGCAGTCATATGTGAAACTAAATACGTACACACATGTATACATATAAATACATGGAAAGATGTATATATATAAAAATATGGATATATTTAACTCCATATATACCTGATATTCCATGTATTAAAATATAGTTATGCAGTAGTCACTCTGTATGTATTTTCTCTGAAGTGAAAATATTAAGCTAAGACAAGTAGCTGTCAATTTGAATTAAATTCTATTTCAGAAAGAAGAAAGGCAGCTAACAAGAAAGATCAAAGTTGAATTCTAGCCAGGCCCATGGTGTCCCTTGCAGTCTTGTGTGTGGAGGGCAACAGGGGGTCTTGACAGACAGACAGGTAGAAAGATGGTTGTTTTGCTGCAAATGATTAGACAAATCTGAAGAACAGCAATAGGCTATAGTCTGAGAACAAAAGAGGCTTAAACATAGGTATATTGATCAGAGTAGATTTCCACTTATTTTAGTGCAGTGAAAAAGAATATATATATATATATGAAATCTTATTTATATTTTCAAAATGGCTCTGGCTTATTTCTGAACAACGAATGGCAAAGAAATGGGAATGGAGGCAGAGCTGTGTTTAGGAACCTCTGTGACTCAATAAGGCTGGTTTGGGAAGTAAAGGGGGATGGATTGAAATGAGAGTGTATAGGACATTTTCTATAACCATAACTAGAAACTATTGATGGATGGTAGGCTGGTGATAAGGAATATGAATCACCTCAGATAGCTGGTTGGAGCCAATCAATATGGGGACACCTGTAACTGAGTAGGAGACACTGGGAGTGGAGTATGATTCTGTGCAGAAGCAACTCAGGTGTTTTTCTCAAGTGTTGCTAAAGTTGAGGATTTATTGCATACAGAAATGCCCTTTGTACTCCATGGTTTAGGAAATGTATGGATGTGAGAGGCGAAGTCTAAATAGTCCCTGAAATAAAAATTAAAAAAATAGGAAGTTTTGGGACAAAGGAGAAGGAGGGAGTACACCGGGCAAGTCTTGTCTTACATGGCTTCCAAGGCACACTTGTGTCCTCATGGGTACTGCAGGCTAGTCAGGTGCATTGTCAGCACAACAGGGAGGTCCTCTCACAGGTTATTTCTCTATAATAGAAAACAGAACATTGGGCCAAATAGCCAACCTTAATAGTAATATGAAATTCTAGTTCAATTCTGTAAACTGAAGCCATCACAAATTTAATTTCCTCTCTCCCTCCGTTCCTTCCTTCCTATTTCCTCCCTTCTTTCCTCCTTCTTCTTTCTCCCTTCCTCCTCTGTCTCTGTCTCCTTCTGCCTGTCTGTATATCTCTGCCCATTTGTCTCTGCCTGTTTCTCTCTGTCTCTGTCTCTTTCTGTCTCGTTCCCTTCCCCCTCCCGCTCTTTCTCTCTCTTTTTCTCTCAATCTGTCTTTCTCTTATAGTAGGGTTTGAACAAAGCCTTGCACTCTTTCTTGACATTCTCATTCAAGGCCAGTGCTCCACCATTTGAAACATGCCTCCACTTCTGGCTTTTTGATAGTCAATTGGACATAAGAGTTCCATGGACTTTTCTACATAAGCTAGTTTCAAACTATCAGCTTCTTGAGTAGATAGGAATACCAATATAAGCTATTAGCACCACAAATCTGGACAATAAATATCTTCCTAAAATTCTAAATGTTTAGTGCATCAGAAATAAAGTTTAGTGAAAATGCTTCCATTATTCTGTTGCTCAGCAGCTAAACATCATTTGGACACTTCAGAAATTACCACACTATAAGAAAGCTTTCAATTGGAATGGCTTTAAAATCCTAGCTATTTTAATTTCCATCATCTTAGCAAGGGGACCTGTAACAACATGTGATTATGTTATAAACTCAATCTGAACTTTCATCTTTTACATTCATTTCATTTTTATAAAAACATAAAATAGTTAATTTTAAACATATCACATCAAACAAAATTAGGAATTGTGAACTAAGCACATAGCTTTATTTCAATCCATATGAAATATTGAATATATCTATAAACATAAAGTGAACACAATCTATATGTCTAAGTATTACATATAGAACTAGGCACTAGCTATACCTTTAAATATGTTACATAGGGAAGATTATGTATACATATCATGGAAGGAATATATTAATTCCTAATATATTTGAGAGACTTGTTGGTGAAATCAGTGTAATGTGCTGACTCTTCCTAACAGTCATCATTAATTACAAAAAATTATTACAATTACATTTTTTAAATTTCTGTACAGTTCTGGGGATTGAACCCATGGCTTTCTTTCATTTGTATTTCATTATTTTTGATAGGGTCTCACAGTTTGTCTCATCAGACTTTTAATACCATTCCAAGCTATGGTCATTTTGTTAAATACATGTTCAATTATTAAGATGCAAATTCTTCAAGGTAGATCCAGAGGTTGGATTTTTTTCTCACTGGAAGTAATGTTTAAGCAAGTTCCTAAGGTGGATTTCAAACATAGGTAAGCTTAGAGCAGTTCAATGCTTTTATCTGGTATACTGTTCCACACAGTAGCATCATTCAAGAAGATTCTGAAACAATCTCAGAAAGATTGGTTTCTAAAACATGCTTTAATAACTGAAATTCTGAAGTGTTAAGAATCATTTACTTGCCCGTAATAATTCTGTGTAGATCTTTACTTACAAAACTGACTCTAGCAACAATTACACATTTTTATTAAAGTAATTTCTTCTTATTCAAGATATAAAGGCCACAAAATCTGTGACATGCCTAAGACAGAAAACTGGTGGTTGATGTAGTAGAATTTTCCACCCAATTACTGCATGCTTTGTGTATTTCTTTTGCTTTTTCTTGATAGAAAAATACCTTTATTTTATAACCCAGAAAGAATTTTCCCGTTTTGTTCTAAATATTTAATTTTCATGCAGTTGTTTTGCATGCTTGTAGCACTGATACAGTAATCTACTTTACACAGCCATTCACTGTTTGTTCAAGTATTCTATTACAGTGTACACAGCCATTCACTATTTGTTCAAGTATTCTATTACAGTGTAAGATCATTAGTGCATATGGGAAGAATTTATGGATATCTGATCAATCATTCTCAAAACACAGATGGCAACTTAAAGAACAGCTGGTATGTCAGATACTGACTGACTTCTTAACTATTTCTTTAGGTCACATTCTTCAATTTAAAAAATAACAGCACAAATATGTCCAACCTCATGAATCTCATTAACTGACTAATTAAACTCAAAAGTGTCAATTTTCTACATTCCCTAAATCTGGAACTTTAATCTCAAATTTAAGTACATTGCAGATATTTTTTCTTCTGTATTTCACTAAGCCACACTTGGAAATAATTTGAGCATCAATAATTTAAACTTCTTTATCCTTCTAGTTGATCTTCCTTCTCAAGATAGTTACTATCTTTTTACACATTGTTTTTCATCCCGTGATTAAAGTTGTAGCCCTCATATAAACTTGGAGTTTTGTAATCATATCCAGTGTGCCAAGACAAAACTCTTTTCTGGGAGATTATCCCAGATCACCTCAGGAATGATTTCAGAACCTGGAATTACTCAACTTCTTTGCCTCCATACCACTTTAAACAGATTGATATAGAAGGAAGTAAAAGCATCTACAAGTTTCTGCATGACTGGAATTTGTCTTTTCCAACATTACATAAATATTAACAAATTTATTCATTTATTGAATTAGTTTTGTATGCAGTGCAACTCAGTGGTTCAGGATGTTTAGAGTGCTAAAATCCTGCCTTTGTTCCTAATAAATTCTCCCTCCCTCTCTCTCTCCCTCCCTCCCCATATCTCTCTCTCTCTCTCTCTCTCTCTCTCTCTCTCTCTCTCTCTCTCTCTCTCTCTCTCTCTCTCTCTCTCTCTCACTCTCTCTCTCTCTCTCTCTCTCTCCCTGTCTCTCTCTCTCTCTGTCTCTCTCTCTGTCTCTCTCTCTGTCTCTCTCTGTCTCTCTGTCTCTCTCTGTCTCTCTCTCTGTCTCTGTCTCTCTCTCTCTCTCTCTCTCTCTCTCTCTCTCTCTTTTCAATTTGCTTTGGCAATTTAATCAGTTATCTCAGCATAAAATGCTCTCTTACTTGTCTTCAAATTGTAGAGACCACCTTGCTATAGTAATGATGATGATGATGTTAACTTTATGTTGACAGTATCCAGTAATACATATTTCTTTATTAGTTAACATTTGTTCTTTTCTTTAAGTAGTTTTGCAAAAAAGTTGCCATTTAACAAAGTAGTTTATGAATGCAATTCATAGTGATCAATTTCACCCCTTTCAAAATCCTCACCCATGCCTTTTTTACCCACACCTTCCCTCAATCTTCATAATTTCTTCCATTACATCCTTTTTCTTTTCTTTTCTTTTTTTTTTTTTTGCCAGTCCGGGAGCTTGAATTCAAAGCCTGAACACTGTCCTTGGGCTTTCTCAAGGCTAGAGCTCTACCATTAGAGCCACAGCACCACTTCCAGCTTTTTTCTATGTATGTGGTACCAAGGAATTGAGCCCGGGTCTTCATGCATGCTAGGCAAGCACTCTACCACTAGGCCAAACTCCTGGCCCAATTTCTTTTTTTTTTTTTTTAATATTTTTTATTTTAATAAATAAAAGGGTTACATGATAGTTGCCAGATAGAAGGTGCATTAATTCACATACATTGATACCCTTTCACATGTCTTGGTACCCATTACCGTCCCCCCCCCCCACCACCCACTCCCCGTCTTGGTTTTCCCCCCTTCCCTATCAAATTTCAAATAACCAAATACAAATAAAATACAAATAACCAAATACAAATAAATTCAATATATCAGATAACAAAGTGAGATACTTTCTGGCCCAATTTCTTACATTATATTCTTGACTGCCTTCCAATAGATCCCCGAATACTTCCTTTCATATCTTCATAGAGGACTGCTTCAGCAGTAGTTTTAGAACAGGGAAATTTCTTCTACCTTAAAACTGGGTGCACTGGCTCATGCCTGTAATCCTAGCTACTCTGGAGGCTGAGATCTGAGAACCCGAGACTCTTATCTCCAATTAACCTCTAGAAAACAGGAAGTGGGATTGTAACTCAAGGGAAGGGCGGTAGCCTTGAGCTGAAGAGCTAAAGGACAGTGCTCAGGCCGAATTCAAGCTCCAGGACCCACAAAAGAAAAAAAGAAAGAAAAAAAAAAAGAAATTTTCTCTACCTTATTTATGGAGCTGTATTTTCTGAAAAATTCATACCTAATGGAAATGGAATCAGTAGCTTATTTCATATTATCATCACAGCTATAGTGTAATATTTTCAGTTCTAAATTCAAATCTCTCTCTCTCTCTCTTCTGTCTTCCCTACAATATGAACAGGTTTGATTCAATACTTACATCCTTCTTCCCACTTTTTTCTACTTCTCTAGGATATTCCCCACCTCATCAGGGATGGAAATCTCTGACACTGTGAATTAAAATTAATCTGCCTTCTTTTGAGTTGACTTTTCTCAAGTACAAAGTTAATTACTATGTCAATAGCTTTTAGCATTAAAATGCATACTCTTTTCTCATGTTTGCAACTGTATCTTTTATTATGATTTTTAATTTTTATTATAAAGGAGATGTATAGATGGGTGATAATTACATGTGCCAGGTAATGTGTACATTTCTTTTTTGGACAAGGTAAGCCCTTCCCTTGCTCTTTCACAGTGTCACCCAACCCCACCCAACCCTTCAAAGTTTCTGCTCTCATTTTCTCATGTGTATGCTGGATGTTAGGACTCATTCAAATTCTTGGTTGCTTTCTTTAGAAAACTTTTGCCTTGCTAGGCATCTTCTTTTTTCCTTTTCTCCACCATTTCCTTAGTTGTGTTTCTATTCATTTTGAGATGTCACCTGATAGCTCCCACAGTTTTATGACAATCCCTGTGACTTTCTCTGTGATACTCAGACTACTTAATGATTGCATTCTAATATCCAACAAACATCTAAATCAGAGCGTGTTGGAAAATGAACTCTTATTTCCCACTTAAACCTGCATGTGTTGTTTTGTACTGGGTGAATGCGCCAATGTTTGCTGAGTCACCACAGTAATATTATAACACATAAATAAAACCCAAATGTCCTTTCCCTAACCTTAAAAGTTGTAATAATCAATCTTTCAGAATTGTGGAAAATTTTGTTTCAAAATATTTAAAAAACATTTAGAGACATAATTGAAATTATAATAAAAGCTTCATAAAATATTCTAAAGCAAGTAATAATTAAATTAAGGAAACAATATTTTTAATGGAATTTTAGGAAGCTAAGTATAGTGGATAATTCCTGTAATGCCAGGTATTTGGCAAACAGATATGACACAATCACAGTTTGAAGCTAATCTGGGCAAAATTGTTGTTCAGAACTCATCTCAACAAACAAAACTGCATATAGAAGTCCACAGTCTAAGAATGTGCGATATTTACGTAGTAGGATCAAATTTTGAATCTGGAAGCAAATAACAACAATAATTTGAGTTCTTATCTAAAAAACAGTTTAGTAAAAAGTAACCTGTATTTGTAGGTATCCAGGAGGCTGAGATCTGAGGATCATGGTTTACAGCCAGTCTTGCATGGAAGTCCAAGAATATTATCTCCAATTACCCACCAGAAAATACCAGAAGTGCCACTGTGTCTCAACATGGAGGAGTGCTAGCCGTGAAGAGCCCAAATTTCAAGCCCCACAAATGACAAAAAAAAAAAAAAAAAGGACCAGGGCTTGACTTACATAGTAGAGTACCAGTCTAGCAAGTAAAATGTTAGACAAAAATATTTGCCAGTCCTGGGCTTGAGCTCAGGTCCAGAGAACTGTCTTTGGGCTTTCTCAAGGCTAGAGCTCTACCACTTGAGCCTCAGCACCATTTCCAGGTTTTTTCTATGTATGTGGTACCGAGTAGCTATACCCAGGTCTTCGTGCATGCTAGGCAAGCACTCTATCAGTAGGCCAAACTCCCGGCCCAGCAAGTACAAAATTTTAAATCCAAACCCCAATAGTACATTTTTTTTCCAATATTTTCAACCAATGCAAAATAAGCTATTACAATTATTTTGATTAGTCTTCTGTTCTATATCCTGAATTTTTTACTTCAAATATAATAATCAAAATATAATTTTTTATTAATATCTTTAGGCTAAATATCAGACATTAAATATCATATATATTTCCAAAGTCAACACATAAAATAAGAAAGCAGTAAAAAAATTATTCACAAATGACAAAACTTTTCAAGATAGAGTATTTACAAAAATGAAATATTTAATTTTTCATAGTTAGGTTTAAAATACCAAATGGCTTCCTTAGTAGCCTTTAGCATTTCAATTAAGTAATTTTATTTCCCTTAGTACATGTAGAATGACAAAGGAAATTTGAAATTTGATTTGGTTCAAATATATTAGAAATAAATATGAGAAATATACTTTCTTTTCAGTTACACTCTAAATTTCAGTATTTAACTCATGCAAAAGATATTTCTTATCAATTATTTGGAACCTATAGTGTACCATAAGTCCTGTTGTGACAGCTCATAATTCCTTATTCCTTGTCCATGCAATAGTTCTTGTCTCTGTGGGAAATCTCAGGCACCAATATTTTTAAATTTAAAATGTATGAATGCAGGTTGTTTATTTCTATCCCAGCAGTGGTTTTACTTTATTAGTTGGTCTTTGTTGGAGTGGATGAGTGAGATAAAGATGAGGTATGTGTTGTTGTTTATGCTAAACTATATCCACAATTGTCAAATACCAAAGTTGGAGTTGATCAACACAGTCACAGTTACTCATGGTCCTGAAGGGAGGGGAGGCTGTACTCTTTATAAAGATTAAAGACCAGGGGCCAGGAGTTTGGCCTAGTGGTTAAAGTGCTTGCCTAGCATACACGAAGACATGGGTTCGATTCCTTGGTACCACATACATAGAAAAAAGCCAGAAGTGGTGCTGAGGCTCAAGTGGTAGAGCTCTAGCCTTGAGAATGTCCAAGGACAGTGCTCAGGCCCTGAGCTCAAACCAAGGACTGGCAAAAAAAAAAATAGATTAAAGACCAGATTTTAATATCTGGGAGACTAATAAATCGTCAGTAATTTACAATACTCACTAAAATGTTATATATTTTATCTATGTAGACAATTCTCATACTTTCACATAAAGGTTCATTTATTTGGTAGTTAAGTTACAGATTAAAACACATGGAAAAAAATCGTGTCTTTTCAGAGTGTTTACAAACCATACCTTAAAAAACCAATACATTTTTTAAAAAAGTAAAATAGATCTAACTAGGCTATTTCTCAAAAGAAAGCATTAAAATCATTTCAAGGTTCATGAAAAAAAATAGTTTGCCATCACTAATTTTAGCAGAAACATAGCCAGAATGACACATTGCTTTTGCCCACTGATATTGATTTTCAAATATTCTGAAGACAACCAGTGCTGATGAGATAGTACATTGTTGGAACCATTGTAGGAAAAAATAGTGGTGGTAGTTCTCATAACTTTAAAAATAGAACTATGATATGATTCAGATATCCTTCTCTTGAGTGAATAGCCAAAGGAAATGAAATCAGTTCATCAAAGAGACCTTTGCTCTCCATGTCTACTTCAGTCCCATTCACAATAGGCAAGAAATGGAAACAACCTAAGTGTGTGTGGCATGATGAAGGGATAAAGAAATGGGGTGGAAACACACTGAATACTGCTCACTCCTGAAGGACAATGGAAGCTGTTATTTGCACGAGCATGAATGGCAGGCGAGAGGATGGGCAGTAAGCCAGCTCGAAAAGACACTCCTACATGGGCTCTGAAAGACTGACCTCAAAGGAGATGGAAAAAGCAAAAAAGCAGCACTAATCAGAGGGAGGGAAGGGGAGGAAAGGAAAGGATGAGGAAAGTTTTATTATGACAATTAGATTGGAGACAGGAACTACAGTGTGCTACTTCTACATAGGATTATGTAATCTTCAAAAATATACTATATGTTTTCAAAAACTTTAAGGAAACCCTTGTCAAAGTTCACACCAGAAAAAACAAAAGATGGCAAAGACTCGAGCAATTATGTGTCTTGAAAATCATCTAAACATTACACATTTTCATGTACACTTCATGTTATTTGGTACATTATTATTGGCTTTAATGTTAACTTTTATAGTTTTATGTATCGAAATGAAGTAAAATATGATATATTCATATATCTAGCTACCTAGCTGTCTGTATATATATTACATCTACAAGTATCCTGAATTGTAAAGGAATAATAAATGTATAGGTAGATATATTTACATTAACTTAAATATCTTCTCACCTGTGTTCAAATATCAAATGGTGCTCTAAAAATTTGAATAATTGTTTTTTGTTCTGTATGAAATTAGAAAATTATTCTTTTAAAAAATGGTATCAGTCTAAAGTTATATCATGCAATTTATCTAAAACAGAACTTGATTTTACACACCTCCCTTAGGATCTCTCCATTGACCTTAATGTTAATCTTCTTAATTTTCAGTAGAAATAGATCTTTTGGATGAGCTACAATTTTAATGCTAATTTTAAAAGCAAATAATCAAGTGGGTAAATGTCAAAAGTACATGTTCTATTTTTATAATATATCTGAATTATTGGAAGTCTAAGGAGAAAAAATTTGTACACAAATAGAAACTTAGCATAGAAATAAAATATTATGAAATAACAATTAACTGAATCAACATTTGAATACAGATGCCTGAAATATATCACAATTTTTTTCTTCTCTCTATTAATTGTGCTAGAAATTTTCTCTGTCTAGTATGCTTTTTAATACTAAAAATAGCTATCTTTCTGTGCTTGGTGCAAGGGACCTACACTATTTTACATTGGTTCTACTCACTAATTATCACTGAGATGCAAAGTAGATTTCTTAGTAAGTCACATTCAAATGATAGAAATTAAAAGTTATTTCTGAATGTGCTTTGAGAAGTTCTCATTTTATTGCAGTCTTATGAATTAAAACACTGTTGTAGCTCTTGAACACACTGTAAAGGCAGTAGATTATTTTCACACTTGCGTGTATGTAAAAACAGGCCTTTGGCAAGCCGCATGGTAGATAAAATGAAACGCTAGATTGATAATAAGGTGAAGATATTTCCACTTCCATGTTAAAAACCCAATTTTGTTAAGCCCAGTTTGTGTCTGGTTGCCTGCCTGAACTCTGCTCATTTTACTATGAATTGTTCACATTTCTCTCTTTTACCTTTGATATTCATTGGGCATTTTTGTGTCCAGTGCCACTATTCTGCCCATGAATAGACTGTGCTCCCAGGAAGAAATCTCTATCTAATTTAAAAAAATCGAATGTAATTAAAAATCTAATGGAGTCCATATAAATTACAGATCCAACAAATATAGATTTGTCCACAAGTGTGAACAAGCTGTTGTGTTGCATTCTCCATGAATGAATGCGGGGTAATACGATTTGATCAGGGTTTCAGTAAGATTCTGGCAAAGCTTATCTCTCCACACCTATGTCAGTCCTGCTCAGTATTCCTTTGCAATTCTTGTTCCCAGCAAGGACACTGCATGTGCTTTCTGAAGCCTAAGCCTGGACATCTGTCATTGGTGAAGTTATCTTTGTCATGTTGGTAAATAGGTACACTTACTACTTGGTGAATTCTAAAATATGTTTGCTTCATGGAAAGCTCATTGAGAGATGCTGAAAAAATGAGTGTAAGGATAAACTCAGAGAATTTTTATCTCTGCAATATAGAAGCAAAAATCATCTCAGCTTAAAAACTGTAAAAGTCATAAGTAGCTGGGTACTAGCAGCATTTGCTTGAAATTATAGCTACTCTGCAGGCCAAGATCTCAGGAATGAGGTTCAAAGTCAGTTCAGATAGGAAAAATCCGTGAGATTCTGAGCTCCAATTAATGGACTAAAAGACCAGAAATGGAGAGGTGCCTCAGGAATCCTGAAGAGAAAATATTGAAATCAAGAGCAAAAAGCCCCAGTAGAAAAAGAATGTTGAAATGGTTGACATTAATCGACAAATTATATTCATAAACTGTTTTGTTAAATGGCAACATCTTTGTACTATTACCTACAGACAAACAATAAAACAATTAAAATAAGACAAAAGTTAAACAAATAAAAGAATGAAAATGGCCATTTAGGAAGTAACAAGATCATGTATAAAGAACAAAGCAAAAGAACAAACAAAAGCAGCTTTGATATTTTAAAATACACTTGTTTATGTGCTTTATGTATGTGTGTCTTTAGTTATATGATTCTTTTTGTGGGTCACGGGACTTAAACTCAGCCTGGGTGCTGTACCTGAGTTCTTCAATTCAAGGCTACCATCCTACCCCTGGACTTGTCCCCAAACTCTTCAGCTCTAGGCTAATGCCCCCTTGAGCCAAGTCATACATAGCATTTTTTTTTTCCAGAGGTTAATTGGAAATAAGAGTCTCAGGCTCTTTTGTGCTCAGACTGGCTTTGAACCTTGATCCTCAGATCTCAGCCTCCTGAGCAGCTAGGATAACAGGCATGAGCCACTGTGTATGGCTTATTTATATGATTTTTAATGTGCTCTATTTACATCCCTTTATATGGTTTTACTTGTAAACATCTGGAAAGCAGGAATTCAGGAATACATAAGTATCTAAAAACCTTCTGGTATGGTTTTCAGCAAAGGAATGAATTACTATGTTTATCTGTCGTTAGCAATCAGAACCAATAAAAGGTTCATAGCATTATACATTATTGCTAGTGAAAGATATTTTAGAGTAACCAAGCTAATAGGATTCAAATTTTACTGTGCTTTTCATGAAAAATGTGAAGACCACAGGAGGCTAGTTACTCAGGAGGCTGAGGTCTAAGGAATGAAGTTCAAAGCCAGCCTGCATAGGAAAGCCCATGTGACTCTTGTCTCCAGTTAACCATCAGAAAACAGAAAGTGGTGCTGTGGCTCAAAATGAGAGAGTTATAGTCTTGAGCAATAAAGCTCTGCAACAGAGCCTAGGCTCTGAGCTCAATCTGCACTAAAGACAAAAAAAAAGTAAAGATTTATTTATAAGCAAATATAAAAATATGTAAAACTTAAGACTAAGTCATTCACAAGCTAAAATTGCCATTGGTAGTTCTGATATTGAGAGTACTTAGCTGTTTGTGAATTGTAAACAATTTAAGTACAAGAGATGAGACACAGATATAGCTAATGTAAGTAATTGGTATAATTATGAATGAACAGTGTTAGGATTTTTTAGTTTGCAATAATACTTTATAATGTTGATAAAGCCTTTTTTCTTTCCTATTATTGTTATTACCTGTCTTTATAAACTAGAAATAAATTTAAGATCATATTTTTTATTAAAGAATTTATTAATATTGATTTTTTACTTCAAATGACATTTAATAAACAAGTATTCAAGAAGAGAATCTCTATATACAATCACTGGCACTTAGATTTTAGAATGTAATTAAAATTAGGCTGAGGGTTTGTATGTCATATATACATATTAATCTATGTAATAAAACCTTATTACTATAGAATCATAAATTTTTATGTCTATGTAGTTGTGTTTATATTTCCAGTACCATGTACATAGCATTACATATATAAATATTGATTCCTAGCTCTTGTACTGTTTGGATCTAATATCCACATATTAAGGATACCATGCACCTTTTGTTCCTTTGTTCTTGACTTGTCTCACTCAACATGACCTAAGATCACATTTTATTGATAATCCACATCACATGGCAACAATCAACATGCTTTTGTAAGTTGTACTTTCTGAAGTAGATGAGCCTTAAGAGAAGATTATAAGCATTTGTTTCACATATTCTGGGCACTTAAAGAGAGAATTAAAAACACCCCAATTAATGCTTGGAACATTACTGTGTGCTGAGTAATTAACAATTCAAATAACAGTTCAATACAAGACATGCTCTGCTAGATGTGAAATATCTTTTACAGCTGCTTATTGCACTGACTTCTTTCGAAAAGTAGACTGAATCCCTTATCCAGTTTATATGAGTCAGTTTAGCTTGTGTCACACAAATCATTTGCCTAATCATAAGAAAGTTTTCTTGCAGCTATCAGGATTTAGTTTCAGGACTGTATGGGAGACTTGACTTGACATAGAGTCTCAATTTTAATTTTTAGACCTTTAACTTTTCCAGTACCCAAAATATTCTGTCTTGAACGCCTACGAGTTCCTTGACTGCATCTCCTGTTTTGTTTGCTTGTCAGATCTCAGGCATTTTGGAACTTTCACCATCACTCTCCCCAACCACATGCCATCAATGAACCTTGTATATCATAAACCTTCTAGGAACAGGCAAACAGCCTCCAGCAACTGACTGCCTGTCTTTTCCAATGTTGTCAGGTTTTGGTCTTGATGTCTGAACTGTTTGCTGTGAATTTCACAGAAACACCCAGTTTCTCTCTATTGGAAGTTGGTTCATTGTCAGCTGGACGGGGTCAGTTCATTGTCCTTCTCCACCCATGTCCAGCCTAATCTTTCCACAATTCACGGATATATATCTAGCCTTAATGTGTGATTCTATTTCCAACTGGTTTTTCATATTTTTAAATCAAATATTTCCATTCTTATGGTCACTTGCCAACATTTAGTAAAGTAAACCAAAAGAATATTCTTGCTAGGTACTGGTGGCTCACACCTATAATCCTAGCAACTCAGGAGGCTGAGATCTAAGATCTCAGTTTGAAGCCAGCCAGGGCAGCAAAGTCCATGAGACTTTTATCTCAAATAACCAGCAAAAAAAGCTGGAAGTGGAGCTGTGGCTCAGGTGGTAAAGCGATATCCTGAGTTGAAGCCCTGGACTGGCATACACACAGACATACATAGACAGACACAGTCACAGAGACACACACACACACACACACACACACACACACACACACACACACACACACAGTTTAAAGGTTGTCTATCTCAAACCTTACCAGCCTGGAATCCATTTTATAATGTATTTGCATGGATTAAAGACCTGTCAAGAAATAGAATCAGGTTAATGTCTTCCAAGACAAGAGTATCCAGCACACACAGCTCAAATATTCGGTTTGGTTATCAGCCTGAACACATTCCTTATAAAAACAGTATTTAAAGGGCTCACATTCTACAAAATTGTTTTCAAGGTGGTAAACAAAATAATAGACCTCTGAGTATGCCTCTGTGTTTAATCTAATAAATATATTGGCTGCTTTGTGTTATATATCATGGTGGGAAATAAAATTTGCTGATGAAATTGTTGTCTAATGAGCATAACAAAACCACACTGGCTCTTTAAATGTGGAAGATCCAGTACTAAAGATGAAATGTGGGGGAATCTCAGCTGCTCAAAGGTGGTTTTGAAGATAGAAGAAGTGTCGGTGTTCTTAGTAATGCTCTCTCTAGAGGCTGGGAGAGCCAAGGAAATGAATTCTGCCTTAAGGAAGGTTCCAGAAGGAATAAAACTCCACAACCACCTTGTATTTATTTCCATTAAAACAGTCAGATAATTCTCTTGTGAAGAAATGTAAGGTGTGATGTTTATTATGTAATACTTTAAAGCTGTGTTATAACAGCAATTAGACTAATACAGCAACAATTCAACGATACTTAAAATTTCCTGGAATAAATGTTTCTGATTATAGAGCAGGTAACAATTAAAATTTTCTCAAATAAAGATTGCTAATTATGGAGCCTTATCATGATTCAAGTTTTAATTACTTTGAGTTTAAAGGGGAATACTGAGCCTCATAGAAATAGGATAAAATTTCTTAGGATTAGCATAGAAATCCCTCAAAATGAAATGGCAACCTTAGCAATACCTTCATAAAATACCTTCAAATGGATGATCATACTCAAGAAAGCTTCTGAATATTTATTACTAATACTATTATTATTATTATTTGTAAGTCTCTTCCCTAACTTCTAAGTTGAATTTATCATGCTTTTTATTAATCTTACATGGTACTCATATATTTGTTTACCTGCTTGAAAATATAAATGAAAATATACTCGGAACAACTTAATTCTGATCTGAGTCACTGTGAGGGAGATAGTATTCAGAGTGTACTCAGATATGTATATGAGGATATCTTTACTTTCCTTCCCTCAACACAGAATTTGAGAGGAAAGGAAGTGCCTGATGTTGCTCTTTGATGCACTGTGCATTTTATTCTATTAGTGTGATCTCTGTGTTTCTAAAAGAATTACACTTATCATAATTGGGATTATCAAATATGTAGGAAAGGAACCTAAAATTTCTGTGTGGTTCTTCCTGCTCCTCACAGTTAGGTACATCTGATTCAATACTTGCCTACATCAATACCACCCAATAAAGGTGGTATATCTGCCAGATAAATAGGTGCATTACTTCTCACACATTGATACCCCTTCTCATATTTTTCTACCTGTTTCCCTCCCCTACCTCCTACCAATAATCTTGTTTTCTGCCTTTCCCTTTCCTATTTCAAAAAAAAACATATATACAATATATCAGGAAACAAAGTCAGATACAGTAACAATATGAGATTAACCAAAGGGCAACAAAAGAGAAGAGAAATAACATAGTACATTAAGAACAACAATCACACAAGATAAAGCTCTTGTTTCCATATCCTGGAGATCCTTTCATTTAGACTCATCCTATATGACCTTATATATCTAGGTTTTGTGCTATTGTAATCCTCTACTAGGAGAGTCCAAAGTGTGTACTAATTTTTACAAATGAGGGAAACAAATGAGCCTATTTTCCTTTGTGTATGGCTTGCCAATACAAATTTTTAACTTTCTACAGTTACTTTCCATAATAATTCAATGTCCTAAACAACTTTTTTCCTTTCTTTTTTATTTTTGTATGTCTCCTTTGACTCTTACGTACACAGTTACCAATCCAACTGGCACATACCTGAAGATGTAAAAACAGAATTAAGAGACTTCATTTAACTACTTCTTTGTTTTCTGTACATCCTTACCTATTAAATTTCTGATCATGTAACCACTATCTTGAATTTGATGGTCGAATAAACATTTCTTCCAAGATATCTTTCCAGGTATGCCCTAAAAAATCAAAAGACAACTTATTTATATTATTAGGATAATTATTTTCTTACCCTAATGTATTTTTGTATGCTTTGTTTCCATTAAACTTCATCTTTTACACATAATTGAAAAGTTACAATATTTAATGATATGAAAATGCATGGCTTAGTTTCATTAAAAAATTGTTTCCCTTTGGAATGAGCAAATGAAAAGAAATAAGACTTTATAAGTGTGTGCCTGTGGATTTCCATATAAATAAATAGAAGAAATCAAAGTGCTTG
Source organism: Megascapheus bottae (assembly GCF_031878675.1). Classification (NCBI taxonomy): domain Eukaryota; kingdom Metazoa; phylum Chordata; class Mammalia; order Rodentia; family Geomyidae; genus Megascapheus; species Megascapheus bottae. The sequence continues at coordinate 20,021,787 of NC_143509.1, forward strand.
CAACTTATAATATTCATCTTCTGCTTAAGTAATAAAGCAATATTGGGAACAGTAATATTTTGTAAATATTTGATATGTTTATTGCATATTTTGATGAGTTTAATCTTAATCTGTACTTTTTTATTTAAAAACTCTTATCATCTACTTTACTAAAGTCATCAAGTTGTGTCACTAGGTTTCATGTATAAGAAATATGCTATCATGCAAATTTTTCTCTTTGATATAAATACCATGCAAGATAATCATTCTGTAAAATACTTTGCTTAAAACGATGAACACTCTTCTCTTATTTTCCTGATTGGCATATTAACTTGAGAAGTGTATGTGGCCTATTTTTTAGCACAGTAGTTTCTTTGGAATCTCATGGAGAGATAGAAACTCCTTCTTTCATTCCTTCCATGTGGATAGTATTTTAGAGCTTGGATAAAGTGAAATAATAGATGTCTGTGTGCTTTATTTTCATGAACCTTATAAGAGTCATCAAGCCTAAATAATCTGTCTCACAATATTTCCAAAGGGCCTACATTTCTGTCAATTAAAATCACTCTTTATGGGTGCTTCTAAGAAAATGAACTTTTAATGCAGCACCCCACAGGGGAAAGGATATTGGTGTCGATTTATCTTTATTGCAATTTGGCTCAGGCAAGTTGCAGAATCCAGTAGAAAAATAAGGAAATAAACAGGTTGTATTAGAGGTGAGAAATACCAGAAAAAAAATATATATATACATGTTAAGCAGCCTTTACCAAGGGTAAATCCCCAGTGACCTCCTTTGATATGAACCTCGATTTTCCACTCTTTCAACAAAAGGTTTTTCACATTTGGTGTATTTCAGCTTAATTACAAATAATGCAGTTGTTTAATTAAGTTCAAATCATGCCTTGATTCCAGTGAAGGTAGGCAATTTAACTTCACTGTATGTCTCAGGGAGGAATTTCAGGCCTGCAGGTAGTCATTCATCTCTAGGAAGTATAGACACAATGCATGCTAGGAAGGCTGATGGCCGGTTGGACTCTATCCCTTATATGAAATTCCCAAGCTGTCTATTTCCTAAAGTATGTTCATTTACTTTCAAAAGGCAATTCTGACTTTCTCTGTGGAAAACTAGGAAATATTTTCCTTCTTAGAGAGGTACCCAAGAAATAATTTTGCACAGTTTGAAAGTACATGGAAAAAATTATCAGACATTATATTTGATAAGGGCTTGGTTTGATTTTTTTTCAAGATACCTGTAGGAATTGCAAGTGGGAGAAAATTTAATCACGTGTATACAGGAGAGGAGATCTATCTTCTGAGCAAGGAGTCACTTATAAGGGAAGCAAATTGAATGTCAATCACTAAGACTACTAGTTGATTGTTTGATAGCATTGTCACTCTGTGTCATCATGTATGGAATGCTGGTCATGATAAAAATACAAGATAACCCAAAAGGTATCTGCAATACTAGGATAGGCATGCATACCCCATTCTGTGCCCTTTAGATCTATTGCTTACTAAACAAAAGAAATTTCTAGAAACCTGAAGATTATTTATTGTTATTATTTTTGTCGGTCATGGATCTTGAACTCTGGGCCTTAAGGTTGTTCCTGAGCTCTTCAGCTCAAGACTACTGTCCTACGCCTTGAGCCACAGAGCCATTTCCAGTTTTGTAGTGGTTAATTGGAGATAAGAGTCTCATGGACTTTAGTGCCTGGGCTGGCTTTGAACCATGATCCACAGATCTCAGCCTCCTCAGTAGCTAGGATTATAGATTTGAGCCACTGCATCCCACAAACAGACTATTTTTTTTAAATCAAAGCTCAGTAATATATTGCAAACTTTACTGAAGTGTTATATCCACATTGCCTTTTCCATAATATTAGCTTTGCATTATGTTCCCTTTCAAAAATGCTAAAATATTTATATGCATTTAAATATACTGTCATCAAATCCATGCTAAAAGCTTTTCTCAAATGCTAAATCTTATGTGAACATGAATACAAATGTAAATGAATATAGGTAATCTCCTTTCACATATCAGTGCTAGAGGCTTTTGCTTTAAGGATTTTCATGTCTCTTTGACTTCTGGTTGAAGTCATAACCCTAAAGGATCCTGTTTGATGTTGCACATGCAAATCTTATAGTATGATACAGTTGCAATGATTATTTTAATTAAGTACTTTGCTTTAGAAGCTTGTGCATATGTATATATTCAAAAGCAAAAATTAATGATTTTAAAGTTATATAATCTCTTTCTATATATAGTTTTACACCATGAGTCACTTATTAGTTTAAATGAGTATGATTCTAAAGGAAAATATATCTTATATGTTAAAAATCAGTTAATACAGTTTACGAGAGAGAGTGCAGTGGCTGAAGTTCAAGCCCCAGAACCTGCACACACACACACACACACACACACACACACACACACACACACACACACACAATGCATGCACATGCATGTGTGTGCATGCAAACACACATAAAATGTATTAATAAGACTACACATATATACTATATGCATACACATATATTATATTATATATATTATATATAAGTATATATAGAAATTATTCCATGTCAGTATATGTGTTTGACTATAAGATTATATATATACATAAACACATATGTTGAATGTCCTTCTGCACAGCTATTAAATATTCAAGGATCATTATTCAACTCATGTGTACATGTGTAGTGAAATAGTATAGCAGTAAATAATGAAGCTAGATAAAGAATAAAATCCTACCATCCCTCCACTTTATGTCTTTTTCTTCCCTTCTCCTTTCTTTTTCAATGGAGTCTCCCTGGAGTGCTTTGATCTTTGTGGATATGAATGTTCAGATCTCTTTCAAGACTTGGCAAGCTTTCAGCTATTATCTTTTCAAGTACATTATCTTCTCCTTACATATATGCTTTTGGAATGCCCATATTTGTTTAGTTAATGTGGCTAAGTAGTTTTCATAGGCTTTCTTCATTGGTTAATTTTCATTGTTTTGTTTCAATGTTTCATTCTTTTTTTTTAATCTCTCTGAGGTGCATCTTTCTTTTCTTTCTTTCTTTCTTTCTTTCTTTCTTTCTTTCTTTCTTCCTTTCTTCCTTCCTTCCTTCCTTCCTTTCTTTCTTTCTTTCTTTCTTTCTTTCTTTCTTTCTTTCTTTCTTTCTTTCTTTCTTGCTTGCTTGCTTGCTTGCTTGCTTGCTTGCTTGCTTGCTTGCTTGCTTGCTTGCTTGCTTGCTCCCATTGTGGAGCTTGGACTCTGGGACTCTGTGCTGTCCCTGAGCTCTTCAGTTCAAGACTACTGCCCTACCCCTTGAGCAACAGCACCACTTCTGGTTTGCTGGTGGTTAATTGGAGATAAGAGTCTAGCACATTTTAGTGCCCAGGCTGGCTTTGAACCGCAATCCTCAGGTCTCAGTCTTCTGAGTAGCTAGGATTACAGCACCACACTTAGCTTCTCTGAGCTATTTCAACTGAAAAAGTATTTCTTCTGTTCAACCCAGTCTGTTGTTTAACTCTCACTTGGATTTGTTCTTTGAGCAATTAACGTCATTAGCTCCAACATTATGTTCATTTCTTTATATATGGGTCTTTGCTGAATTTCTCGGACATAATTACTTTTTTCCTTTCACTGGAATATCTCTATTCCCTTGCATCTCGCTGTGTTTCCTTGGGATTGTTCTTTTGGACTTCTTTTTCGGTAATTTGTCATTTGTCCTTATTGTGTGATCTCATTCTGGAAGGTCCCGACTCCCCGCTCTGTCTTGTATTCTATTCTCCCATTCTACAGAACCTCCACGCCTCTGCTATCAATCATGGCTTCCAATTCCATGGAGTGGATTTGTTTTGGTTCTTGTTTGTTTTGAAAGGATTTTGTTTAGATAGATCATAGGGTGAGGGTAACATGAGAGCTGAGTGACACGAGCAGCATCTTCTGCCATGATTTCTTCAGCTACCGTCCGTAAGTCTCCACACAAGGACTTGGTCCTGTGCAGATCTGGATGTGGGCTAGGGGTGAGAGTACCAAGGTCTCAGGACAGTGATTGCTGATGGTTCTGACAGCTGAGCGGGTGGCAGTGGCTGGGGTTCAGAAGGGATATCATGTCTTCTGAATTTCTGCAGAGATGAACATTAGCATCAACAGCGTCGTTAGGGGCAGAGCCATCATAATGGAACTGTCGATGTGAAAGTCAAGATTTGATCAGTTCTGTTTTGATCAGGATTGGGCTCCCACTTAAATTCTGGGCTCCCGGAAGACCCTGGCTAAGTTCCTGTCTTATTTTTTTCCCAGTCATTCTTGCTTGAAATGCACGTGTTTCATTATCCTCACCCTTCCAGGTGTACAAAACAAGTTGTCAACATGATCCTGTTTACTCTGTCCTATGTGATTCTCTGGTTTCTAATAAACCCCACTATCTCCTGTTTTAATTATCTTTATAACATTGTTTACCTATGAAAGAGCTATGATGATTAAAATGGTAATTTTTAAAAATTTAAAGCTCAGAATGTAACCGTCTGGCATATTTGAATGTGTAAATGACAGCTACTCATGTGTAAGTGGAAATACTTTAAAAACATGAAAAGAAAATGTGTTGAGGGCCAGGAGTTTCCCTAATGGTAGAGTGCTTGCCTAGCATGCATGAAGACCTGGGTTCAATTCCATGGTACCACATGTGTAGAAAAAAGCCGGTAGTGGTGCTGTGGCTCAAATAGTAGAGCTCTAGACTTGAAAAAGCCCAAGAACAGTGCTCTGGCCCTGAGTTCAAGCCCCAGGACTGGCAAAAAAAAAAAAAAGAAAATGTTGAAGTAGTTTCCTAGAGCAAAAAAGGAATGCATTACTAGAAAAAAGTCTATTGAACTGTGTGTGTGTGTGTGTGTGTGTGTGTGTGTGTGTGTGTGTGTGTGTGCATATCTTCATGTTTATGGATGTGGATGTTGATGAACATTGTGTTTCAGATCTGTGTGTATGCATATCTCCACATATGTGTTTCATGCATATATATCTGTAAGATCTATTTTAATCTATTTTAGTGTAAGCTTTGCTATTTATTTTTTTATTCTGAAAAAATATATTATTACTTATTCCTAGGGATACCTAAAGAAGTTGGATGCAACATTTTATAATTTATTAAAATGAAAATCTTAACAAAACACATGGTAAGGTATCTGGCATGTATTAAGAGCTTAATTGTTATTGTGAAGCTTTTAAATTCCTTTTTAAAAAGAATTCTCTTTGGTAATCTTGGTTCTCCAATCTCTTTCAACCAGTCTTTCTTAGGAATTTACTAACTCAACAGGGATGTCAGTCACTCATACCTACAATCTTCACTTCTGAGGAGACTATAATCTGAGGATCACAGACAAGAGCTAGGAAGCCCAGGAGACACTTATCTTCATTATAACTACTGCAGAGCCAGAAGTGGAGCTGTGGCTAAAGGGATAGAACATCAACCTTGAGCAAAAAGCTTGGATGCAGCTGCTGAGCCCTGAGTTCAAGCCCAAGGATGGGTACCCAGAAAAAAGAGAAAGGGAACAGGAAATGAACAGAGTCTGTTTTCAGATAATGTTCAAGTCCGTAGGGAAATTTTGAACAGCTATCTAGATTTCAAGCATGCAAATATTTCACATCAATCATTTATTTGGCCTATTTTCTTATTATTGGAAATAATGTAGTCTGATAATAAATAATAAATGCAATTCTGACATGTTGATATGAGTAACAATTTTACTGAATCCTTTGATGGATATCTGTGGTCAAACATAGATTCAGTTTTAAGCAAACGGCCATTATATGCAAGTGTCTACTCTATTGATCTACTTCACTGTCTCTGACTTTGACATCTTGAGATTTACAAAATATCAGATAACTGGCTTATCTCCAGCATAAGAAGGAAGCTTAGCTTGCTACATTGCAGATTATGCAGAGTATTTCTTCAATATAACTTGCCATCAGAAGAGCAGGATAAAATAGGGGCATGTGCATGTCAAGTTCTTTTACATAAAGCAAACATATGGTAAAGGGGGGAGGAAAAGGGGGACAAAAACAGAAGAGGTATCAATGTTTGAAAAGTATTGTACCCACTACCTGACAAATGTAAGTGTAACCCCTCTATACATTATCCAACAATAAAATGCATTTTTTTTAAAAAAGAAACAGCAGTACATCTTTGTCATTTTGACTTTAAAGAATGATAAGCTTTATTCCTAAAGAGAAAACTCTTAGAAACATATTTGACATTTAAGATACAAACTTATAAAAATAAATAAAAGAGAATTATTTATCTGTGACTGTTCTCTTCTGGGAATAGGGCTATTTTCTTCTTACACAATAAGAGTGAATCTCTTTTCTTGAATTCTTCTACAGACCCCAATTCTCTTTGGTGAAGAATATTCTTGATTATAAGTATTGATAGAATTTCCAAATACATTTTATTCACTCCACACATATAGAGTTTGATTCCAGGTAGTGTTTAGAAATTAATACATAATGAAATTTTTTTTAAATCATAGAAATAGCTATCAAGTTTCCTATTTTTTAGTATATAAAAAATGATCAGCCATGACCTGGTGTTTACCCTTGTAATCCTGCCTATTCAAGAGTCTGGGATATGAGGATCATTGTTGGAAGCCAAGCAGGGCAGAGAAATGCTCATGGGACACTTATCTCCAATTAACCACTCTACAAAACCCAGAAGTGGCACTTTAACTCAAAATATTAGAGCACTCACCTTGAGCAAAAGAGGCAACTTCTAAGCCCTGAGTTCAAGCTCCATGACTTAAAGGAAAATAAAAAGAGAAAGAAAAGAAAAGCAGCCAAATGTTGAATAAAATGCAACTGTTCAGTTATATGCATTATTAATTACATGAGTTGTTGAACTGATTAAACTTCTTCATCTGCAAATTCCACATGAAAAAGTTACTAAAATATTTCAATTTCACTTAAAGTATAAATATTATCATATTGGTTAAATCTCAGATAAATCCTTGCAGCCCCTTGAACTCACTTAACACTGTTAGAAAACAGGGCCATGACAGCAGTAAAGCAAACAAAGAGTAGGAAAACATGGTGAACAGAGGAGAGCCAAGAGCCAGGAGACAGAGGACAGGAGATATGGCATAATGGCTCTTGATCTGGTTCAGGACTAATTAGGGTCAGCGTCCTGGTCCGGTTCACAGAAAACTCAAGAGTCTTTGTAGATCAAGACGCAAGACTGACAGGTTTTCAGAGTTCATAGAGTTCACAGAGTAACCTAAGTTCCTCTTATTTGAATTGTAGTATATGAAAATGATTGCATATATTCAAACAGATTTGTGAGATTTTTAACTAACAATTTTTACACTGATATCCTAAATCGTATCATATCCCACAAGGTTAGTTACAAAATGATAGAAGTATATAATAAAAGTAAAATTTAAAAAATAGGTTATAAGATATAAAAAGGATATTTTTTGTTTTCTGTTAAATGTTTAAAGAATAGGATATAGTTCCTTTAATGAAAATAAAGTATAGTTCCTTTAATGCAAAGGAACTGTAGTTCTTTGAACTTAATACTTTAATTTATATACAGTAAGTTTATGACATTTGCTTCATCTTGAAATTATTAAGGGTGTTGTTGTAACGATATATGCTTTTATTATAAGAAAGAGGATTCACAAATATCTAACAAAGGTTTGATAGTATATTTGTGTTTGTTTATCCTAGTTAGGCCCCAGAAAATACATTTAGAAATATATAGTGTATAATATAAATAGATTAGAAACATTTGGCTAGAATAATGATTTTGTACATATATATGTATCTATTTTTATATGGTGTGAATTTTAGTTAAATAGAAACTTAAGAGATAGTTTGTATGAAAGCTATTTGTATAAATAAGTTCTTCCATTTCAAATGAGTAAATGCATATTCTTTGTGTGATAGCTTTCCAGTAATAAATATGATCAAGAACTATATGCCATATATGCTTATTTTTTAATGTATACTTAATAATTGTTTTAAGCTTTGAGTATTTTTCCTCTGTCCTTTAATTTCACTAGGGTATGCAATTCTCATGACTAGCTACTACAGTCTGTTAAAATTCACACCATACCCTTTAGTAAGTAGGCTCAATTATGAAGCAATTGCATATAAAGTTTGTATTTTTAGTAGAACAAACAAGCCATGAAAGATGTGAAATATTTTTATTGTTAACACAGAGAGGATATTCTCTACTGAAGTAAAAATGAACTTACTTTTCAAGCAAAATTAAACAAAAGGGGCTATAGGTTATAAACACAATGCTTCTTGGTCAATGTCACCCATTTCTTCACTGCCCCCTTTCCATCCATATCCTAAAATGTATCTATTCTTCTTTCCATAATCTTTGATATTAAAAATGATATATGGTTAGTGATGAAAGGAAATGCTTATGTCTGTATGATTTAGTCCATTTCGCTGCCTCTGAAGTGGAACCAGTGGGTAAATGTACAGGCTTTATTAACAGAAAAGCTTAAATGTAAATCTGTGTCTACTAATTAGTTATTATTATACCTTGGGTGAGTTGCTTAATTTTTATAAGCCTTGGGGTCCTCATTACTGAAAGAGTTGATGATCATATCTAACTCCACTTCCTGGGAAGATGAATATGGAGAAGAGATTAGCACCGTGAGCAGTGGTGAAGAGTGCCTGTCTTATCAAAATGATTATGATTTCCTGCTATTAGAGAACTTAGTAGGTGGCCAAAGATTCCAGTTTACTTGAAGGAAACAGCAGGCAGAGAAACATTTGGTTCTTTTCCTTTCACTTGTCTGTCATTCCACTAGGGAAATGGTTTAATATCAAAACAAATCCCAAAATAATGGGAAAGAATAGCCCCTAACATTATACTACTTGTGGAGACAATAACATTTCATCATATTTTATGAATTTAAAAAAATGTATTCAATGATGCAAAGCTATGCTATTTAAACACTGAAATCCAGAATTATAACATGAATTTTTCATTATACAGATGAATGACATTTGTTCAAAATGAGATCTTGAAATGACATTTAATTCGCATTATTCAAAGGAGCTTTAGATGTGCTATCCTAGAATATTCAAACCATTTTAAATGGCAATATTTCTAGCCCTACGACAGCTTTTTCTTTAAATTTCTACTAGTACTTTTCTTGAAAATGTAATCTAAAAAACTACTAAACTGATTGTAAAAATCTAGTTTTTTTACACAAAGATTGCTACATTTGACTACTCTGAGCAAGGGACCATGAAAGGTTTCAACAGTCTAACCCCTCCAAATGCGAATACATTAGATGATCTGGCAAAGGACAATAACATTTTATGGTGGATAAATGGAATCCATTCTCTAATGATGTGAACATGAAACAAAAATGTATCCTGTATTATACAAATTGTAGATGTAAGGGCCTTTGTAAGAGTGCCCAGCCTGGGCAGTGTTCCTGATCTCTTCAGCTCAAGGCTACTGTCCTACCCCGGGCCCTGAATGTTATCCATGAACTCTTTTTTCATATTTTTTATTGTAATTAATAGAAGGGTTACATGATATTTGCCAGATAGGAAGTGCATTAATTCACATACATTGATACCCTTTCACATGGCTTGATCCCTATTTCCCTCCTCCCCATCCCCACCCCTCATCTTGTTTTCCCCCTTTCCCTATCCAATTTCACATAACCAAATACAAATATACCCGATATATCAGGTAACAAAGTGAGATACTGTAACAATATGAGATAACCAAGGGACAGCAAAAGAGATGAGAGATAACATACTACATTAAGGACAGCAATGATTCATTATATGGCTTTTGTTTCAATATCCTGGAGGTCCTTTCAATTAGCTTCATACTATATTGCCTTATGTATCAAGGTTTTGCTCTATTGCAAATCTCTGCTAGGAGAGACCAAGATTTCTACAGATTATGACAAATGAGGGAAACCATTGAGCCTAAGTTCCTTTGAGTCTGGCTTACTTCACTTAATATGATTTTTTCTAAGTCTTTCCATTTCCTAACAATTGGGGCGATGTTCTTTCTGACAGCAGCATGGAATTCCATTGTATACAAATACCACATCGTGTTGATCCATTCATCAACTGAGGGACATCTAGGTTGGTTCCATATCTTTGCTATGGTAAATAGTGCTGCAATGAACATTGTTGTGCTAGTGGATTTAGTATGTCCTTGTTTCTGGATGATTGAGTAAATGACTAGTAGTGGAATTCCTGGGTCATAGGGGAGCTCTATGTTTAGTCTTTTGAGGAACTGCCATACTGCTTTCCATAGTGGTTGAACGAGTTTGCGCTCCCACCAACAGTGCAGTAGTGATCCCTCCTGGCCACATCCCCTCCAGCATCTGTTATTATTCGTTTTCCTGATCCTGGCCATTCTAACTGGAGTGAGGTGGAATCTTAGAGTTGTTTTGAATTGCATTTCTTTTATGACTAGAGATGTTGAGCATTTCTTCATGTGTCTATAGGCCATTTTTGTTTCTTCTTCAGAGAAGACTCTAAGTCTTTGGCCCATCTTTTAATGGGATGGTTGTTACTTTGGAGATTAGTTTTGGATTGATTCAATTTTTTGAGCTGTTGATATATTTTAGATATGAGGCCTTTGTCCGCTGTATGGTTGGTGAAGATCTTCTCCCACTCTGTAGGCTTCCTAATTAATTTACTAGCTATGTCCTTTGCTATACAAAATCTCTGCAGTTTAATGCAGTCCCATTTATCCAGCCTTTCTCTGATTTGTTGTGATTCTTGGTCCTTATGAAGAAAGTTTCAACCTGTGCCAAGGAGGCCTAATGTATCTCCTATTCCTTCTTTTAAAGTTTTCAGAGTGTCGGCTTTTACCTCCAGGTCTTTGATCCATTTGGAGTTAATTTTAGTGCAGGGTGACAAAGAAGGATCCAACTTTAGTTTTCTGCAGGTGCTTAACCAGTTCTGACAACACCACTTGTTGAAGAGTCTATCTTTCTTCCATTCTATTTTTTGGCTCCCTTGTCAAGATTAGGTGGCCATAGGTCTGTGGTTTAATATCTGGGTCCTCAGTTCTATTCCATTGGTCTTCAGGCCTGTTCTTGTGCCAGTACCAAGCTGTTTTGATAGTTATAGCTCTGTAATAGAGTCTGAAGTTTGGTATTGAAATTCCTCCTGCGCTGTTCTTTCTGCTAAGAAGTGTTTTTGCTTTAAGGGGTCTTTTATTATTCCATATGAAATTTTGATTGCCTCTTCTATTTCTTTAAAGAATGACATTGGGATATTGATGGGCATTGTGTTGAATTTGTAGATAGCCCTTGGCAAGATTATCCTTTTCACGATGTTGATTCTTCCAATCTAGGAGCATGGGAGGTTTTCAAATCAATTAATATAATTCAACACATAAACAAGAGCAAGGACAAAAATCACATGATTGTCTCAATAGATACAGAAAAGGAATTTGAAAAGATCCAACACCCCTTTTTGTTAAAAGCATGGGAGAAATTAGGAATCCATGGAACATTCCTCAATATAATAAAGGCTGTGTTATGACAAACCCACAGCTAGTATTATTCTTAAGGGTGAAAAGCTAAAGCCATTCCCTCTAAAATCAGGAACGAGACAAGGATGCCCACTCTCTCCACTCCTCTTTAACATAGTATTAGAATTCCTAGCCAGTGCAATAAGGCAAGAAGCAAGTATAAAGGGGATCCAACTAGGGAAAGAGAAAGTAAAACTTTCCCTCTTTGCAGTGACATGATCTGTATTTAAAGAATCCTATACTCTACTCCCAATCTCCTTGAGCTGATTCAAAACTTTGGAAGAGTAGCAGGCTATAAAATTAACCCTCAAAAATCAACTGCCTTCCTCTATGCCAACAGTGAGAGGAACTAGGCAATAATCAGGAAAGAAACTCCTTTCACAATAGCCTCAAAGAAAATAAAGTACCTAGGAATTAGATTAACTAAGAATGTAAAGGACCTTTTTGATGAAAACTTTAAAACCCTAAAAAAAGAAATTAAAGCAGAACTGAAGAAATGGAAATATCCCTGAACTCTTTAGCTTGATGCTACCACTCTACCGTTGAGCCAAGCCCCACTTCCCGTTTTCTAGAGGTGAATTAGAGGTAGGAGTCTCAGGTCCTTTTGTGCCTGGGCTGACTTTGAACCTTGATCCTTAGATCTCAGACTCCTGAGTAGCTCCCATTACAGACATGAGCCATCGTGCCAGGTGCCTTTCTGAGAATCAAAAAATTAGTAGTCATGTTATTTTCAGCACCATTATGCCACAGAGATTTTGACTTATTGTGTCTACCCCCTTTCCCCAATCTGAATACTACACAGGCTTGAAATGACATGGAAAAGAGTACTGGAATGCATAGGTCCTAATACCATAAACAGTGATATAACATAGTTTCAGTTTGACATTGAATTCATTCTTGGTGCATGGTTGCTTTTGTAATGTATTTAAAAATACTTTTGAAATTTTTTTTTTCGATGAGGCCCAAAGTAAATGTGTATTCTTATATCTTATCATAAAAATTTAAGGGATTTATAAATTTATTTTCCCACTGTGAATCTCTAAACCTGCATTCCACCAAATTTGTTGTCTTGCCTGATGATTTTTACATTACTATGAACATTAGGTGTGGGCAACAGAGCTGATCAAAATAGTATATGAATAGAAAGAATATTTATAGATATAATAAACTTGAAATTAAATCCTTGTTTAAAATATTAACATTATTTTCTTAACCTACTCCAACCCCCTTCTGTGTGTATAGATTTAAAGAGTTTACAAGGACATTTTGACATACTGAAGAATTAAACTTTGGGGTTCATTTTCCTTATCTCCCCCTACTACCTTCCCTAGTGATTTATTGAGTAGCTTTTTCGTACTATTTTTATTTAGAAAGACAGATTTTTCAAATCATCTCCACGCTCCTTTCTTGCTAAAAAGGGAAAGTCTCTGATGTTTTCTATAGCAGTAAATAACCTCTGCCCACTCTACTGGCTATTATTGGAGTGTACTAGGGAAGGTTGCTGACAAGGTACCATATGTTACTCTCCTTTATATCACATGCTGGTGCATATAAGCAATATCATTCATTCTATTAGAGGATACATGAAGACTTATTGTAGCAGAATTAATGCTTATCTTTTTGGTTGAAATCAAATTGATGGAATTTGCCAATCTAGATAATTACTTTGGAAAATATGTGGAAAATCCATTTTTTCTTTAGTTTAGACAAGTCAGCTTATTCAAATGAGACATTTCTCATACTTTCCCTTAGCAACAGGGACCTGCCACCATTAGCATAATTGCATGCATCTTTCAAGTCTCAATGAGATTTTCCATGCACTAAAATGTTCACTCTGTTTGACTCCTCATTTTCAAAATATATAATTTCCCCAGGAACTAAATGTTTTCAGGATCAACAAAGTCAGGTGTGACATGGTAGACTAAGAACATTGAAGATGACTTTCTGTGATAAAAAAAATTCCCTCATTATTTAAACTAGACTCCTTTGAGGAATTAAGTTTGAAATGAGAAATTAAAGCTTACAAATAAAAGGTCATAACATAGTTAACCACTACTATTAAACCATTCATAAGCCATATTCTTGAGTCATGAGAACAATCACATAAAATGTAGCAAATCATATGAATATCAGTTAAGAAAGACAATTGTCATTGCAAATGTAACTAGGAATTTATCTTTACTTTTAACAGCTTTCGAGAGTAATGTTTGTTATTTTGATGAGAAAATCTTACTTTTTTCTTTTTTGGGGGGCGGGGTCAGGACTGAAGTTTTGAAATCAAGTCCTCACATTTACTTGTTCTGCTTGGATTGCTTACTTTCATGGAGCTCTTTCACTCTACGTATATCGTCAGCTCAACGTTGACTGCTTATTTTGAGATGGCATCTCACATTTACTGTGATGCTCTAGTCTCTGCTTGTAGAAGAGATAGTACTATAAATATCCAGGCACAGTTATGAATCTTATTTTCAAATGAGCCAGAAATCTCTATTAAATAAGTATTATCTTATAGACAATGAACTAAAATATGAATTCAACCCAAACTGTCTGGTTTGATGGAAAACAGCTACGTACTGAATTTTATTTCCTCAGAGAAAGTAGCAATAAAATGAATTTGTAGGTATCTTTCCAATCTGTAATGCTTTGTTTTGAATTATGTGTGTATGTACGTGTTGTTTCATGCTACAATCAATAGCAAAATATCTAATACGTGGTAATTTTTCAAACTGTGCCCAGAATGGATCTGTTGGACAATGACATCAATTTATATATCTGATAAAACTGCCAGTGAAGAAATCACGTGACACAGAATGATAGCTGAATATGAAATATTTTTGTCTATCTTATAACCATTAGCATTTAATATGTTTATTTATTTTCTGTCAGTTGTGGGGCTTGCATGTTGGACCTCGGTGCTCTCCCTGAGCTTTATCAGCTCAAGACTAGTGCTTTACTATTTGAGCCACAGTGCCACTTCCATTTTTCTGGTGGTTAATTAGAGATTAGAGTCTCACAGACATTCATGCCTATGCTGGCTTTGATCCATGATCCTTAGATCTCAGCCTCCTGAGTGTGTGAAATTCTCACTGAAAAAGAAAGCAACTTACAACAGAAGTAGAAAAGATTTCTCTTTAGGATTACAGGAGTGAGGCATGGGTGCCTGTTCAATATATTCATTAACTTAAATGATACCCCAAAAGATACCCTAAAGAGAAATTCTTCTCTGCTTCTGTTGTAAGTTGTTTTCTACTTCAGTGAGAATTTCACACCGAGAGGCAATTTGAAAACACTCCTAAAGAGAAGCAAGCACATGGATGAATTCAGACAGTAAAGAGCAGACACAGATGCTTTATTTACATGAATCCATGGACATGACGACCACTAGGGCTCATACTTGGGCAAAGGTGTCAGGGTACCAAAGGCTGGCCTACTCCTGCATCACCTGCACACCCAGACTGTCTGCATCATAGACTGCAAACGACGGTCCATGGAGCAAACTCCATGGACATTATCTACCTTTTGTAAATTATTCTGCCCTTGTAATGCATAGCACAAGTTTTGAAACCATATCAGAGAAGATATCTTTTGCATAGATTAAATTATTTTCTTCCTGACTATAGATCAATCATGGCAATGGATGACTATTAGGAAAGTACATAGTCTAAAATTGCTCAGTTTCTCTATTTCCTGATGGTCACTATCCATTGAAAGTGTATAATTATTTCTGTTTAAATAAATGTCATTTATATTGTTTAATAAGCCACATGCATTACCTACATATTTTAGTCTATATTTACATACGCAATTTGTGTGTATATAAAACTATGTGTGTATTTACAGATACTGAGTCCTGAACTCAGTGTCTCATGCTACTCAACATTCTTATTTATTTTTGGTGCTCTACCACTTGAGCCATATCTCCAGTTCAATTTATACCCTGTTTAATTAGAGATGGACTCTCAGGGACTTTTCTGCCCAGCCTTCCTTTGTAACCAAATCATCCAGTCCTCCACAACATGAGTAGGTAGAAAAAATAATTTGTAAAAAAAAAAGAAAAAAATAATTTGTGTAGTTATGTATGGATGAGGTTATATGGAACTACAGCTAAGTGAACAATAATAAATATTTTCTGTGCATAAGTGACATTCACTCCCTTAAAATGTAAAAGTGATGACATAAAGTCATGTCTTCATTATTTAGACATGCCTAAAGTATATTTTTGGATTAAACAAATTGAAGATTTGTGAAATTATATTTAGCAAAATGAAAATCAACTCAACAAAAAATGTTTAATACAAGCATTCCAGAATGTATAAGAGTAGACAAACATCGTGTTGTTTCAATATAATGTATAATGTGTATATAATTCTTTTACTCTTTTGTTCCAGTTACAACAAGTTTAATTTTAAGACATAATTACCTTGTTTGATGGACAATGTTAAGGAAGGAGATATTTGAGATGTGTGTACAGATGAGTTTCTAATCATATTGTTTAAAATTTTATATTTGTTATAAATATATGGGAAAATACTGAAAAATGATAGCTTTCTCATGTTTTATATTTTTTGCTATCTGACATATGAATGTTTGTAATCTATGTACAAATTAAGTTGGATTATGTAAAAAATGACATTAAATAAAACATTGAGGATGTTTGAATAAAACACTTGACAGGGAAACAAATACAGGTTCACTAAATTCAATGCATTTGGGCTTAAGAAACTTCCTGGGATCAAAGCAATACTCAGTTTAGTGTATTCTTAACTAATGACATATTGCATATTTATTGGAAATCACATGTCACTCTTTATATGAAATACTTTGACAAATCTTATCTTTTCATGAAACTAAAAGTAAAATGGTAGGAAGTTATATTTGAATATCTCTTTAAAAAATCTCCCAGGAAAAACTGTTGGTTGACAATTGTTGATTGATAATTGAAAATTAGTCATTGCCACATTTTGCAGATAAAGTCAACTTTAATATGTGAAGCTTCCTCATTTCAAATTCAATAATACATTGCAGTATCAGAACTGACTGTTCATTTGCATTGGGATTAAGGGCAAATTAGATGTACAATTCAAAATTGTCTATATATTCAATATAGGGATTTTTTCCCCTAGGAAACTAGAATGTAATTTTTAAAAATAATTTTACATGGTTATGCAGTTAATAAATAGTAAAATAACAGTCCGAAAGTCCATTTAATGAATTTTGTTATTTCTGACTATAATACAAATATAATAAAATACAGATCATATCCTTCACTTCAGAATAATTGCTTTTTACATTTACATTTATTTCCATCTACCACAAATCATCCTCTTAGACAAGGCCATAATCTGATTTTTAAATTTATAGCATAATTCACCCTGTATTTTATTTTTTAGTGGATTAATAAGGTAGAATGTTTATAACATTGTTTGCTTCAAATAATGTATTTATTGGGCTTCCATTCTTTTGGATCTAACAATAGTTTGATGTTTTATGGCTGAAACATATTCTACTGAATAAATGTAATGTGGTTTAGTTAGCTAGTATGTTGTTGGAAACCACATTGTTTACAAATTTGGCTGTTATTAGGCTGGCTGTGATGAACTCTTGTATATTCTTATTCCCCATATTCTTACTACTTTGAGGAAAATGCTTTAGATGGACATTTCTGGTTCACAGTGAAAACACAGATTAGAATGTATAAGAAATACATTGGAATTCCCAAGGTTTTGAACAATGTTTGCTTCTGTTTAGCAAAGCTCAGTTTCTTTATTTTTGTTGTCTGTGTCTTGGCACATCTATAGTTAATGAATTTTCTTTCTCTTCACTTTTCAGTGGTACAGAAGAGACCAAACTAGTATACATTTTTCCAACCTTCAATAGCTTCTCTCTTAAGCTCTAGTAAAAAAAAAAAGGTAACAAAATAAGAAATCATACAGATGTATTTATGTATTTAATGTGCCTCCTCAATTTTCAGAAATGAATACCCAAGAAAACAGGGAAATTGGTGTTTTAGCCAAAGTTTTGAATAAGTAAGACTGAGATGTACTCAAAGGCTGTGATCTTGTTTTAATGTGCCGTAAGGCCTCCCCTATTGTTGATACTTTTGGGGTATAATGGATTCTTAGCATTGTAATTACATACTAGTTCAGATTTTCAGGTTGATCTGCAGTCAAATCCCATTGACACTTCATCCTAGGAAAATATCAGCTAGCTAAATATCAATAGTAGTGAAAACTGGATGCATGATGTGTTCAAATTCATTCACAGTATGTTCTAGTTTCCTAAATATATCGAATTGCTCTTAACCTGTTAAAACATTTATTAAACTAGAATTCACATAGTCAAGCCCTGAAGAAGAGAAATGGACCCAACTCTAGCCCTATGCAACTATTATTATTATTATTATTATTATTATTATTATTATTTTTATTGTGTCAGTCCTGGGGCTTGAACTCATGATCTGGGTACTGGCCTTGAGCTTTCTTAAGACTAGAACCCCACTACTTGAGCCACAGCATCACTTTTGGATTTTTCTGTGTATGTAGTACTGAGGAATTGAATCTACTACTTCATGCACACTAGGGGGCAACTCTACCAGCAAGCCACGCTCCTGGGTCCTATGTAATGAATTTATTTTTAACAAGAGAAGCAAAGAACATAGGTTCATTTTACATTTAGTCCTAAGTAGAATGAATGATAGTATATATATATATACATATATATGTATATATATATGCTTTAGTGCTTTTTAGTGTCTCACATTTATCATTCCATAACGTGGTTATGATATGTTCAAATTGAATTCCATCAAGTAATATGATCCCACCTTCCCACAGGTGGGAAAGAAGAGTGTCAAAGAAAAGAACGCATGATGAACTCGGAGACAGTGCCCAGGCCCAGAGGTTAAGCTCTACGATCAGCAAAAGAGAAAAAGAAAAAACCAAAGAAGAGACCACCGACTCTGTGGCACCAGTCATTGCTGTAAAGGAATGAAATAATATAATTGTTAAAAATAGGCATATTCATTTGCATTACTCTTCTTGCAATTCATTATTTACTGAATTTCTTTTGATCGTTATATATATATATTTCTTATTTTGTTTTTATTATTATTGTATTTTATTGTCGGAGTGATGGGTTACATTTGTCAGGTAATGTGTACATTTCTTCTTGAACATTGATACCCTTACAGATGATTTTATAAGAATGAAGTTTAACCTGGAATTAGTTGTTAGGTACTATTTGTATATAATATTTCCTTTGTGTAAAGTATGGTATAGTTAACTTTTTTGTGTAGTGTTTACCTTATTACTCCTAGAAGCTAAGTAGTAACCTTCAGCATTCTCACTTGCTGCTGGTCTGGAAAGTGATAATAAAGTATAAATTATGTAATTTTTGTTGGTAATTTCTATGTAGCAGAATTTAAATGCCAGTAGAGTCCGGTTCTTGTGCCCATTTATTTTACTAGTGACATTTTTGCACAATGGGAGATCCTCAATAATACAAAAAGAGGTTATGATTAATACAATATTTGCTTTTACTGACAATAAACCCATAGGTCTATTTCATTTCAGATATAGATTTCAAAGACATAGTAATACAAATTCATTTCACATCAAATTTTTAATGTAGTGGTAAGCCATACAAAAGACAATGAAAGAAAATAACTCCTTATGCTATGACATTATTAAATATATATACACATATATAAATACATACAACATATAAATGTAATCCATAAATATATAAGTAAATATGTAAATATATATCTGATCTTTAAAGTCATAATGTAATTCCAACAGCAATCTGGATACTGTTATTAGTTTTCACATTTTTTTCCTAAGAAAATCAAAGTCACCCTAAATCAATCAATTGTCTTCTGAGAGGCTTTCAAGTGGAGCCACTGCAGCAAAGTTCTTCATAAGGAATAAAATTGCCAGAAGCTTTTGGCTAATAACTGTTAAATACTTAATGAGTCTTAAAAGCCTGACTGTCCTGCTTCAGTTTATTCCTAAGTATCTGCAACTTTGTTCACCGGAATCCACCTTCTTAATGGCTTCAGAAAGGATTGGTTGTCTTCCTATTATTAGTTCAGACTTGCACTGTTCCAAAAGATAAAAACACATGATGTCACATTTAAGAGCTGAAGAACTAGAATCTCAACATCTCATCATAAATATTTTCTCTCAATAGCAAAAAAACAATCCATCTGCTTTTGTCATAATAATAGATACTTACCAAAATTATGGTCTTTTAAAAATATTTCATAAAAATAAAAATGCTGCAGTATATTTTTTCTATGTTTTTGAAGGAAGTGTTATGATCATCAGAGTCTATATAAAAAGGATGATTATGTCACCCTTTTACTTAATTATAGTGATCAATTTAGTGTCATCTGACATTGATGGCTTCTTTTCTACACTATTCCCATTCTATTTTTTATTCTTTATTTAATTTTCACTTACCATTCTACTCATAAAAGACACTACATATTATCATTCTGAGCTTTGAAATGTGCTATAAGATGATCTGTGAGCTGCACTGAAGAAAGACTACTCAAAAGCCATCCATCCAATAATTAATATGTATAATATTAATTAGAAACTTTTAACCAGCCTCTTCTATAAGGACCAGATACACATGGGATTGATCTAAGCATCACTTCTAATGATGGAATTCTCTATTAACTTATGTAACAAAAATGTCTCAAATATATATAATTTGAAATTCAAATTAACCTAGTTAATTTGATGTTAACATTTTATTCCTAAGCCAGCTCTGCATTCAAAAACCATGACAATGATGATCAAGTACACAGTTTTATAAAAAAAATCTCAACTTGATGATATTGACACAGATATGTATAGATAGATAGGGAGATACAGATGTAGAAATGGATTTATATAAATATAAATATGTAAGGGTTTTTAGTCCTCGGTCTCTCCCAACCTGCAGGAGGGATAGGGAGAACATGCCCTGATCAGGACAAGCCAAGAAAGGAGAGTGCCAACTGACCGCCTGTACCCAGCTCTCCCTCGCTGGAGGACAATCAGATGCGTCAGGGAGACCTGTCAAGGCAAGAACTCATTCATTGAGGAAGTCCATTCAGCTAACATAGGATGCAGGAGCCTATGAGCACAAAGGTGGGCTTGAGGAAGTAGGATGCATGTACAGTTTGAGAGGGCGGAAGGGTTTGATCCCAGAGGGGGCCTTACAAACCACAGCCACGCCTTCCAACCTGTGGCAGGCACCATCTCGCCCAGGTGGGGTCCCAAGACCAGGGAATGAGCACTGGGCCGAGTTAGGCCTCCTTTTACAGCACAGGTTTCCATTTCCCTGCTGTGTCATGCCCCACATAAATATACCTAAAATAAATATAAATGTACGATTTAAATATATTATAGAAGGTACTAGGACTGAAATCATGTGTTCCAAGAAGAGTCGGGGCTAGTGGCTTCAAATAAAAGTGCCAAATAAAAGACAGATAACATTGCAGTACTCAACATCAAGAAAAACAAGTACCTAATTACAAGAAGTTAAATTCAACATTATTTATTTCTTTCACAACATTTTGGAGTCACCTAAGGAACACATGTAGGAGAAATTATAAGCATTAAAAACTTGGAAGAGGTGAAAGCAATTGTGGTTATGTATTGACATAGGTGAAACCATAGATATTGAATACAGATACAAAAGTGGGAGGTATATAGATTCAAATACCATTATCTTACAGGATCGATGTTGAATGGCAATTAAAATAAATCTCTATTATTAATCTGTATTTCACAACTGAAAACATTTATCATTGCTAAATATTGGATGTAGCATAAGGAAGAATATAGCCCTTTTTATCACACAAAAAGTTTGACATCCAGTCTACCACTAAACCTGCAATTGAAACTCATCTTTATCTTAGACTGATCTCCAAGGGAATCTCTGCTCTTGTTTCAATCAAAATCATCCCACAATCATCACTCCTCAAAAATCTGAATGTTCCTTGGTGTCATTAATTTCTCTACTCAAGAAATTTGAAGTGTTCAAATACAACAAAGTAGTTATTTATCCTGATGATATTTTATTTTTTTCTGATGATAACAAATTTATCACTCTGGTCCTCTAATGTAATCTGAAATTCATTTTGCAATAATCATGGGGAGTAGAAGTCATTGAAGTGTTGACTTCTCATTTTCTTTGCTTTTAAACCCCTTGAATAGTTCACAAAAGGCTCAAGAGTAAGGATGTTTAGAATTATTTTTAGCTCTACTATCAAAAAATCATTAGAAAGTTCCAGGGTGACAGAAAACTAAATGTAAAATTAAAAAAAGACAAAAACTTCAGATTTTTCTTCCTATGCTTTGTTACATTATCTGGGATGGAAAGGAATGAGGTTTGGGAATTTTCAGTACATTTTCTCACGTATTATCATGTTTTCTAAACTTCAAGACCTCACCTGCTAGTTTCTCATTTATAATTAAAAAATAACATAAAAACTGAAATGTGAAAACAGATGAATTGATTTATTTAGAGTTACTTTGGTTTTCTGTGCCCTTCAATTAACTAATGCAGGATAAAAACAGAAAACTCTCCTGTATTCCCCATCCATCCTTTTTTATTTTTAAAATTTTCTTATTTTGGGTGCTTTGCAGTAATCTTGGTCTTGGGGAAACCCAGGATTTCTCCACTAGCATCTTGTGGCCAAAGGCAAATTGCCCCTCAGACAGGCCATCCCTTCCTGTCATCATGTAGAACACATAAAAAATTTCCAAAGAAAAGTCAGTTGCCTTCTTGGATGCAGGAATGGTCTGGCCAGCAGCCAGTGGTGGAACACTGACTGACTGCAGGCTGACCAGTCTTGAGACAATGGGCTGCCAGACCCACTGAAGCCACCTAGCACTGTCTGTGACTTGAAACTATTTTAACTAATCATCTCCCCTCCCCACCCAATTCTCCTATTTATCCTAAAGCAAAGTGCTGTTTCCAAAGCAATCACGGAGTGAACTTCCTCCATCCACCTTTGCCCACGTTCCTTCTTTTGGAAGGACTCCTGCAACTACTGGAATTGGGGCTGTGGTCAAATAACCCCAGATTCAATCTCACTTCTGAAAATAGTCTTCAGACGGTTCAAACAAATGACACGGAGGAAAACATTTTCATAGAAATTTTGTGGAAAAGTAAAAGCAAATTTAGATAGAGAATCTTTTTCTTCTAAAATAATTTTAAGAGTCTATAGGATTCTTTAAATACAGAATCATGTCATCTGCAAAGAGGGATAGTTTTACTTCCTCTTTCCCTACTTGGATCCCCTTTATGCTTGCTTCTTGCCTTATTGCATTGGCTAGGAATTCTAATACCATGTTAAAGAGGAGTGGAGAGAGTGGGCTTCCTTGTCTCGTTCCTGATTTTAGAGGGAATGGCTTTAGCTTTTCACCATTAAGTATAATACTAGCTGTGGGTTTGTCATACACAGCCTTTATTATATTGAGGAATGTTCCTTGGATTCCTAGTTTCTCCAGAGCTTTTAACATAAAGGGGTGTTGGATCTTGTCAAATGCCTTTTCTGCATGTATTGAGACAATCATGTGATTTTTGTCCTTGCTCCTGTTGATGTGTTGAATTATATTAATTGATTTGCGTATGTTGAACCAGTTTTGCCTCCCTCTGATGAATCCTGTTTGATCATAGTGTATAATTTTTTTGATAAGTTGTTGTAGACGGTTGGCCAGTATTTTGTTGAGAAGTTTTGCATCGATGTTCATCAAAGAAATAGGTCTATAGTTCTTTCTTTGATGAATCTCTGCCTGGTTTGGGGATGAGGGTTATACTGGCTTCATAGAATGAGTTTGGTAAAGAACCTTCATTTTCAATTTCGTTGAAGAGCTTGAGGAGTATTGGTGTGAGTTCTGCTTTGAAGACCTTATAGAATTCAGCAGTGAATCCATCTGGCCCTGGACTTTTCTTAGGTGGAAGGTCTCTTATTGCCATTTCTATTTCAGTGCTTGAAATAGGCCTATTTAGTTGGGTCAGTTCTTCTTGGTTCAGTGTGGGTATGTTAATATTGGCTAGGAATCCATCCATTTCTTCTAGATTCTCAAATTTGTTGGCGTAAAGGTTTGAGAAGGATTCCCTTATGATACTCTGGATCTTGGTAATTTCTGTCGTGATATTACCATTTTCATCTGCGATTTTGTTTATTTCAGTATGCTCTCTTCTTTTTTTGGTAAGATTTGCTAAGGGCATGTCAATTTTGTTGATTCTTTCAAAGAACCAACTTCTAGCCTCTTCAACAAGTTGTGCTGGCAGAACTGGTTAAGCACCTGCAGAAAACTAAAGTTGGATCCTTCTTTGTCACGCTGCACTAGAATTAACTGCAAATGGATCAAAGACCTCGAGGTAAGAGCTGACACACTGAAAACTTTACAAGAAGGAATAGGAGATACACTAGGCCACCTTGGCACAGGTTGAAACTTTCTTAATAAGGACCAATAATCACAACAAATCAGAGAAAGGCTGGATAAATGCGACTGTATTAAACTGCAGAGCTTTTGTAGGGCAAAGGACATAGCTAGTAAATTAATTAGGAAGCCTACAAAGTGGGAGAAGATCTTCACCAACCATACAACGGACAAAGGCCTCATATCTAAAATATATCAACAGCTCAAAAAATTAAATCACTCCAAAACTAATCTCCAAAGTAACAACCATCCCATTAAAAGATGGGCCAAAGACTTAAAGAGAGTCTTCTCTGAAGAAGAAACAAAAATGGCCTATAGACACAAGAAGAAATGCTCAACATCTCTGGTCATAAAAGAAATGCAAATCAAAACAACTCTAAGATTCCACCTCACTCCAGTTAGAATGGCTAGGATCAGGAAAACCAGTAACAATTGATGCTGGAGGGGATGTGGCCAGGAGGGATCACTACTACACTGTTGGTGGGAGTGCAAACTCGTTCAACCACTATGGAAAGCAGTGTGGCAGTGCCTCAAAAGGCTAAACATAGAACTCCCCTATGACCCAGCAATTACACTATTTGGCATTTACCCAACCATCCAGAAAGTAGGGCATACTCAATCCACTAGCACATCAATGTTCACTGCAGCATTATTCACCATAGCAAAGATATGGAACCAACCTAGATGTCCCTCAGTTGATGAATGGATCCACAAGATGTGGTATTTGTACACAGTGGAATTCTATGCTGCTGTCAGAAAAAAACGACATCGCCCCATTTGTTAGGAAATGGAAAGACTTAGAAAAAATCATATTAAGTGAAGTAAGCCAGACTCAAAGGAACTTAGGCTCACTGGTTTCCCTCATTCATCATAACCTGTAGAAACCTTGGGCTCTACTAGCAGAGATTTGCAATAGAGCAAAAACTTGATACATAAGGCCATATAGTATGAAGCTAATTGAATGGACCTCTAGGATATTGAAACAAAAGCCATATAATGAATGATTGCTGTCCTTAATGTGCTATGTTATCTCATCTCTTTTGCTGTTCCTTTGTTATCTCATATTGACACAATATCTCACTTTGTTATCTGATATATTAGATACATTTGTATTTGGTTACTTGAAATTGGACAGGGAAGGGGGGGAAAACCAAGAGGGGGGTGGGGGGGAGGGTAATGGGACCAAGACATGTGGAAGGGTATCAATATATGTGAATTAATGCACCTTCTATCTGGCAAATATCATGTTACCCTTTTATTAAATACAATAAAAATAATTTTAAAACAAATTTCATAAAAGATTTCCAATGGTGATGTGTGTGTGTGTGTGTGTGTGTGTGTGTGTGTGTGTGTGCTATTAACCCTGTCTCTTCTGAGCCACTTATATAATTTTAAATGGATGTTTTTTTTTCACTTAAAATCTGATATTCAAACAAACGTACCAACATAACCATGTTTGCTGCAACATTATTTACCATAGCTAAGATATAGAATCAGACCCCATTCCTAGATGAATGGATCAAGAAAATGTGGTATTTACACACAATAGAATTCTATGCTGCCATTAGAAAGAATGACATCATTCATAAGGAGATAGAAAGACTATGAAAAAATCGTATTAGGTGAAGTAAGCCAGACCCAAAGAAACATAGGCTCAGTTTCCCCATTTGTAACAATTAGTGTATGTCTAGGATTTTTCTAGCTCATCACAACAGCTCAGTAGCTATGTGCATAAGACCATATAGGATGACACTAAGAGAAATGAAACCCAGGATATGGAAACAAGAGGTTTATCTTGGTGGTTGTTTTTAATATACTATGTGAAGTTATTTCTCATCTCTCTTTTCCCCCTTTATGGTTTATCCCCTGTTGTTACTGTATCTGTCTTTGGTACCCAGTGTTTCCTATAAATGTTCATTTGTTTATTCAAATAGGGAAGTAAAGGGGAAATACAAGATCCTGAGACAAAGGGCAAAGGGTGAACCATTATAACATTGATATTCACAAGACAATATGATGGAAATGAACTTTACAACTTGGGAGAGGGGAGGAGGAGGGAAATTTGGTAAAAAAACAAACAAACAAACAAACATGGGAAGGAGTGACAGTGTTTGAGAAATAATATACTCATTATCTTAAGAATATAACTGTAACTCTTCTGTACATCACTGAAATCTGAAATCCAGATTAGTTAAAGGAGTTCCTGAAGTTACACAAGTAATGGAATCAAAAGTAATAGAGGAAAAAAGCAAGCATAATTTTCTACTAATGGTTGATTTAGCGATATTCTTATCAAATGCTACAGGTACACTAACATTTAATAAATTCAAATAAATTACAGTTCTGTAACCTCATGTTAAGTCCTAACAAGTGTGATAGGAGTTTCAAATTATGTATTAATTTTAATGAAATTCATCATGCTTTCTATTCTTTTCAATGTACCATATTTTGCCAGGGGATTTTATACCTACATAACAGTGTCCACTGGGTAGTTGAACAATGTTCTACAAAAATTAGAATTCTTTGAAAACTGTATAAAACATCTTCAGTAACTTCTGACCGAGTAGAAATGAAAATTTTATTATTTCTCACTACCTTAAAATACAGTACTAAAATTTTTACTTATATTTAATTAATAATAATAGCAATACCTTACAACCATGTATTATCTACAAATGTGCACTTAGTGGACTATTCAAATAATGAGTATAAAATTAATTGATTACATGTATTTAATAAAAAGAATATTCTGAATGGATAATTAATAATGATAGCTAATCATTATTACTAACATTATTGACAAGGTAGTTTATGAAGAGACTATTGTCAGTAACTGTTTTACATTATTGACTATTCTCCTCTGCATTTATTTTTCAGAGTTTATGTCTTACTCTTGTGCCTTGTACTCAGTCATCTTGATTACTCATGACTCCAACTCTACCACTTAGGCCATGTCTTCAGTCCAGGGTTTTGAATCTCTACTGTCCTGGCATGGTCAAACCAAGATCCTTCAGACTCTGCCTCTTGAACAACTGGGATTATTGGCCTGATCCACCTCTATCTCTGTAATTGATGTAAACCTGATATCTTCATGTAGAAAAGGTGACAATAGCTAATTACCAAATGAAAATGATTAGTTTCTAATATTCATGTGTATATCTTTAATATTTTATTGAATATTGCCATGTTATTTTTCACATTAATTTTCCCTAGGTATATATTACTGATCTTTTAATTATAAAGTATAAATTTAAACATTTTCATTTTAAATTTTATTTGACATAGAAATTATTTCATTCTGGCATCAAAAGCATGGTTTCATTTACACTTCATAAACTTATAAGCATATTTAAACTCATAAATATACTTGTCACTGAATAAATGGGCTTTTGCGTTTCATTACTCTGTGATTCAGGCATGAATTGTATCAAGTAGATGGAGAGTCTGTCCAAGACCAAAATGAAAGAATTATGTTGTGCTTTTAGGGAAAAAGTGGTTGAGGTTCAAGATTTTTTTTCATCTGGATAGAAAATATAAATAGGTGTTTCTTTAAAATATTCAATGTGTCCAGAAGAATAATCATTGACTATTCTTAATAACATGTCAGTTCAGGCTATAAATAGGTCACTGGTTACTATTACTAAATTTCTATTTAGACTTTTGTAGAAGTCTTATTTTTCTTTGTGGAGAAAATTATAAAGGCATGAATGAACAGACACAGACACCAACAAACAAGGTACCTAGCAGTAACCTGAAGATCTGAGATATTTTGATACCATAGAGATATTATAATCCCCATGTCCTTCTGAACAATTGATCAATCTCCTCACCTCCTGCCCCTCCCTGGAAATAGAACACTGCTGTCTTCACAAAGCAACATTCGGCTCTCCTGATGAGTTCAGTTAGGAAAGGCTTCTCAACTGTTCAAATCCCTCATGTAATGAAGAACATATTGGGTAGGAAATGACAAAACTTCAGTTCACATAAATTATAAATTTGCTCACCCTTCATTATACTCCTTCCAATTTCTATATGTTAAATAATTTTACTTGCCACATCTTTGGAAAATTTTAATGCCCATTTAGCTTAAAACATTTTGCTTATGAATAAAGAGATCTGAGAAAACATAACCAAAATACCGAGAAAATGCTTAAAATATGATGTATCCAGTGAAATGAATATGAATCCAGACACCTTCAGAAACTCATAAGTTCGCACTAATACACACACATTAGATGCATGCTTACATACACAAAAGCTGGCTCTTGCTAAAATTCCGGCTGCTCAGTAGGCTGGAGACATCTTATTTTCCCTGAAGTAGACAACTCTTGTTGAGGAATCATGCTCTTCTAGACATTAGATCTTGAACTTGGTTTTTCCGGGAAGCAGAAATGTAAGAAATAAAAAATGTTTATATATCAGGTTATATAAAGCACACTGTTCTTTATATGCTCAAATATGTGTGGCATGAACTGAGGGCCTGGGCACTGTCTGTAGCTGTTTGCTCAAAGCTACCAAGCTACCACTTGAATCACTTATTCACTTCCTGCTTATTGGTGGTTAATTGAATATTAGCATCTCATGGACTTTCCGGATCCACCTGACTTTGAACTGTCATCCTCAGATTTCAGCATCCTGAGAAGCTAGGATTTATTTTTTATTTTTATTTATTTATTTTTTGCCAGTCCTGGGCTTGAGCTCAGGGCCTGAACCCCATCCTTGGACTTTCTCAGGCTAGAGCTCTACCACTTGAGCCTCAGTACCACTTCCAGCTTTTTTCTATGCATATGGTACCGAGGAATCAAATGCAGGTCTTCGTGCATGCTAAGCACGAACTCTACCACTAGGCCCAACTCCCGGCCCCTATTTTTTTTTTGTTTTTATTAGCATTAAATTTTATATCACATTTCAAATGTCACATTTTACAAATAAATATTCAAGAATGGGATCTCTACATGCAATCACTGGTACATAAATTTAAGAACAAAATTAAAATTAAGCTGAGTGTTTGTCTCATTCTATGAAGCCAGTATAACCCTCATCCCCAAACCAGACAGAGATTCATCAAGAAAGAGAACTATAGACCTATATCTTTGATGAACATTGATGCAAAACTTCTCAACAAAACACTGGCCAACCGTCTACAACAACTCATCCAAAAAATTATACACTATGATCAAACTGGATTCATCACAGGGAGGAAAAGCTGGTTCAACATACGCAAATCAATTAATATAATTCAACACATCAACAGGAGCAAGGACAAAAATCACATGATTGTCTCAATAGATGCGGAAAAGGCATTTGACAAGATCCAACACCCCTTTATGTTAAAAGCTCTGGAGAAACTAGGAATCCATGGAACATTCCTCAATGTAATAAAGGCTGTGTATGAGAAACCTACTGCTAGTATTACACTTAATGGTGAAAATCTAAAGCCATTCCCCCTAAAATCAGGAAAGAGACAAGGATGCCCACTCTCTCCACTACTCTTTAACATAGTACTAGAATTCCTAGCCAGTGCAATAAGGCAAGAAGCAAGCATAAAGGGGATCCAAGTAGGGAAAGAGGAAATAAAACTATCCCTCTTTGCAGATGACATGATTCTGTATTTAAAGAATCCTATAGACTCTACTCCCAAGCTCCTTGAGTTGATTCAAAGCTTTGGAAGAGTAGCAGGCTATAAAATCAACCCTCAAAAATCAACTGCCTTCCTTTATGCCAACAGTGAGAGGAACGAGGCAATAATCAGGAAAGAAACTCCTTTCACAATAGCCTCAAAGAAAATAAAGTACCTAGGTATTAGCTTAACTAAGAATGTAAAGGACCTTTTTGACGAAAACTTTAAAACCCTAAAAAAGGAAATTAAAGCAGAACTAAGGAAATGGAAAAACCTCCCATGCTCCTGGATTGGAAGAATCAACATTGTGAAAATGACAATCTTGCCAAGAGCTATCTACAAATTCAATGCAATACCCATCAACATCCCAATGTCATTCTTTAAAGAAATAGAAGAGGCAATCCAAAATTTCATATGGAATAATAAAAGACCCCGTATAGCAAAAACACTTCTTAGCAGAAAGAACAGCGCTGGAGGAATTTCAATCCCAAACTTTAGACTCTATTACAGAGCTATAATTCTCAAAACAGCTTGGTACTGGCACAGGAACAGGCCTGAAGACCAATGGAATAGAACTGAGGACCCAGATATTAAACCACAGACGTATGGCCACCTAATCTTTGACAAGGGAGCCAAAAAAATAGAATGGAAGAAAGACAACCTCTTTAACAAGTTGTGCTGGCAGAACTGGTTAAGCACCTGCAGAAAACTAAAGCTGGATCCTTCTTTGTCACCTTGCACTAGAATTAACTGCAAATGGATCAAAGACCTGGAGGTAAAAGCTGACACACTGAAAACTCTACAGGAAGGAATAGGAGATACACTAGGCCTCCTTGGCACAGGTCGAAATTTTCTTAATAAGGACCAAGAATCACAACAAATCAGAGAAAGGCTGGATAAGTGGGACTGCATTAAACTGCAGAGCTTTTGTAGGGCAAAGGACATAGCTAGTAAACTAATCAGGAAGCCTACAGAGTGGGAGAAGATCTTCACCAACCAAACAACGGACAAAGGCCTCATATCTAAAATATATCAACAACTCAAAAAATTGAATCACTCCAAAACTAACCTCCAAAGTAACAACCATCCCATTAAAAAATGGGCCAAAGACTTAAAGAGAGTCTTCTCTGAAGAAGAAACAAAAATGGCCTATAGACACATGAAGAAATGCTCAACATCTCTGGTCATAAAAGAAATGCAAATCAAAACAACTCTAAGATTCCACCTCACTCCAGCTAGAATGGCCAGGATCAGGAAAACGAATGACAACAGATGCTGGAGGGGATGTGGCCAGGAGGGATCACTACTACACTGTTGGTGGGAGTGCAAACTCGTTCAACCACTATGGAAAGCAGTGTGGCAGTGCCTCAAAAGGCTAAACATAGAACTCCCCTATGACCCAGCAATTCCACTACTTGGCATTTACCCAACCACCCAGAAACAAGGACATACTAAACCCACTAGCACAACCATGTTCATTGCAGCACTATTCACCATAGCAAAGATATGGAACCAACCTAGATGTCCCTCAGTTGATGAGTGGATCAACAAGTTGTGGAATTTGTACACAATGGAATTCTATGCTGCTGTCAGAAAGAATGACTGCCCCATTTGTTAGGAAATGGAAAGACTTAGAAAAAATCATATTAAGTGAAGTAAGCCAGACTCAAAGGAACTTAGGCTCAATGGTTTCCCTCATTCGTCATAATCAGTAGAAACCTTGGGCTCTACTAGCAGAGATTTGCAATAGAGCAAAATCTTGATACATAAGGACATATAATGTGAAGCTAATTGAAAGGACCTCCAGGATAGTGAAACAAAAGCCATATAATGAATGATTGTTGTCCTTAATGTACTATGTTGTCTCTCATCTTCTTTGCTGTCCCTTGGTTATCTCATATTGGTATAGTATCTCACTTTGTTATCTGATATATTGAATTTATTTGTATTTGGATATTTGAAATTTGATAGGGAAGGGGGGAAAACCAAGACGGGTGGGGGGTGTGGGGGGGGAGGGAAATGGGTACCAAGACATGTGAAAGGGTATCAATGTATGTGAATTAATGCACCTTCTATCTGGCAAATATCATGTAACCCTTTTACTAATTACAATAAAAATAAAAATATATATAAAAAAAGCTGAGTGTGTGTATGTTATAGGTATATATCGATCTATGTAACATTATGTTTATAGAGTATATTACCCATCATAGATTTTTATGTCAATTTAGTTATATCTGCAAGACCATGTCAATAACTTTGGGTGCCCAAATATTGAGTCATCACTCTTGGACTGTTTGGTTCTAATATCCACGTATCAAGGGCACTATGTGCCTTTTGTTCCTTTGGTCCTGACTTATCTCACTCAACATGATTTGCTCTAGTTTCTTCCACTTTCCAGTGAATGCCATTATTTTATCTTGTCTGATGGCTATGTAGAATTTCATTGTATATCTGTACCACATTTTTTGTATCCATTCATGTGCAGTAGGGCATCTGGATTGTTTCAATCGCTGGACTATTGTGAATAGTGCAGATCTGAACATAGCTGAGCAGGTGTCCTTATCATATCCTGGGTTATGATGTTCAGGATAAATGCCCAGGAGTGGTATGGCAGGATCATAGGGAAGGTCTATTTTCAGTTCTTTAAGAAACCTCCAAACTGCCTTCCAGAGTGACTGAACTAGTTTACATTTCCACCAGCAGAGCAGTTGGGTTCCTCTTTCTCCACAACCCTACCAGTATTTGTTGTTGTTCGAGTCCAGTATATTGGTCATTCTGATTGGTGTAAGGTGGTATCTTAGGGTTGTTTTTATTTGCATTTCCTTTACGACAATGGATGATGAGCATTTTCTCATGTTTCTTTGCCATTTTTACCTCTTCTTTTGATAGGTCTCTCTTTAAATTCCTTGCCCAGTTAGTGATTGGTTTGTTGGGTTTGTGGGGGGGATTAGATTTTTGAGTTCCTTGTGGATATTGGATATTAAGCATTTGTCTGATGCATTATTGGCAAATATCTTTCACCAGTTGGTTAGCTGTCTTTCTACTTTAGTAGCTATGCTTTTATCTGTGCATACACTTTTTATTTTTAGGTAGTCTCATTTGTGGAGCCTCTCTCCAATCCATTGTGACCCCGAGACTCTGTTCAAGAAGTTTCTGCCTGTGCCTATGAGTTCCAGTGTCTCTCCAACTCTATCGTGTAGCAGTTTCAGGGTTTAGGTCTGATATTAAGGACTTTGATCCATTTTGAGTTAATGCTTGTGCATGGTGATAGGCTGGGATCAATTTTTAGTTTTCTTCGTGTGGCTGCCCAGTTTTCCCAGCACCAATAATTGAAAAGGCTGCGCTATTTCCACTGTATATCTCTGGCTCCTTTGTCAAATATAAGTAGACTATAGGTATGTGGTTTTATTTTTGAATCTTCCATTCGGTTCCATTGAACTTCTGGTCTATTTTTGTGCCACTTTCATTGCCCTTTTTGCATAGAATTGTTTTGGCTATTCTAGGTTTTTTCTTATTCCAAATGAACCTTTGGATTATACCTTCTAATTCATTCAAGAATGTCCTTGGGATTTTGATTGGGATTGCATTGAAATTGTATATCAGTTTTGGCAGGATGGCCATTTTGACTATGTTGGTTCTCACTACTCATGAGCAGTAGGTAGGATTCTTGTTGTGAGCCACAGATTACAGGCTGGTTTTCATATGCGTAAATACTGGTTTGAATGCACTCAGACAATGGACTTAAATAAAAGAAAAAGATTGTTTTTTGATCGCAGAGTATTAGATAAGACATGTGGTCTTGTCTACATAGTTCCCTCATGGAATAAATTTTCAGTTTATACTTTGGAGTGGAGAAAATATCAATAAAATATTTACCAGCATCCTTTGCATTTTCTGTACCAAGAAAAATAAAAACCCTGCTCTATGAATACTATAAGGTGAATTTTCCATTGTGTGATTGCAAATCTCTGCATGATGACAAACCAGCAGTGAAAATCTGAGCAGTTTGGAGCCTCCATATGCTCATTTATTTAATACATAATAGTGCTTGTGGTTGAAACTGTGATTTAGTGCAGTCTGGAGAAGGCTTATCACCTCATAAAGAGTTGACAATTAGATATGCCCACAGCACTTGTTCATAGATCTAAGTAAAATGATAACAGCTTCTGCCAGCTATATCATTAAAGCAGTAGTTCTTCATCATTTATAGCTACACTCAACAGAATCACTAGACTACCACTATTAATATTTTGCAATTACCTGCTATACATCTTTATGGAAGGCTCTCATGAATTTTACTTCAACAATGCATTGTATAGATGAACTCCAGCACCAGGATGCACCCTTTTCAGGTGAAACACAGAAAGAAAAACATTATTTGTAACTTTTTCTGAACACCCTATTGCCCATAAAGCCAGCAAGCTCATCTTTATCAAAGATTCCACAGACTGTCCATTACAGGATTTTTGGAATTGCTGTTCCCAGAAGTTATGAGAAGAAAAAATGCACAGGAATTAGAACTGACATTGACTTGTTCAGTGAAAACTTAACCTTCATACTGGTAGAGATCTCTGAGATAGAGCCAGGTTCTTGGCACAGGAGTTTCAATTGTCTCCTTTGTACTGATTCCATATCAATAAGTGACAGCAGTGTTCCTAAGCAATCTAATCGGCCTGTCCAGAAGCAGAGAGGAGGAATAACAATGCTAGAAGGACACAGGGAAGGATAGGTCAGAGCAACGAAGCAAAGCTGTTTCACATTAGAAGGGAAAAAATGGGAAACAACAACAGCATTCCCTATGCCTGGTAATTTAGGAAGTAATAGGCAGAGCACTTTTGAGCAAGATCATTGCTGGGGTTTTCTCTGAAGTGAGTAGATTGTATATTGATTATAACTTCATTCAGTAATGAAATATGAATCAAGGTTTCAGAAAGTCACAGGACTCTGGGTGGATATTTTCGGTCATATTAACATGGGTGAACATCCTCAGTATCACCATCTTGGAAAAGTCATGGCACCAGGCAGAGAAAAATTCATAACGTATTTAAAAAAGTAACGCAACTTAGTGCAAAATCAGTTAAAATAAATGTCTTATCTATACCTAAGTTCTATAGGTGACTTATCTAAATTCTGTCATGGACGGACACACAAAAGTTTTGATGTTACTTTTTTCTCCCAAGTATGTCTTATGTCATACACTGAATTGCTTCATAATGCTGTTCCCTTGGATTTTGAATTGGAAAGAAACTGCTTCCTCCCTGTGTCTTCAAAGTTGTTGCTATTATTACTGCTACTTTGATTATGATTCCTATATTTATTATTATTATTATTCTAGTACTGGGGCTTTTCACTCAAGGCCAAGGCACTCTCCCTTGATTTTTCACTCAAGGCTAGTTCTCTTCCACTTCAACCACACCTCCACCACTTCAGGATTATTAGTTGCAAATTGGTCCTAAGATTCTCACAGACTTTCCTGCCCAGACTGGTTTCAAAGAGCCATCCTCAGATCTCAATCAACCTCCTGAGTAGCCAGGATTACAGGCATGAGCCTCAGAGGCTTGGCTGAAAACAAGTTTATCCCTACAAGTCCACTGTTTCTGTGAATTAAGCTTCACTTTGTTTCCCTCCAGGATTTATGATGGAGGAAAAGATTTTTAGCATATGTATGAAGAAAAATCTTGGTATCCCTGACTTGGGTGATACTGCTGATAACAAGGAAGAGAGAGATATATGTATGATGATTAAATTGCTCTGGCCAAGACTCACATCAACTTCAATCTCTGGTCTGCAATGTCGAAAGACTTTTTCCGTGCGCTATTTTATGCGTTGATTTAGTTCTCATATATCCTTTGCAAAACAGAAATGGGGAGTCAGTGTTGTAATTCAAGATGAACTGAATTACCCTCCATATCATTGTGCAATAAAATAATAAGTATATTTCCTAACCCCAGGAAAACAAAAAAAATATTTGTACAGATGAAATTCTCAGAGTCTTTCTGATCCTCCAAAATGTTTCATGGGAAAGAGAAATTTCTGATTAGACATAGCCACTTCTCTGTTTTAGAAGTTTCTAAGATATATCTCTTGCTGAATGACTCAAAGAATTCAGAACAGCCATTGTGTTCAAAATTGCTCTTTTGGAGAAAGGGATTGCAGGTTTAAATTGTCAGAGGGTAGAGGATTGTAAGGCAGAGTTCAATGAGGAAAAAGTAAGCTATCTGTCCTTTCCTCTCCACTACAGCATTCATGTTTTGCCTGCTTTCCTCAAACTCTGTCAATAGCTACCAAATATCACCCATAGACACAACTTTCTGAACAGTGGATTAAGGATTCTATAGAAGGAATTGCTTATTTAGACAAGAATGATTGTGCATATAGTTGATCTTACCTGCTGTGTCATTTGACCTTTAAAAATCCAATTTTAAAAGAAAGGCCCCTTGAATCACACCCAAGAGTTTATGCTATAAATATGTGTTTGAGGCTGGGCTAGCTATGTCAGAAAGACTAACTGTACAAGTGAAATCCAGATTATACCTCAAAGTTGTAGACAGGCTTTTGAGAGTTCAACTGGTCTGGGCAAACAAATAAACACATTTAGGTGACAAAGTCATAATAAAATTCTGATTTTGAATTTGCTACAAGCTAAAGATATATCCACATTTTGGTGTCAGAAGTCATTAAATGACAAGTGTGGTGAATGGATTTGAGGTAGATTTTCTTAGATTTGAACTACAGGCCTCTTATTTGAGGTCATTACTGATTTTTATCCTTTCTTCATAGTAAATGTCATGATGAGTATAATAGGTTAAAACCTAAGTTCTGTGAGCCTAGCAAATTACAGAACTTTAGGAGCTTTGAAGCCCTTGAACTTGGAGATCAGATCAGAAGGTTAGGGTGGATTAGTAGTTGGGATCACTCTGCTTTTATTCTCAATTTTGACTAAACTTTTTTTTTATTGTAGTTCTTAAGCCTTTCTAAGAAGTAAAGCTGACATGACCCAAAGTCCCCACAAATAAATTTCATTTTTATAGGACTCACTGGCAAGTCCAAAGTCTGTTATTACACAAAAATATTAACAAGCAAAGCTCTGACCTTTCTTCAGGCAAATAGATCTTTATTGGTTATCTAATCAATGCTATGGAGAAATGTGATTGATTCTTTCCTACTGACATGTTTTGAATAAATATTAAAATTAATATGGAAGCCCACACCACTATGACTATGTAAGGGATAGATAAATTACTTAGAAAGTAAAATTTGGTTAAATTAGTCCACAAAGGTGACAGTCTAATATGATAAGACTAGCCTCCATGTGAGAAGAAAAATACTGGTGATGCATAGACGAAGGCACAAGAAAGCAGTGCAAGCAGTGAGCCATGTGCAAGGTGAGGACAGTGGCCTTGGAGAAACCAGTCCCCAGGGCTTCAATCACAGACTTCCCATCTGCAGACACAAGCAAAAATAAGTTTTTTTCTTTTGTTTTCTTTTGTTGAAGTTGACCATTCTGTGGTATTCAGATAGTAAATGATCATATCTATCAAAATCCACAATGGTGCTGAAATTAATCATGAATTAATGATTCTAAAAGACAGCAATTCAAGAAAATATTTTGCTCAGGCCAAATATTATTATAACAGAAACTCACTACAATTATTATCATACTTTCATATGTGAATGATTGAGAACTCATCCTGAGAAACAAAACCATCTATTTAGCTTACTGCTATGTTTTCAGGGTGTGCTTTTGTTTCTTAACTATGTTAATTCTAAGAGTTTCTTCTCAGTCATATTTTTATATAGGTAGATAGCACATTTTATTGCTTCATCTGAAAATAGATCATACATTTTTGAAGCTGGATTTAGTTAAGTAGAAATTTTCACATTTAGAATGCTTTCATTCCATACCTCAATGGAACATTTCCTACAGATTTCTTACTGAGAGATTGTCATGCGCAATGTGTATAGTGTCATTACACAAACTAATTGGTTAGGTGTGTGATTTGACCTCAGTTGTAAATTGCTCCTTCCTTGAAGTGACTATACTTCCCTAAAGTGGCTTTGTTTGGCACATGCTAAGCACACACCAATTACTGAGTTACATCCCAAGCTTCTACATGTATATTATTTTATTTTGACCATCATGAGGCTTGAACTTAAGATCTGGGTGTTGTCACTGAGTTTTTTGCTCAAGGCTCATGCTCAACCACTTGAATCACACATCCAAGCTGACATCGAACTGTGATCATAGATCTCAGCCTTTTGAATAGCTATCATTACAGGCATGAGCCATCAGTGCCTGGATACATGCACATCATAGCTTTATAAACTAATATATTCTTAAAAATTGCATGAAGTTATCAAATTGATGTAAAAATTATTTTTTAATATTCATTTTATATCTAACATATGGAAACCATTTTTCTAAGTCTTTATTTTCTTGTTGATTTTAATTTCCTGAAAAGAAATTGGATTTTGTGAGTTTTACCACTGCAGATTTATGAAGGGAAAGACAGATTTGAAAACAAATGGAATTACATTTTCTGGGAATATTATATGAATAGAGATTTGGATAACCTATGAGCTTGTGTTAACTAGTACACAAATCCGGATAATTCATGCTACCTTGAAGTATTTCAGGCTGTTGTTAATATCAAGAATATGTGACTAAAATATGTCTCACTATTCTTGTTTACATGATGAATAAATCATTATACACACACATGTGTGTGTGTCTTTCTAATTGATTTTCTTTCCTTGGTCTCATTTATAAGAGTTATTACTGCGAGGTCAAGCAATACTGTAAGGCTCTAACTAGCTATATGTCTCTTTTTTTGTGTGTCAGTTCAGTAAGAACCATGTAACTCTGGGAGTTTGGTTGAATTTAGGAGTTGTCGCCTAATGACTGGGCACTCACTGCA
The DNA here is from genome assembly GCF_031878675.1 of Megascapheus bottae. Lineage (NCBI taxonomy): Eukaryota > Metazoa > Chordata > Mammalia > Rodentia > Geomyidae > Megascapheus > Megascapheus bottae. Next base: position 20,060,270 of record NC_143509.1, read on the forward strand.
CCTTGTCTGCACATGCAAGGTTAAGTGAACACAGCCTGGATGAACCCTTTATTTCAGGTTTATAAATAATCCGAGCACACTGTGCAAGCACAACCTGACAGCACTAATGACCACCATTCTTACAAGACAGCTGGGCCAAGGAGTACATTTTTATCTCTCCACACTTCACAGAGGCAGGTGTTTGTAAAACATAAAAGATGTCATCCAAATACTAAATTGTATACGCTTACAAATGAACAGAATATCAATAACCTACTAATATGTGCTATCACACTTTTTGAATGGTTAAGAGACTTCTGATCAGGTAATCCTCAGGGATAGGCTTTCGTCCCAAGCTGCCTGGGTTGAATTTTTCTTAAAGCACTAGCTTATATTGCCTGTGTGGAAAGAAACAAAGAAGTAGATTAAAAGTCTTCAAAAAACCTGGAAATTACTAGCTCGGAGGTTACATGGAATGTATTTTTCTTCTTTTTATAGCTTGCTTCAAGAACACAAACATTTGAGACATGAACAGAATGCAATAAATATGTGTGAGAAATAAAATTCTTCCAAAGCAAACAGATTTTAGAAACAAAGTATGCTCTGAATTTTATATTCTGTGTGACTTGAGAAAAATATCATAACTTATGAATCTGTTTTCTAATCCACACAATATCTCCCTAAGTCAAAGACCAAAGTCAATTTCATAAACATGCAGATATCTACACAAAGATCATAGTTAAAATAGCATATATAAGTAACAGTATATAGTTTCATGATATTAGGGTTGATAAGATTCTTTAAACTGAATGACATCATTAATTTCTACCCCTGAATATAAAAACTGAACCGGGTTTCTAATTATTCATGACAAATGACGCCTATCTCCTACGATCACTTAATTTTTTTATGGAGCGTGGCATTCAATGAGCCACTGCATACTACATTTTCTTTATCAGAAGTCAAATCTGTAATTTTATTCTTAAATTTGATTTTCTCCAGATACTAAATCTTTACCTAAGCTGCTAGAGAAAGTTTTAGAGAATATAAGATTCAGTGAAAATAAAGTGTTAAAAGTACTTCTTTTGTGAATCTTTGGCTAATGAATTAAATATTGCTTATCTCTCCAAAGTAGGGAGATTTCTAGGGGTTTTAAGATACTTTTATGGCATATTTTCATTCTTTCCAAAGGTGTACAGACTAGCCACCAGTGGCTCATGCTTATAATCCTAATCACTCAGGAGGCTGAAATCTGATGATTGTGGTTTGAAGCCAGCCCCAGCAAAGAATGTTGGTTAGATGCCTATCTCTAATTATCAAAAAGCAGTAAGTAAAACTGTGGATCAAGTGGTAGAGTGTTAGCCTTGAGAAAAAGAAGCACTAGGACAGGGCAGAGGGCCAGAGTTCAAGCCCCAGGACTAGCACAAATGCAAACAAACCAAATACATAGAGAGAAATCTTAATTCTTCACTGTAATGCAATCTCTATAATTTTGTTTATTTGTCTCCTATGGGGGCTTGAACTCAGACTCTTGTGGCCTTGTATGGCCAATCACAGCTCTACTTGTAGCTTCATGGTGGTTAATGGGAAATAAGAGAGTCACACTTTTCTGCCTGGCTGACTTCAAACTTATTTCTTCAGATCTCAACCTTCCAAGAAGCTGGGATTATGGGAGTGAGTCAGTAGCACGTGCTAACTTCTGATAACTTAAAATTGATTATTACAGACTTTCTTATTATTCCCAGACTTTTCTACTAAGTAAGTGATATTCTTCAAGGAACTTTTAAAAAAAAAGTCAAAATGTCATATGTGTTTGATGAAAGTAATGTTAACAGGAAGTATGTCGCTGAATTCTATTTCTTTACCATGGCTACATCTTTCATGTGACAAGTCCTCAGTGAATCTCCTGTTTAAGCGTGTCTCTAGTTGATAGACATAGATGATTATTCATGTATAAGAGCTTTGATTTCACCAGTGAATTAATCCATGGTTAGGGTCACAGTGTGTAGACATTTTTGGTAGGTGGAGACAAGAAGGCATAGTTGGAAGAATGAGTTACTAAGACTGCCTTTGACTTTTGTCTTCTCCCTGCATGCTTCTTTATTAATTAAATTAATTTATTTTAGTTTTCTTGTCAGGGTGATGTGTAGAGGGGTTTACATTTACATTTGAAAGATAGTGAGTACATTACTTCTGCTTCCCACCAGCCAGGAGTTAAGCACAATGCTTCTCCCATAGGCTCAGTTCTCATTCTCTGCCTCTGCTTGACTCCTAGTGCATGTTTTAGACAGTGTATAATCTCCTGTTGAATATCAGAACTGTTTGGTGCAAAGTCAGTCAGGTCTATGAAGTTATAATATGTAAACAAAGACAGTCACTGGCACAGATTTACATGGGAGGTGGTAGGGACCAAAGCCTGTCCATGTGGTTGATTTGAATATTGAATGAAATGAATGCTGAGTGAGGGGCCAGTGATTGGAATTCTGCAAGAAAGTCCATCTTTACAATGCTTTGTATAAATTTCCAGAATTTCTTAAAGTGTATTCCATGTATTGCTTCAGTATTTTCCACGATACAAGTAATCTAAAGATTTCCAAGTCTCCTTCAGATCTATCAAATCAGAATTTCTAGCTGTGCCACAGAAAGGAAATTTATATACACAAAATGGTTTGAAGGCAATCTTTGGCCCAGCAATATTTTGAGGCCCCAGGCTTGGAAAATTGGTCAGGCATCTGAAGTGATAAAGTGACTTTGCTGTTCTTTTTACCCTGAGCTTCAGATCTATCTTAAACATCTCATCAAACATAAGCTTGCAGGAAAATTTAGCATCCTGCAGGTGAATGCTAGTTAAGACAACCTGCATAATCATTTCTGCAAAAACAAATGTGTTCTAGTTCATTTTTATAAAAGCTTGTCTCACTTTTTGTTTCAATCAAATATTGTTCTTGGTTAAAGAAGCTTAGTGCCATGCTTCTTTTGATAACTTGTGAATCTAATTTGTTCAAGTTTGAATCATATTATGTTCGATCATTCAAATTCTATGAATTTCTAGTGCTGTTCAGAGGCACAGTTTACTGTGTTCTATGAAGTTTATTATTATGGTAAAATGGCGAGGATGGGCCAAGACAAGAATTCTCTATCCTCAAATTCTTCCTATGGTCATCATAGAAAAATTCAACTATTACTATTATAGTGAAAATAAAACTTACACTATAATAAAAGAGTTAATATGTGTAATAATATATACATATCACTCATTAATAATGATGTCTGTAGTCATTACTGTAATAAGATACCTATGAAACATAGGTACCTTGTCTTTCCCAAGGGTTTCTAACTGGATAGACATTTATATACATATACATACATATTTTTAAATAAAGCTGGTCATGCACTAGTGGATTGCATCCATAATTCTACCTATTCAGGAGATTGAAATCTAAGGATTCATGTTTAAAGCCTGCCTAGAAAATGCAAATATGAGAGACTCTTCAATTAACTAGCAAAAGTAAAAAAGCAGACGCTTGGTTCAAGTGGTATGAGCTCCAGCTTTGAGAACAAAGGATAAAAAAGAGCACGAGATATATTGTATATATATGTTTATTTGTTTATTTGAAATAGGAAAAGGAAGGGGGTACAAAAGATGATTGGGAGGGGTGGGGAGAGGGAAATGGGGACAAAAACATGAGAAGGGGTTATCAATGTGTGAGAAGTAATGCACATACTATCTGGCAAATGTAACTAACCACTCTATACATTACCTTGACAATAAAAAATAAAAAAATAAAGAGCATGAAACCCTGAGTTTAAGCCATAGAAACAAAAATAATACACAGAAAATACAGAAATTTGAGAGTGAAAATGTACCTTGACAATCAAATAATAAGATAATTATTATGTTGGAGCCAAGTCAATCTATAGTTTTTTCAATTTGAAACAATATTCTAATTGAAACTTCATCAGTTTTTACTGCCACATATTAATTTGATTAGATAACAATAATTAGGAGTGGCCAGGAGTTTGGCCTAGTTTTATAGTGCTTGCCTAGCCTGCACAAACACCTGGGTTCGATTCCTCAGTATCACATACACAGAAGAAGCTGGAAGTGGTGCTGTGGCTAATCTGTAGGCTCTGGCCTTGGGAAAGCCCAAGAACATTGCTCAGGCCCTGAGTTCAAGCCCCAGAACTGGTTAAAAAATAATTATAATTAGGACATTATATCAGATACAATATTATTGTAATTGTTTTGCCAAGTCTGCATTTGTTTTGCTTCTGTAAATGTTATACCTTGCAGTTTGAATTAAATTGTTGGAAAGTTTTTAGTATCTGAAGTTAGTATGTTTAGGTTTTTTTTTATTTTGTTGTTTAATTGCTTTGTTTTGGATCTATCTATCTATCTATCTATCTATCTATCTATCTATCTATCTATCTATATACTGAGATAAGTTCTTTTTATGTAATTCAGTGTGGCCTAAAACTTCCATCCTCTTCTCTCTCAGCTTTGGAATGAGGGACTGAAGATATGGGGCACTAAGCTCTACTTACTTTGGCTTTCATTTTATGTAAACCATGGGATGAAATCTACTATTCTTTTCAGGACTGTAAAAGCATGATACCCATAAGTGAATCAAAACTTCATTCCCACATCTGGGTCATATTCCATAGCATCCTCTCCCTTCCACAGCAACAGCCCTCTTGATCTCCTTGTTTGCTTAATCTGGGTTATTCAGATTACATTAATTGGTTACATTTTCAAGACTGAATAAATTAAAAAGTACAATGCAACATATCTTAATACTCTATGTTTTGTTTTATAGGTAAAACTAAGATAGTATAAGCAATTATTCAATAGAAGTAGATCTGACATATGACTAGAGGTTACATAGAACAGAAAATAGAAGCTGAGTCAACTTATCACTTTTGTAATCTTAACTCTCAGCAGTATGCTTGTAATCCTGATAACTATTGCCTAATGCTGATGGCTCATGCCTGTAATCCTATCTACTCAAGAAGCTGAGATGTGAAGATTATAGTTCAAAGGCTGTTTGGGAGGGTCTATGAGACTCTTATCTTCAACTAACCAGCAAAAAGCTGGAAGTGAAGCCATGGTGCAAATGACAAGGCCCTAGAATTCAGTGAAAAAGTTCAGAGACAGTACCTGGGCACTGAATTTGAACTTCAGGCCCAGAAGAAAGAAAGGGAAATAAATGGGGGGTAAGAAAAGCTACTTTCATATAAATAAACTCTGCATTAAAAATAGATCTGTGAATCTGTGGAAATTTAACTATTTCAAAAACTAGAGTTGCATCGTTTTCAAAAATCAAATTTCATGATAAAATCAATGGAAACTTGTTTACATAAATTTTCACTGTGGTACAATTTATTTTCAGCTTTTTTGAAAAAGAAGGGTAAGAAATAAGAATGGTAATTTAAAATTTGTTTATTTTACAGAAATAATAGTGTAAGCTATATTTAAAATAATAATTCAAAAGTACAATATTCTTCACATTTAAATAAAGTGATGAATAATTTACCTTAACTAAAATTTCTCTGTTATAGCACTTTTTATACACTGACTAAAAAAATCAAAAGGCATGAGATTCAAGAAAAGCTAAAAAAATGGATAATGACTAGAAAAATATCTGTAAATTTCAAAGGTTATAAAATATTTCGGTTGTTTTTAATGTATTATATGAAGTAATTTCTTTTCTCCATTGTTTTCCCCTTTCATGGTTTATTCCTTTTTGTTACTGTATCTGACTTTGGTAACTGGTATATTGTATAAACATTTATTTGTTTACTGGAATTAAGGAAGGGATGGGAAGAACAAGATGAGACAAAGGACAAAAGGTGACAATGTAACAGCAATATTCAAAAGACAGTATGTTGGAAATAAACTTTATAACTTGAGGGGGGCAGAGGAGGGAAAGGGATAACTCTTTGAGAAGTAGTGTATTCACTACCTTGCAAATGTAACTTTAACTCCTGTATACATCACTCTGGCAATAAAATTAAAAATAAAAATAAATTAAAAATGAAAAAAGAAAAAAATTCAAAACCAGACTAAAATTTGCACATAATAGTTATGACACATATATCCATTGAAGGCCAAAAAAACCTCATTTTATATTTTTAAGAGTAACTTCCACACCTTCCAAGGTTATATTCAGAACTTTGTAAAAGCTCCAGTCTATCACTACAGTCCATGTATAATTCATGTCTTTCTCCTATTTTTCACTTTATTCTAGGTCTTAACCTTTCTGAGCAATCTTGTATAAAACATGATCTAATGAGAAGTGAGGAACAAGTAAAGACATTTCTGATCCAGGATACGTATGAAAGCAGGAAGAGAAAGTATTAATAGAGTGGTCATCATAAATAAGACACACCACATGCTACAGGAGAGCAGCCATTTAGCTGAGGAAATGAAAAGGAAAAGTCCTGATTGGAGAAATGATTCTGCTTGGAGAAGATCCTTTTGAAAAAATAATATATTTTTAATTACTCATACTGTAAGCCATATCAAATTTCATTTAAATTATTTTTTATTAAATAGTATATTAACATTGATTTTTACATCATATTTCAAATGACGTATTTAACAAACAAGTACTCGAGAAGGGAATCTCTATATACAATCACTGGCACTTAGATTTTAGAACATAATTAAAATTAGGCTGAGGTTTTGTATGGCACAGATACATATTAATCTATGTAATAAAACATTATGTCTATGCAGTCATAAATTTTTATGTCTACCTAGTTGTTTTTATATTTCCAATATCATGTCCATAGTATTGGGTATACAAATATCGAGTCCTCGCTCTTGTTCTGTTTGGATCTAATATCCACATATTATGGATACTATGCGCCCTTTATTCCTTTGGTCTTGACTTGTCTCGCACAACATGAATCACCTTACCTCAATTAGAATGGCCAAGGTTCTAAACTCAGACAATGACAGATGCTGGCGGGGTTGTGGAGAAAAAGGAACCCTACTGCACTGCTGGTGGAATTGTAAGGAGTTGAGCCACTTGGAAAGCAGTGTGGAGGTTTCTGGGCATCTATCCTGAACATCATAACCCAGGATATGATAAGGACACCTGCTCAGCTATGTTCATCTCTGCACTATCCACGATAGCCAGACAATAGAAACAATCCAGATGCCCTACTGCACATGAATGGATACAAAAAATGTGGTTTCCGGGGCCAGGAGTTTGGCCTAGTGGTTAAAGTGCTTGCCTAGCATGCATGAAGACCCGGGTTCGATTCCTCGGTACCACATACACAGACAAAAGCTAGAAGTGGTGCTGAGGCTCAAGTGGTAGAGCTCTAGCCTTGAGAAAGTCCAAGGACAGTGCTCAGGCCCTGAGCTCAAGCCCAGGACTGGCAAAAAAAAAAAAAATTAAAAAAAAAATGTGGTTCCTATATAAAATGGAATTCTACATAGCCAACAGACAAAACAAAAAAATGGCATTCACAGGAAAACAATTTATTTTTAATATATTTGTGTTGTGATAAATTGGTGAGAGATGCTCTTTGTAAATATACATATAACATTTCTTGAATGTAAGAGTGCGTCATTTGTGTGCCCTGGCTGACTCCAAACCTTGATCCTCAGCACTCAGCCTCCTGTATAGCTAAGATTATTTGTGTAGGAGCCACTTGTGCTAAGCTTTCTCTGGATCAGGAAGCCTACAGAGTGGGAGAAGATCTTCACCAACCAAACAACGGACAAAGGCCCCATATCTAAAATATATCAACAACTCAAAAAATTGAATCACTCCAAAACTAACCTCCAAAGTAACAACCATCCCATTAAAAAATGGGCCAAAGACTTAAAGAGAGTCTTCTCTGAAGAAGAAACAAAAATGGCCTATAGACACATGAAGAAATGCTCAACATCTCTGGTCATAAAAGAAATGCAAATCAAAACAACTCTAAGATTCCACCTCACTCCAGCTAGAATGGCCAGGATCAGGAAAACGAATGACAACAGATGCTGGAGGGGATGTGGCCAGGAGGGATCACTACTACACTGTTGGTGGGAGTGCAAACTCGTTCAACCACTATGGAAAGCAGTGTGGCAGTGCCTCAAAAGGCTAAACATAGAACTCCCCTATGACCCAGCAATTCCACTACTTGGCATTTACCCAACCACCCAGAAACAAGGACATACTAAACCCACTAGCACAACCATGTTCATTGCAGCACTATTCACCATAGCAAAGATATGGAACCAACCTAGATGTCCCTCAGTTGATGAGTGGATCAACAAGTTGTGGAATTTGTACACAATGGAATTCTATGCTGCTGTCAGAAAGAATGACATCGCCCCATTTGTTAGGAAATGGAAAGACTTAGAAAAGATCATATTAAGTGAAGTAAGCCAGACTCAAAGGAACTTAGGCTCAATGGTTTCCCTCATTCGTCATAATCAGTAGAAACCTTGGGCTCTACTAGCAGAGATTTGCAATAGAGCAAAATCTTGATACATAAGGACATATAATGTGAAGCTAATTGAAAGGACCTCCAGGATAGTGAAACAAAAGCCATATAATGAATGATTGTTGTCCTTAATGTACTATGTTGTCTCTCATCTCCTTTGCTGTCCCTTGGTTATCTCCTATTGGTATAGTATCTCACTTTGTTATCTGATATATTGAATTTATTTGTATTTGGATACTTGAAATTTGATAGGGAAAGGGGGAAAACCAAGACGGGTGGGGGGTGTGGGGGGGGAGGGAAATGGGTACCAAGACATGTGAAAGGGTATCAATGTATGTGAATTAATGCACCTTCTATCTGGCAAATATCATGTAACCCTTTTACTAATTACAATAAAAAAAATAAAATAAAAAAAATAAAAAAGAAGGTAGACCAAAAAAAAAAATCTACAGAAATCTGGTTGGGAGTATGGCCTAGTTGTAGAATGCCTGTCTAGCATGCATGAAGCTCTGGGTTCAATTCCTCTGTACCACATACATAGAAAATGCCAGAAGTGGTGCTGTGGCTCAAGTGGTAGACCTCTAGCTTTGAGAAAGCCCAAGGACAGTGCTCAGGCCCTGAGTTCAAGCCCCAGGATTGGGGAAAGAACTAACAAAATCTGTTCCAAGTAAGTTTAAATTACTGGAAGATGCCCTAGTTGACAAACACTTAGTTGCTAGAATCCGAATCCAAGGATAGGCCTGATAACTAGAGGGGTGGATAACTCCAGGCCCTTGATTGTTTTCCCTATTATTCCTCATTTCTTTTTGACAGATATCAACTTGATCCATTCTTTGTATCATATTTTATTTGCAAGGCATATTTTACCTGTTCCTGCTTCAGCCTGGAGTGTAGATATTATTTTGTATTTGAATGTAGGAGAGGTAAATGTCAAATGGAAGGAGATATTATGGAACTCTAATTTTAATACCATTTGACATTCAGTAGATTTTTGAATACAATGTGCCCAGTTGTTAAACACAAACTACCCACCTTAATCTTTCTTGAAGTGAAAACTCAGCTGTGAAGATTTTATTTAGGTAAATACTATAGTGTGATGATTATATACAAACTGAGGATCCATGATTCAACTATCTATTTACATTGCATCTATTAATAAGAAGGAAAGAACTGAATTGGGATACGAAAGTTCAGAGAAGACTCTTGGAGGCCTAATGCTGCCAATGAAATTCCTTGACTTGTGTTCCCATTATGATCTTAGCCCAGTTTCATGATCTTTTTGGTTTTCAATTCCTTAACTCATAGGATAGTAATCATTTCTCATCTTTCTAATGAGTTTTTTTGGAAGCAAGGACATAGAAAGATGGAACAGTTAGAAATTAACACATTTATCTCATAAAAGAGAGCAAGCATAAAATCTCAATGAAGACTGTCCAGGAAAAGGCCATGTAGCATAGTTGATTGGACTGAAATTTTAAGGGATGGTACATGATACCTAAATACACATGATTTTTTAAAATGACTCTATGGAATTGTGGAAGAATATAATGCAAATGATCACTGAACAGTGTTATAGGCCAACACAGTCTGATAGCACAACAGTTTCTACATGTAGGCTTTCAAGATCTTAAACTACTTATAAGAGTAAAGAAACGCATGTTAGTATACCTACCAGGTTGACAAAACTTAAGAGAAAAAAAGTCAATGTCTGATTTATTTTTATTGTTGTAAAATTCTATTGTTTAGGTATTTTGGGAGATATGTTGGACTAAGTGAACTAGACTGTTAAGTCCGATTTCACCCCTTTCGCAGTATGGATACTAAAAGTAAAATTACATCATCACATGCATCGTATTTTCAGTTCATTGTGCTGAGGAGACCTCATTTATTTCATGTCATTAATGTCTTACTAATAATTCAACACCCTGGACTTTATGAAGCTTATTTATTAATTACTAGATAATTATCTAAGACAGATGAAAAGAATTCCCCTCTAATGGACTAAATGAAAGGATCTCTAGGATAGGGAAACAAGAGCTTTATATTGTGTGATTGTTGTTATTAATGTACTATGTTATTTCTCTTCTTTTTTTGCCCTTTGGGTAATCTCGTATTGCTACTATATCTGGGTTGATTACCTAGTATATTGTACATTTGTTTATTTGATTATTTGAAGTAGGAAAGAGAAGGGTGAAAACAAGATGATTGGGAGGGGGTGGAGAAAGGGAAATGGGGACAAAAACATGAGAAGTGGTATCAATGTGTGTGAAGTAATGTACCTACTATCTGGTGAATGTAACTATAACCCCTGTATACATTACCCCAACCATAAAAATGCAACAACTCAAATTTAAAAAGGATTCATCTCTAATGGTACTCATAACCTAAAATATGTGGCATGTGTACATTCAATTATTTCAAATCTAACTCAAATTATGTCCTTTGCTTTCTTTTTTTTGTCAAATTGCCTATGATCTTGGCTTCTCATATATTCTTTGACTCAGTCATGGCCATTTACTGATTCTTTCTTTTATCACTTTTGTGCTTAATATTTTTGGCACATAGTAATGTTACATATGTTTGAAAGTCCTAAATTTACCTTCAAAGAAGTAAACAAAAAGCTGAATTTGGTGAAGCTGATAACAAAAGGCCCTCTGCTCAGTGTGAATCATTAATTAGCAATTGGCCTGCATTATTAATTTGGTTTTGTGTATCTTCTCCAGCTCTGGAGATAGTCTAATCCTCTGTGTGAGGATCTGTCTATCATATCTATGAATAATCCTTAATGCAGATTAGACTAAAATATGATAGGAGTTCCCTACTGCATTTGACAAAATTATTTTTTAAAACTGATTTGTACTGTGATCATTTATATTACTTTTATTCTTTAGCAGAAAATTCTATATACTTTATAGCTATGGACTTAAGATATTTAAGCAACTATCAAAGTGCCCTAAATAGAAACCTAATTTAGAAACTATGTGCAACAAATAATCAATAGATGACAGCCTAAAAGGAGAGCTCTAATGATAGATTCACTAGAAATCTCCCAAAAGTTCAAAAGAAAGTTTTATGACATACTGCAAAAAGTAGAGCCAACTTAAAGAAATGTGGCAGTTCTAGAACTCTGGGATTGTGTGAAGGGATATAGTTTATGTAGAATTCCTAAAATTTACTCACATCTGTGAACGAAGGAGTGGAAGTCAGAAAGAGTCTATAAAGTTTCTGGAAATTTCTACAAAGAATATACCTGGGAACAAAAAACTATTGAGTCACTTTGAAAGTCCTTTGCAGGACTGTGAGATATAATAATGCACCTACTATCCTTGTACAGATCCATGGTGAATCTAGAAACACAGAGGAACAGTGTCAGAAGTCAGAAATGAAGATTCATTCTAGAGACTTGGGAAGGTAAAACTTAGAGAAAATCAAGAGCAAAATCAGCTACCTGTCATACTTGGCTAAAATAATATGAGTAGCTTCTGGTTGTGGTTGCTTCTAGAGTCTGAACTGTCTCACTTGTATGGTTAATGTTTATGCAGTGGTCCTGACATAAAAGTAAGTACTGTTGAGTCATAAATCTGAAAGCACAGATAAAAGAGGTTCTGAGAATATGAGTTATGGCAATATTTCTTACAGGAAAGAAGTAGCAGATGCATTTTAATAAATACACATTTCAAATTAGGAAAAAAATCATGTTTGCCTGTGTTTTCAGGCTTTAGACATTTTATTTAAAAAGGGAGGTTCTACATTTAATTATATAGGAAAGTATTTGGAGAAGATATTCATATGAAATCAGTTTAATAGCTTAATTCTAGCAATTCATTAGCCTAATATTCATAGAACATCAATGTTTTCATGTACATATTTCAAGGAACAGAAAGGCTGGGATATCAGGCTCAGGGTTAACATTTTAATCATTAATTCTCAAATTCAATGGCTGCTGTTATTTCTAAAGAGAAATAAAGACTTAATTTTCTGTTGGAGTAGGAGAAATAGAAAAATTGTAGCATTAGTGAAATAGAAATAATTAAGCAATATTTGATAAGATTATCTCTCCTACAAGGCAGGCTTTATTTCAGTTGCCTCATATCTTTATTAAAATCCCTCCTTTTATTCAACAATAATATCTATCTATTTCTAAATGCACATGCAAGAAAATTTGGGTATTCTCTATAAACCTTAATTAGGTCTTAAACCTTTCTGAATAGGGAATTAACCCTAATCCACTTCACTTAAATTCTCTACAGGAGTGTTAGAGCTATGACAAGTTATACCTGGAGAGAAATACTTTATAGAATTGTTGGCAGTGGGTTGAGAAATATAATTTAGAGAGTGATGTAATGATTAAATTTCAAAATGATATAATCTATCATGGAGAAACTACAACTGCGCATTTTTCTTCAGTCATTATTGCTCATTCATTTAACTCATATATTTGGAAAACAGTGTTTGCACAGTGTTTTAAGAAAAAAAATATTATCCTAGTGCATTATGTCTTAGGTGATACAACTGAATGGAAAAGCCAATCCTTGATTGTAAATTAAGGATATTTTCCTTGTGTTTTGAAATCACCATGGCTATTTCTGAAAATACATGCCACATGCATCTGACGTTTTCTTGTTTTGTTATAGTGAAGAATACTTCTGTTCATTTATTAAAGGATCTATTTTAATAAAGGCATCAATTCAAGTCTTAGTTTATTCAAGTGAAATTACAAGCTATTTTTTAAATTTAAGAATGAGGAACTCTATCCTTTCTGTTTTCCATTCAATACAACTCAAATTGCCTTAATGATATGACTTATCTTTATAGAGTAATATTATAGCTGATAACAGAAAAACGTAAGACAAAGACATTTTTTTACTTTATAACCTAAGGACTTTTAAGAATAGAAATTTGAACCTCAAAATTTAAGAAGTGAGCTTTGAACTCTCATAAATATTTTTTGGGTATTTTATGTTGGGATAATGTATAGAGGGATTACAGTTACATTCATGAGGTAGTGGCTACATTACTTTTCAAATCTTGATACCCTCACCCTGAACACACCCAATCTCATCAGACATACTTATATACCAAAAGTGTTATTTGGAATATGCTCTAGCAACTGTCTGTATAATCATATTTGCCTTAACAAAAACATTTTAGAAAAAATAGGAGAACATTTCCTTCAAGGGGAAAGCCCTGTGAGATCATTTGCTAGTTTTATGACTTAGAAAGTTCTTTCTCAAAGCCCCAGTAGACTTGAAGGCTTATACAACAAGGGAGAAACACCTCCAGATACCAGGTTCTATGGAAAGGTAGTGATCTAGCAACAAACATATAATACAGATAAGCACTCATATGCTTGTTTTAACTATCAATATGGGCAAACATTGACAATAAATAGTCATAAACATACTCCATGTAGCATGGTAACTGTAAAATGAGCCCTGACATCCAAGGCTAGCAAGGACAAAATAATGAGTGACACTCCATGTTCAGGAGTTAACCTAAATTTAGTGGAAAGTACCTCTCATTGCAGATCTATAAATGGAAGTATTCTATTTCTCTCTGCCTGGACAAATAAAGGATGACCTTAATTGAAAATATAAATGAACAGAAAAGCCTGCTTAATCTTAAATTGACCTACAGACTCAATAAAATTTCTATAAAAATTTCAACAGCTCTTCTTTTGCATTAATGATTAACATGATACCAAGACTCATATGGAATGGGAGAGGGGGAGAGAGAGGGAGTAGAGAGAGGAATGAGAGAGGAAGAATAAGGACAAATTTGGTGGGCTCACACATTTTGTGACATTCATTCATTCTTAATTCTAAGCACTAGAAAAATGACACTTTCTAAACATCAAAATTAATTCAAGATGACTAAATGACTTAAGTCTGGAGGACATAGCAAATTTAAATAAATAAATAAATTGTACTTCTTCAAGACAAAAACAGAAAAACTTTCTCAAATGGATTACAATGTTAGATGAAGAAAATAACCCATAAAAGACAAAATTATGATCATGTAAGAGATATGGAGAATTTTTCAAGACTTCGGTTGATATAATAATTAGCCAGTAAGAGCACAAACAATTATAATTAGACACAATACTTAAATAAACTTTTCTCCAAAATAGGATATAAGTGTCAGATCAGGCTATAAAATGATGATAAAAATGAATAATATGGGCTGTGAGTTTTGCCTACAGGTAGAGGGCTATCCTAGCATGCATGAAGACTGGGGTTCCACATACAAAGAAAAAAGCCAGAAGTGGTGCTGTGGCTCAAGTGGTAGTGCTCTCACCTTGAAAAAGCCCAAGGACAGTGCCCTGAGTTAAAGCCTAGGAATGGCAAAAAAAATGAACAATTTGGGAAATGAAAGTTGCAGCATTTTTAGAAATGAGTTCACACTTCCAGGGTGGTGAGGCTCACAGGTAACAACGTATTTCTTAAGATTTGAAGGTACTGTAACCCCAACACATTGCTCAAGGCATTTGAAAATGTAGCATGAGGATTGAGATGAAGCTTCTCAATTCTTTAAAATATTATAGAGTTAATTTACAAACATCATTGCATTCCTACTTTCCCAGAGACATGAAACCAGGCCCCTGTACAATATTGTACATAGCTATCTTCATAGCATGAGCCATAATCTGCCCAAACTACCAATTTCAATGCCGTTTAATGGCAAATGGATACCTAAATATGGTAGGTCCACCCAAATGTATATATTGGAAAATAATAATGGAATGCTGGTTATGATGGAACATAGGTAGTTTTGAAGGAAATAGGCTAACAAAAATAAACTACTCACAAAGTCCCAGATATTTTTCCACTAATGTGAAAGGAGAACAACAAACATATAAAAAGAATATAGTCAAGCACATGTGTCTCCTGCCTGTAATCCCAGCTTCTCAAGAGACCAAGACCTGGACGAGCATAGTTAAATACCACAATAGCTGGAATCATCCAGACTCTTTATCTCTAATTTACATGCAAAAAGCTGGGCTGGTAGTATAGCTTCATTGGTAGAGTGCAAAGATGAGGGCAAGAATAATTATTCAGTATGAGGCTATGAGTTCAAGCCCTGGGAGGTTCAAGGAGAACTTAAATAGTGTAATTTGTTAGAAAGGCAAAGTCAGACTTCAGCCAAATAAAACACCAGGAAATAGGTACTCCAAAGAGATGTAGTGGAATTAAGGGACATGGAGAAGATGGATGAAAGGGAAAATTCAAACAAGTATCCAATACACATCAAACAAAATTAAAAGTGAGTGAAAGGGTAGGTGAGGGAGGTATGAGTGAAAATGCTGAAAGGACTGACATTGATCAAGATATATGGAGCTCATAAACGGCTTTGTTAGATGGCAACTCCTTTGTATAGCTACTTAAAGATAATTATACAAAGAGATAAAATAAGAAGGTACAAGAGGAGAGAGATTTTCAGGCTTGGCAGAGGAGACAAGTGACTGGCTGTAGTAGGTACGGTATGTCTTCTGAATAGAATGAAAATGTTCTAAAGTTGGTTAATGATAATGATTCCCCTAACCCTTCAGATATAATAAAAATCACTGAACTGTGCATTCAAAAGATGGATTTTATGAAATGTAATTTAAGTTTCAATAAAGCTTTTACTTAAAAAAAACACTATGTTAAATGAAAATGGCAAACCATAAAAGGCTACATATTCTATGACTCAATTTATCTGCAATGTCCCTGATCACAGGATTTGTAGACAGTAAGCAGAATAATGGTTGTCTGAGACTGCTAATGGAGATGAGGCATCCTTTGGAGTTAATGAAAAAGGCTGAAATTGGATTAGGATGATGGTTGAACAACTCTGACAAATATATGTGAGTATCATAATTCAAATGAGTGTGCCTTATGATATGCAAATTATCCTTCAATAAACCTGTTATATAAAAATAAGAGAAATTACTCTCTAGTGCATTGGTTTTGAATAAAATACAAACTGTATAAAAAGAGACTATTCTTGTGATTCCATAAAGCATATACCTTGCATAAAATATTGAAAGCATTTGATTTGCCTTGATGAAAATATATTTTATATCACCACAAACTCTTTGGAGTGACATAAAACCCTGATTGTTCAAAGAAAGATACATTCTTCTTTCTTTTTCTCTGTGATAAGATCACAGCAAAATAATAAGTCAAGCAGGTCATTGTAACTCTGGAATGATAAAGGTTGCTCATGTTTTTAAAAGGTATTCTAGAAGAGTCCTTTAAGTGTAGAAGGGAGGTAGTAAAGAAACTTAGGGAATCTTTCTAGTTTGCCGTTTTTAAGAAATTAGTTTTATGTTGGTGTACAGAGGAATTTCCATTCAATAGATCAATTTATAAGCAGCCTGTATCTTGATCAATGTCACCACTTGATCATTCTCTCTCCAGCCTTTTCAAATCATCCCTCTCCGCAATTTTCTTAGTTTCAAAGGGTAATCCATTGTCCTTATTCTCATTGTACCTTCTCTATGTAGAAATTTTATGACTCAAATAGCAATAATAATATCTTTCCTTTGGGGAATTCAAATATTATGTATAAACCAAATTCAGCAAATTGTCCATTTCTCATCAAATAAAACTCACGGAAATCAACATAAAAATGAAAGCAGAAACAGAAAAAAGAATATGACTTAATACATGAAAAAATTAGATACTTTATTGTTTAAATTTCCAAAGGGCAGATTGTGAGCCAGGCTCTTCTGGATCAAGCCTGTAATTCTGGCTCCTTGCAAGGCTGAGATCTCAGTGTTGTGGTTTAAAGCCAGCCCAGGTAGAAGAGAGTCCTTTAGCCTCTTCTCTCCAATTAACCGCCAAACAGCTAGAAGTGGAGCTGTGGTTCAAGAGTACTAACATGAGTTCAAGCCCAGTTACCCGAACAAATAAATAAATCAATGAATAAAATGCAGAATAAAAAGTCTAATGAGCCAGGTACAATACCTAACTGACCACAAACCTAGTACTTTTTTCTCTTCAATTATGGGTCAGTTCCCAAAAGTCTCGCCATCGTATCTTTCTCTCCAAGGCATGAATGGCCACGTGATGGACTTGGTGTCGATGAATTAGAGTCATTTTCACTGATGGAGAAGCAAAGCAATGATGGTTATAGGATCAACTCTCCTTTTCCCCTGGGGTTTGAAGTAGGTGCTCTGCTTGCTCTGGTGCTTTGAGATCAGGAGAAAGGTCAAGTGCAATAGCCATTCAAGTCCAAGACAAATCATTTAGAGGTTTTCTCTTAATATTTCTCCCCAATATGTTTAGCGTAGGCCTTGCTTGTCTTTCATTAGAAATCCTGCCCAGGGCACCATGTACACACACGACTGACTCAAGGCTTCTTAAATGCAATTTCTGACCTATCACTTCTACCGATAGCTTGAGACCTTGTTGCTTTAAATCTTTCTCAAGCTCATTCAGTGTGACATTCCAATGAGTATCAGCCTGCTTAATACAAAAATAAAATGCTTGTTCTAAAAACAATGTATTTATTTAATGATGTGATTTGAAACAGTTACAAGAGATGACTGGGAAGAGGCCAATCTCTTTAACATGCTAAAAGCAGTTCTGATTAAAATTTTTAAAAATTGTGTTCTGGGACTGGGAGTTTGGCCTTATGGTACTGTGTTTGCCTAGCATGCATGAAGGCCCGGTTCGATTTCTCCGTACTACATACATAGAAAAAGCCAGAAGTGGTGCTGTGGCTAAAGTGGTAGGGCTCTAGTCTTGAGAAAGCCCAAGGATAATGTTCAGATCCTGAGTTCAAGCCCCAATACTAGCAAAAAAAAATGTGTTTTGATTTTTATACAGGCCTTTTTTTTTCTTTAGCATTGTTTGTTTTCCCTTGAATTTTTCCAAGGGATTGTGTTTATGTTTAATTGATCTTATTTTGTTTCTTGTATGTTTAAATTCACTTTCTAGCCTCTCATGTTAGACCATTTTGCTCTGTACTCACAATGGTTTTCTAATGAAGTCCACTAAATGTCTACTGGCCCCTAAGTTAAAGAGAACATACAGTGCATTAAAGAACTTTTGTGCTGAAGTAGCCACTTAGATAAATTAGTATTTACTAGGTGGTAGTAATGAGAATTGACCAGAATTTACTTTTCTATTTTTTTTAGTTTTCTTTGTTTACAGATATCATGATACCTTATTAACTAGAATGGTTTATAGATAATAAATGATTGCCAATATAGCATGTTAACTATAACATTACCTGTTAGTTTTCTGACACGAGTTCAGTCTGCATTCCAAGATCCAGCCACGGAACAGAAAATATCAGCACACACTTGAGAAGGGACTGGAGTGATTACTAGCTAAACATTATTTCAGGTATTAATTTAGTACACATCTGTGATATCAAACAAATACTAACTTTCAGAAGTTGTGTTGAAGCACAAGATAATTTTCTTTTAGAAAAGCAAGATAAAACAATGTGCTTTATTACTATAATGCTTTACTTCTTTTATTACAAAATTAAGCATAGTGTCACGTAGCTTTTGTATTATAAAGTGCTATAAATATGCTTATATTTATATGAAATTTTTACAAGAAATGATACTTCTCTAGTTTAATATGAACATTTATCAATTAAAAAAGAAACTGAGTTTTACACTGCATAATCATGAGAAGTTGCTAGAATGTCCAAATCAAATCACTCTAGGATTCTCAGTCTATTACTTTCCCTGAAAATAACATTTGTATTGTCTGAGGCTCTCATGGAAGCTATCAGAGCAAGACCTAAGGATAATTATTTACATAAATTTTTCATGTATTACAAACAACTTTTTTATTCTTAAAAATGTGTTACTCAGCCCCACCTTTATTTATAATCAAACCCATTTACTACAAAGAGCACAAAAACAAATTGAAATTTACTCAATGAAGCAAGCTTTTGAACAAGATTTTAATATTGTTAAAAATTTCAAGGTTTCAATTTATTTTGTATCTTGTTGGTAGTTTTCTTACTTTTTTTTTGAGAAAATGAAGGAGTTAACTTCATACTGAATGCTCTTGTCCAACATGAGTTGGAGTAAGCTAGTTTTGATTCATTTGGTAGCCAGAATGGTCTTTAATTGGCTAGATTGCCAGTAAGAAGTTGTCCAAATCATTTCATTACAAAGGGTGAGATTGGTAACAAATAAACTCATGAAAACCATTGCTATCTGGTGTATTCTGATGAATCTTATTCAGAAGTTTCTTTCTTAGGAGCTGTCAAGATAGAATATTCTTGTTTTGTTTTGTTTTTAACTGATACTGGGGCTTGAACTCTGGGCCTGGGTGCACTCCTCCAACTCCTTTTGCTCAAGAATAGCAGGATACCACTTGAACCACAGCACTACTACTGGCTTTTTCTGTGATTAACTGGAGTTGAGTCTCATGGACTTTCATGCTCTGGCTGGATTCAAACTGCGATCCTCAGATCTCAGGTCCTGAATAGCTAGAATTTCAGGTGTGAGCCACCGTGCACAGCTTAGAATATCTTTTTAAGATCGTATTTTTCACATATATTCCTCACTATTAAAGCTAACTTCACATGATTTGAAGATGAATTTGAAGTTCAGGTTATGTAGTATACACCATGCAATGTCTATTCAATTTTATTACATATATAATTATATATTATATTTGCATATATATGTAATTATTATATAATTATATGTTACATGTAATTTTATATTATGTAACTGATATTCAGTTAGAAAAATGCACAGAGCCCAGAATCAGGGACAAGACCATGAAATGATCATTCTCATAGTCATTACAAATTATTAACAGGAAAAATTCTTTTTTCTATTTCTAATCTTTTTTTTCGGGGGGTCATGGGGCTTGAACTTGGCCTGGACACTGTCCCTGAGCTCTTCAGCTCAAGGTTGCCCCCCACCCTTGAGCCAAGCCCTATTTCCCATTTTCCTGAAGTTAATTGGAGATAACAGTTTCAGGTCCATTTGTGTCTGGCTGTTTCTGAACCTTGATCCTCAGATCTCAGCTTCCTGAGTAGCTAGGAATACAGGTGTGAGCCACCATGCCCAGCTCTATTTCTAATCTTTACCTTCTGACCTTTTATAGATTTCTTGATGTTAATGAGAAAATTAATTTATCAGATGATAGAATACTAGGTCCTTAATACTGAAAGGGAGATGGAAGCTGATAATTCTGGGGCTTTATGACTCCATAGCCTTCTGTGAAGTTCAGCTTGACTGGAGTGTGTGAGAACAGTAAGCATGCACTGCTGACCAGATGGATTGACCCGGTTACCATGGGAAAGTTCATATCAGGTCACATTGATTCATTCAGGTAGCCACTGAGATGACAGCATGTTCTTATGATATAATGATATAATGAGAGTATTTCCCAGATGTTTGACCTGAGAGGAAATTAGTCTATACAATGTAAGAAATTCAAGGAACTGAGATTTTACTGAAGAAAAATGTCTACATGAAGTTGACAGTGAAAGATAGAAATTATAAATGCCAAAAACAACACTGTTATCTGTTACCAAATGAGCATTTTCTTGCTATCGATAATTTTATTAGTTTGTCATCTATCAACCTATCATATCTCTATTTTACATGAGGTTATATTTTTTTCCTCTTCTATTTTATTTTGAATACAGGTCTTGGTATAAGATTTTTTTAAAGATGGAAATTCGTAGATCACAGGAGATAATTGAGAGAATATTGATTTAATTTTATAAGAAAGGAACCACAGGAAGACACCCACAACCACTGTTAGAATGTTGAGCTATCTGAGTACAGGGTGGGTTTTTTTGTCATTTTTATGAGATGTTAGTGCTAAGTAGAAGAATATACTCTTGACATTTTGGTAATTGAAAGTACAGATAGAAGAAGAAATGGATATCTTTTGCACATGATCTGGTGGTATGCAGCATGTAGCGTCAAAATAGAGAAACACCAAATAGAGAAAATAAGATATTTTTCTTACAAATAGGGTGAAATTGCTTAGTATTTTCATCAAATGTTTTGTGAATCAAAGGATGTGAAAGCCATTTTATACCTCAGTAACTTAATTATGTTAGTTTTTTCTTTTCTGGATTGGACATACTGAATGTGCATATTCACATTTGAGATTGCTTCATAACCATGAAAGAATACCCTATTTTCTCTTAGTAACAAACTTTTATAGTGCAATGTATAAAATTATCAGCAAAAGCTGGATGTTCTGCTTTCCTCCCCCAGCCACAGGCTTTCCAAATCACTTAATTCCAGTATTAGATCCCCTGTGGTTCAAAATCCAGTCCCATTCCTTGTAACTGAACATGGATGAGATACTGAAGAAATCATTTTAATTTTTTGTATTTCATGTTTTTTCCCACCTTTTGTAGAGGGGGCATTTGGAAACTTGTAAGAGAAAGAATTCCTGCAATTGTCAGCACACTGTTGGAATTCAAGAAGCAGAAGAAAAGTAGAAAGACATTTTTGCTATTGTACATTAGATTAAACTCCATTGTACCACATATCCTTCTAGTTACACTGATAATTGGTGAGGTGTAACAACAGAAGTTCTTTTTAGTGAATAAAACAGGTTATTCTTTGTTTAATCTTTTCTTACAACACTTCATAAATTAAAACTCTTCTTTTGTAGCCAGTAAAGGTAGAATCAGATATTTCTTGTCCATAATTTGTCAAGAAAGGCAACGTAAGAGATTCTGTGAGTTGAAAAATCACAATGTAGGAACTATTTCTAAATTTCCATGCATTTCTCACAAAAACCAAAAGGAATGAATGAGCATAGGTAAACACAACACCCAGACTCCTTTTTAAATTTTGTACTGTGTGGAAAACCTTAGTAAAATGGCGCAGTAAGACAGTGCATTTGGACCCATCTGAATCTCTTCTGCTGTTTTCATTTAACAAATCCAAACTCAAACAATAACAACTCAAGAAACAAAAACATCAAGTGTTGTAGTAATTGATTTTCTGCTATCTATACCCATTCAATTTCAGGGGAAAACTTGTTCTTCATTTTCCAAAGATAATTCTCACTATGAACCTTCAGGACAGAGGCAGGTTATGTATGTAGCTATTTGTAATAATGGGAAACATGTGGAAATATTTTACACTGTAAGGGAAATAATTTAGTGGTTCCTAAAAAAGGATTTGCTTTGGTGAGTATAACCTTTGGCCAGTATAACTGATTAGACTCATTCAAGTAATTGACAGCGTCAATTACAGTAGTATTTAATAGAAAACTACACTGTATAACACTGATTCTGGAAAATTAGTAGTAAAAAATATTCTGACACAATAAAAAAGTCCTGTAACTTACAAAACAGTGATGTTCTTTAAATGCATTCCATTAAACTTTTTGTCAGCTTTGTTCAGGTAAGTTTATGGAACATAAATTATATCATATTTACTGTACTGAGAAACATTTAAAACTGAGGAACATGAGATTTACAGAAGAAAACCCCTGGGAGTTAAACATAACTTTCCAAAGAAAGTTCCAGTGACTGTCTGAAAAACTGGTTTACTAACACTAACTCAAGATAGCTTGCCAAATGTATGTGCTTCAAAGTACAATCAGAAACTCCAAAAGAGAAAATGTTCATGATTTGATGGGGCAGAGCCGCAGAGGAACTACTATGCCAATCCAGCTAGGAGGAAAAGCAAGCTGCTACCACATTTCATTTGGGCACCATCTTTCAGTTTGGTCATAGCTTTCTTCAGTTAGACAATACTTCTATTTTTAGCAATACTTCCATTTTGTTATTCATCGTGTTTTGGATTTAACTAATGTCATTTCTAATGTGATTTGGACAGCTCATAAAATTAAGTACATACATTTACTCACATACACATACACATGTGTTTGTTAGGACTGGGAGTTTATATCAGGTTCTGGGTGCTCGGTGATGTTGCTTAGCTTTTTTATTCTACCCACTTGAGCAGTAGCTCTACTTCTGGCTTTGAACTACTTTGCTCAGAACTTAGCCTCTTGAGTAGCTAGAATAACAGGCAGGGATCACTGGTGCACAAGCACACACACACACACGCTTCCCCCCCTCCCCCGCCACACACGCATTCCCCCCCACACACACTGAGAGAGAGAGAGAATATATATATATGCATATATATACCAATTTCAAGAATATATATTATATAGAAAGAGATAAGTACATTGGTAAATATAAAAGAAAGGAAGAAAGGAAGAAAGAAAGAAAGAAAGAAAGAAAGAAAGAAAGAAAGAAAGAAAGACAAAGAAAAGAAAAGAAAAGAAAAGAAAACATTTAATGCCTGGATTGCTGAACCTGTTTCTTTTCAAGTCAACATCTTCAGGTTTGTCTGAGAGTCAAGCATTATCCCCAGCTCATTGTCTACTTAGAGAGAAATAGGATACCTTGGATTTTATAAGTGGAAGTGCCCAGCCATCAGACTCAGGCTTTTTAAGTTATTGGAAACCTGAGAAGAAATCCTTAAGTCTCACTTCTGAAGAGTCAGCCAGTCCTGTGATGATGCTTAAATTCTAGGATCTGGATCTCTGCCCTGGCTTCTTCTTTGTCTTGCTTTCAGATTTTGTTCACCGTGGTTCTTGCTTTAGTGAGATATTCTAACCTTCACGCACTAATTTGAGGTTATCAGATTCAATAATAAAATAACAGAACATCAGTTAAGACAAAGTTCAGCTAGTGAACAAATTTTCTTTATTGTAAATGTATACAAAAATATCTCAGAATCTCATTTTTATTTTCTTTAAAAGATTGAAGTTGAGATAAGTGAATAAGAATGGATGAGATTTTATACATTTTCTATGCTGGGTGTATTTAGGGATCAAATATGTATGCATCTAAAAAGAAAAACTGAAATGCATATTATCATATCTTGACACAGGAATGAAGGTATGTTTCATAAAAAGTACATTGTTCTATTGTATTTTGAAATAAATGGTGTTTTTTCCACAGAATTAAAAATCTTCATGGGCTGGGAGTTTGGCCTAGTGGTTAAAGTGCTTGCCTAGCATGCATGAAGACCTGGGTTCGATTCCTCATTGCCACATACATACAAAAAAGCCAGAAGTGGTGCTGAGGCTCAAGTGGTAGAGCGCTAGCCTTGAGAAAGTCCAAGGACAGTGCTCAGGCCCTGAGCCCAAGCCCAGGACTGGCCAAAAAAAAAAAAAAAGCTTCATTTATTCATGCCTGATGGAGCTATTGCAAGAGTTAGGACAGAATAGATTTCTTGGGCTATATTAAACAGCAAATATTCACTATTTATCTGAAATTCAAACCCAACTCAATATTCTGTGTTTTACCTGGAAAATTATTGTTGATTTTTAGAAGATTCCCCTCTGAGCATATGGTGTCAGCTGTCAGAGGCCAGATTGTTCTAATCCCTTCAAATGCATTTGATTCCCTTTCTTCTTTCTGGTCTTCAAAACCACATAAAAGTTTGTTATGGCTCATCCTCCATTGCCTGTTCTGACCGCCTCTGAAGATTTCCTCTGCTTGCTTGCTGTTTCTCATGTGGCTAGTTGTCCTGAAACCTGCCTGCTCTCAGCTCACTCTTCCAATTCACCTGTTATTCCCGCCTCACTGAAAGCAAGTCCTAATTTTGTCTGCTGTTTCTGTTAACAGCAGCAAATAATTGTGCAGTGATCTGTTGGTTCTAGGCATGGCATGACATTCTGAAACTTCAAATAGTAAGAAATGTACTTTAACTTCAAAAACCTCAGACTGTAGAATGGAATGGCAATCAGGAGTGAGGGTTTTATTAATAACATTATAATACTATTTTATTAATAAGTGACAAATTTGTTATTAATAGTATAGATCCTAAATACAGGCCAGAAACAGTATGTTTGATTCTCACAGCAACCTTGCCAAGAGTATACAAGTACTAACTTTGTAAGCAAAAGAAAATAGAGGTTCTGAAGTTAATCAAGCTCCCTCATTACCATGTTCTGAATGGCAGAACTAGAAGGGAAACTTGGATATTTGATTCCAGACTGATGACACATTGCAATGCTATCTTTTGACTGAATTAATTATTATTTAGTTTTGTGTTGTGCATATCATATTTGGAAGAGGAGATATCATTAGTATTATGGGGTTCCTTTGCTTTATTTATTTTTTCCTAGAACCTTGTTGACATTGTCTAAAAAGCATTATGGTTTCTGAATTTCTTCCTAATATCTATGGATATCTATAGGTCAAACAGATATTACTGAGGACCTTGTTCTAAAAATCAATCTATAGATAAGAATGATTGTCAGAGGAGTAAACTGAAATAAGATTGTCTTTCTTATCCATATTCTCTCCTTACAATCAAAGTCCTTAATCAAACACAAGCATAGTGCTATTCATTTTAGGAATAGTGATATATACAGACACATACATGAGAAGGAAGAAACAGAGAGAGAGAGAGAGAGAGAGAGAGAGAGAGAGAGAGAGAGAGAGAGAGAGAGAGAGAGAGAGAGAGAGAGAGAGAGAGAGAACCTGATTTTGCTTTTTCTTATACATCCACTTTTGTTTTTTCCAAAACCATATGTCATGGAGATAATAGGTGAAAATTTGGTCTCATTCTACTTGTAGTTCGTGAGCTATTCATTTACTGAATGCCAACTATTCTTTTTAGCTTAATACTGGTGATGTAGAATGCAGTGGCATTTGCTTACTTCTTATCACTAGTGCATATTAATTCATATATATTTGGGAATGGTAGACATGAAATATAGTTCCCTTTCTGTTCTGACAGAGCAGCATTCTGCAAAGCAACTTAGAAGAACTTCCCCAGCATTACACAACACACAGCTGCAGTGCAGTGGCATGATGCTGTGGTGACAATAGTGTCTTGTGTCAACATTCTACCTTTTCAGAGAAGATACTGATATTCCAATTTTCTACAAGAAAAAAAAACAATTTGGTGTGTAGCTGATGCAAGCTGCTCTGGGGTTAGTGCATCAACTCTGGTCCATTACTTCTGTTCATTAAGCACAGCTGATGAGACCCAGGATTTGAGTAGATGTGGCTACCAGGCAGGTCTTGTCAGCAGAAGAGGTTCAAATTCATTGTGGTGAGTGGCAGACACTTTCCTGTCCAGTAGGTTTGTATGGACATAGAACCACACCATTACTATCAGGCAGTTATCAGATGAAAAATGGTGGGTAAGAAAATCTTTTTTCATGGAGGTCTTATGAGCAAATATGGTCAGTAGGTGAAAGCTTGAGTCAAGCTTAAAGTAGAAGATAAAAAACATATGTGGAGTATAGACCTAAAATCTGGATGGATATGATGGTGTCAGTGATGCTGATGTGGATCCCAAAGCCAACAATTTTAATTGTAATAGAAATGCGGCATGACTATTAAAAGATGGCTAAGTAGATCTCGGTGGGAGAGGGAAGTGAAACTGAAGGATGAGGAGGATTGAAAATCACTACATTTATATGCGTGCATATATTTATACCTATCTGTATATATGTCTCTTTCCATATATATTGCAGAAAGCTCTCTTTCTATACACACAAACACACACACACACACACACACAAGGTGATATATATGTGCATACTTGCTCAGTCTGAATAGCATAGGTCATTCCATATGTGTATTTACACACATATATGTCTATAGCACATTTAAACATATATATATACACACACTATATAGTAAATATATTCAATGCTATTCTTTGCTAGCAAGCAGGAGGGCCCTTTACGATACTCTCTTCATGATGTTTGAGGGAAATAAAACTATCGGAATACAATTGGAGTACGTCCAGTTATTTCATCTGCATTTCAGATAAACTAACGTGCCTAGGAGACTAAGAGGACAACTTTGCTGATTTACCACTAAATTAGAAAGCCTTCCAGAAATTAAAAAAACAAAAGGTAGTTTTAGCGTACATGATCGATGCATCTCAAATGACTGAGTCAGACTAACGTGTCTAAAATAGTTTAAAGAGCTCTGGCCATCAGTGCTTTTAACGTGATCAAATTGCAAAGAGAATGCACTAAGATTTTTAAGTTAATGGGCACTTGTAGGCCATTTCCTCCTTTATTCCCTCCTTTTCTTCCTTCTTTTATTTTCATCTTTGTCATTGATACAAGTAAGAAAATTAAGCCCCATGAGCAGATGTATTTCCAATTGATTTGATGTCCTGTCTTTTTAAAAACCAAACTTTGCCTTATATTATATCTAGTAATTTCCTGATTGGATCAGGCAGTCACATACAACTTTCTTGAGTAAAATTTTTATCACTGTAAGTCTTTTGATGGTGGTCACTGGAATTTAACAATGGAAATCTCTTAAGTGACTAATCTACACATCAAAACAGAAGCAGGCATCCCATAATTATCACTGCTAACTTGTTGAAAATACTTGCATTTATATTTTAGGAAGATAATATAAATAAGTATTCAAGCATGGCCACAGGCTAATATATGAAACACAGAAGAGAAGAGCAAAGCATTGAGTCTATTTCTTCCTTCACCCCATAAATCACTGTAGAAGATCACTAGATATTAATAGTTGTATTTCCACTTGGGTATTTACACTGAACTCTTGTTTATAACCAGTAAACATTTCATTCTAGTAGAGAAAAATAAAATAGGTCACTTACTCTACATATTAACTATGGTAGAGTATCAATTAGCTGTTTCTAAGCATTGTAAGTTTAAGAATAAGTAAGAATACCCCTTTGTGATTAAAGCTCTGGAGAAACTAGGATTCCATGGAACATTCCTCAGTATAAAAAAGGCTATGTATGACAAATCTACAGCTAGCATTATGCTTCAGAGTGAAAAGTTAAAACCATTTCATCTAAAATCAGGAATGAGACAAGGATGTCCACTCTCTCTACTCCTTTTTGATATAGTATTGGAATTCCTAGGTGGAGCAATAAGGCAAGAAGCAGCCTGAAGGGGATACAAATAGGGATAAATGAAGCAAAACTTTCCCTCTTTGCAGATGACATGATTCTGTATGTAAAGAACCTATGGACTCCATTTCCAAGTTCCTTGAGCAGATTCAAAACATTGACAAAGAAGAAGGGCATCAAATTAACCCTCAAAAAATCAATGGGTTTTCTGTATGTCAACAATGAGAAGAGAGAGGCTGAAATAAGCAAAGCAACTCCTTTTGCAATAGTCCCCCCCCCCCAAATTACTTAGGGCTGTGTGCAGTGGCTCACATCTACAATCCTAACCACTCAGGTGACTGAGATCTGAAGATTGTAGTTCAAAGCCAGCCAGGGCACTAAAGATTGTGAGATTCTTATCTTTGATTAATCACTGGAAAATGGGAAATGGGCTGTTGCTCAAGAGGTAGGGTGGTAACCTTAAGCTGAAGAGCTCAGGGACAGTGCCCAGGCCTAGTATTCAAGCCCATGATCCATAAAAAATACTTAGGAATTAACTCAACCAAGGAAGTAAAGAAGCTCTATGACAAAAATTTAAAAACCTGAAAAAAGAAATTATAGCAGAACTAAGGAAATGGAAACTCTCCCATGTTCCTGCATTGGAAGGATTAGCATCATGAAAATGGCAATCCTGCATAAGGTGGCTTGCAAATTCAATGTAACACCCACCAATATCTAAACATGAATCTTTGATGTAATAGCAGAAACACTCCCAAAATTCGTAGTGAATTATGAAAGACTCCATACAGCAAACACAATCCTTAGTAGAAAGAACAGCACTGGAAGAATAACTATACCAAATTTCATACTACATTACAGAGCTGTAGTAATAAAAACAGCTTGGTACTGGAACAAGAACAGGCCTGAGGACAAATGGAATAGAACTGAAGATGTAAAAATTAACCCACAGACCTAGGGACACCTAATCTTGATAAAGAAGCCCCCCCCCAAAAAAAAATAGGATGGAAGAAAGACTGACTCTTCAATAAATGGTGCTGGGAGAATTGGTGAAACATCTGGAGAAAATTAGAATTGAAACCTTGTATGTCACCCTGCACCAGAATCATTTTCAAATGAATCAGCTTGAGGTAAAAGCAGATATCTTAAAAAGTTTACTGGAAGGATTAGGCGATATACTAGGGCTCCTTGGCACAGGTTGAAACTTTCTTAATAAAGACCCAGAAAGAAAACAAATTAAAAATTTTGGACAGATGTTACTGCATTCAACTGCAGAGCTTCTGTATGTCAAAGGACATAGCTAGCCAGTTAAATAGAAAGCCCACAGATTGGGAGAAAATCTTCATTAACCATATAACAGACAAAGGCCTCATATCTAAAATATATCCACAGCTAAAAAATTGAACAAATCCCCAAAGAAAGAATTATCCCATTAAAATGTGGGCTAAAGACTTAAATAAGAGACTTCTCTGAAGAGGAAATAAGAATGGCCTATAGACACATAAAGAAAAGCTCAACATCTCTAACCATAAAAGAAATGCAATTCAAAAAAACTTTTAGATTCGTCCTCATTCCAGTTAGAATGGCCATGATCAAGTAATCTAATAACAACAGATGCTGGCAGGGATGTAGCCAGGAGGGACTGCTACTACAGTGTTGGTGGGAATGTAAACTCGTTCAACCACTATGGAAAGTAGTATGGCAGTTCCTCAAAAGACTAAATATAGAGTTCCCATATGAACCAGCAATCCCTCTCCTGAGCATTTACCCAAATGTCCACAAACAAGGACATACTAAAGCTAGCAGCACCAACCATGTTCATTGAAGCATTATTTTCCATAACTAAGATAAGGAACCAACCCAGATGCCCCTAAGCAGATGATTGGATCACAACGATGTGGTATTTATACACAACAGAATTCTATGTTGCCATCAGAAAGAATGACATATCCCCATTTGTAAGGAAATGGAAAGACATAGGAATCATATTAAGTGAAGTAAGTCAGACCCAAAGGAACACTGTCTTCATGGTTTTTCTAATTTGTAACAATATGTATGTCTAGGATTTTCATAGCATAGGGTCACACTAGCTTAGTTTAAAAGCTATGTGTAAATGACCATGTAGGATGAGACTAAGTGAAATGAACGGCAGAATATGTATACAAGAGGTTTTTCTTTGTGATTGTTATTCTTAATATACTATGTGAAGTTATTTCTTTTCTCCTTAGTTTATCTCATGTTGTTACTATATCTGACTTTATTACCTACTACATTATAGATATTGCTGTAGATATAGATACACGTTTATTTGAATTATGGAAAGGAAGGGAAAACCAAGATGATTGGGAAGGAATGGGGGGGAAATTGGGAGAAAAGCATGGGAAGTGGTATCAAAATTAAAGAAGTAATGTAGCTACTATCTGACGAATGTTAAGTGAAACCTCTCTATACATCTCTCCAATGATAAATTACAATTGAAAATAATATCTAAGAATCACAGCTTGGAAACATAAGGTTGTTACAGCCCTCTTCTTTTATTTGGTTATTGTTTGGTGGTATGTCTTAGAATTTTCAGAAAGTTTTGCCAACATGTTCTCATTAAATAGGAAAAATGGTTTTAAAAATCAGAATAGTATGATGTTAAAATGAGTCATCATTGATTCAATGTCTTGGATTTACATTACTGTTCTTGTGGTATTTTTAGAAGGTTACTTAACCTCTCTATAATTTAGCTTCTTATAAGCTTTAATTTGAGGATCAACTTATAATTAGGATAATTTTCAGAACATAGTTACCTCTTCCTAATCTAGATAATTTCCTATCAAAAATTCATCCAGTGACAGGGGACAAATTGCATACTGATATTTGACAGTGATGATAATGATGTTGACATATTTGACATAGTTTGGATCCAGAAGTTCTTCAGCATATTTTCACATGCAATATACCAACAAACAATTAAAAAGGGAACCTAAAAATATCTTGCTACAACATGGCTTCTACAGACATGATGAATTGATTTGAAATATAAAACTGCCATATCCCTATTTATAATAATTATTCCTTATATTTTACATGTTTGTGAATGCTAGACAATAGGTCTTGGTGGTCACATCTGGGAGGTGTCAAGACAAGTAAGAAAGAAGAAACAGATACAAAAGATCATGGACATATTAAGGAGAATGACAATCTACCAGAAAATTAGGTTTAAAAGAGGACTGGGCATTCTGCTAACTGTGAGAGTTTGTGAGAGTAGATCCACTTGGAGTGGTTGTAGAAATTGAAAATAAATAAATAAATAGACACATAAATAAATATTTCTTAAGCCATTAGTGTCTTGCACTATCTGGTGAAACTTTTATGCTTAACTTGGTAAGAGAGTAACAACAATATGATTTGGTCCTTTAGGAAGCTAATTGGACGAGACTTTGGGAATGTGTAAGACTAGAGGAAGGGAGAAAAGTGAGTGAGTAGCTATGGTAAATTAGCTAATAACCTGAAAGTACTGAGTCTGGAAAACTGAATGATGAAAATGATGGATTATATTTCGAAATCTACGGTATAATAATTAACACTGGAATTTTCAATACTATGAATTCTGTATTCACAATTACTTGAAATGATTCAGTTTTAGGCTTATAATGACCTTGAAGCATTAAACTTCAATTTTGATGGCTTTAGCACCAAAAGATATACCCTTGACACAATGCTTGTTTATCCATAGCAACCACTAAAATGTAAGGAAACAACCAGCCCTCCAGCTTCTGTAGAGCTTCCAGAATGTCTGGGCCAGGAACAGTAGAAGATGCTGTAACTCAGACAGGCGCCAAACCAAAATTGAGATGTATACAGCTAGAGTGTGACCAGAAATGATTCTTGAGGTTTGATAGGTGGTCGGGGCATTCCATAATAAAAGGCCAACAAAGGAAGCAGCAAGGACTGGATCAGAAAGGAGAGGGACTTCTGGTGCCCAGCATTGTAAATCACAGATTATACATCCTGAGACGATTGCTCCTTAGTACTGATTTGTGAGTTCAAAGAGTCCAACAAAATTATTCAGTGTTTTGTCAATGCCAGCTGGAGAGATTGTGTACCTGTACTACAAGCTTGACTGCTTTGGAACACCACAGCCTTACCATTATCTTAACCCTTTTTAGAAGTTAATAAGTACCCTTGAAACTCTTCTCCAAGATACTTTTATGCTGTTACCCTTTTAGAAAATTACCACATTCTTTCTTTTAATTTTTAGAACTTTTATTATTTTTTAATTTTTACTTTTCTTTTTAAGCTGTACTTGCAGTTTTATTGAAGAGGGAAATGTCATAAATAAAATATGCTGTTGAAGTTCCTTGAAGGGTCTTGTTCAGATAATTACATAGGAAAATACTCTATTTTTTTGAATCCTGGAAGTTGAAAGAGGCAGATACTAGGATATGGGGGAAAAATTAAAGACAAGTTATAAATTATAAGAATGTTATAAAAATCATATTAAGTGAAGTAAGCCAGACCCAAAGCAACATAGGTTCCATGGTTTCCCTCATTTATAACAATTAGTATGTGTCTAGGAGAGGATGTGTCTAGAGCAAAAGCTATATACCTATGGCCATATAGGTGGATGCTAAGCGAAATGAAATCCACTATGTAGAAAGAAGAGGTCTACTTTGTGGTTGTTTTCTTTAACATACTGTGTGAACTTATTTCTTTAATCCTTTTGAAATATTTTCCCTTATGATATATCCCTGACTTTGGTACTTGATGTATTGTATACACATTTATTTGGTTATTTGAATTAGGAAAGTGAAGAGGAAAAACATGATGATGAGACAAAGGACAAAGGGTGAACCAAGATATTTACAATATTCACAAGACAATATATTCATGATATTCACAAACAAGATGTTTGAAATGAGCTAGATGACTTGGGATGGGTTACTGGAGGGAAAGTGGAAGAAAAACATGGAAAGGGGTAATAATGTTCAAGAGGCAATGTACACCCCAACTTTGTGAATGTAATATTGTTACTGTTCTAGATATCACCATGATAATACAACAAAAAATTTTGTAAAAAGAATGCTATGTAAGCAGTACGTAAAAAGGAAGTAGAGAAATGGAGGTGGGCATATCCAAGTATCCTAAAATCTATCTTGTAAATTTCTGTTGAGGAGATTTTTAGCTACCATGTGTTATTTTTATGCCAAAGTTTAAAGACATCTTACACAGCATTTTTTTCTCCATCATTCCTTTTATACCTGTACTCAGAGTATTAAAATCAGAGAATGTATATAAGGTTGCATAACTGAAAGTACAAGATGGAAATTGTACATCTGGCTTGCCAGGCATCACAGCACATTGAGGAATTGGATCACCTATTCAGTATTTCTGAGCACATGTTCTCACAAGACACTGCAGTGGTTTAGGACAAGGGAGAAGTGCATGATGGTTGATAGGAGCCAGAAAACTGCTTGAACTTGACTGTGAATAGTACTAAGTCAGGTATTAAGTCTGGCTATTCAGGTATTAAAGATGAATGAGATATTCCCCATTTTAGCGATACAGCTATTGAGTTTGAAAAGAAGGTTCAATTTTCTAAAGTGAATAAGGAAGACATACTCCCAAACCTAATTAAAGATTTCTCTAAATGTCTGGTCCTGACAATGTCACTCACATTGACAGACGATGAACAATTTCTAGAGGTACAATAGAGCTGAATATCACACAAACTTGCCCAAAAGGAAATGTGCACAATTAATGACTAAAGCAGGGTTGTCGCAGTAAAGTTTCCCATAGATTAGAACATTGATGGGAAAACAGGTTTGAAATGTAATTTGAAAAGATCATATGCTACTTAAAAATCCTTTTTGTGAAATTTAGATCTGAATGATGTCTATATATGTAAACAGATGCTGGTTGTATGCATACATGCACAAACATTTAACTAAAGCATGCAGGGTATCTGCTCTTTGTCAATGTCAAAGACATTGATTGTCAGAATGTTGGAAAACATTGAGTTAATGAAGTAAATATTGAGAAAATTGAACATTTGTTGAGGAAGAAGGAAACAGGGGCAGGGAAATGGAGGGAGGAAAGGTAGATAAACTCATCTATAATATACACTGCAGAGATGAGAAATGGAACTGGCAACTCAGAGAGGATGCTGGATTGGGAGAAATGCAGGAGAACAAAAGGGGTGACACTGATCATGACATAATACACTTAGAAAGTGTTGTTAAAATAAAACACCTCTGTGCAACCACTCACAAAATATATCAGCTACAGAAAAAGTCAATCAACTGACTATAATAATAGAAAATGCAGGTTCTAGGCTCTTATTTTCTGTCAATTTTTTCAGGTTATGCTATGCATTCTGTTAGGTTAAGTATTAGCAGAAACACTTGCATTCTATGGGAAGAATTATTCAACTGGATGAGCCATACATAGAGAAAAGTATATGTGTGTAAGGAGGAGTTTCAAGCTAAAGGAAATCACAGCTGGGAAATATTTCTGAACTTGCCTCATGGGGCTTGTGTAG
Organism: Megascapheus bottae; assembly: GCF_031878675.1. Taxonomy (NCBI): domain Eukaryota; kingdom Metazoa; phylum Chordata; class Mammalia; order Rodentia; family Geomyidae; genus Megascapheus; species Megascapheus bottae. Next base: position 20,095,060 of record NC_143509.1, read on the forward strand.
ACTTCATTAAAAACCTGACTTACAAAAATAGTATGTTTATTCTACAAGCATTTATAAATCTTCTTGTAGGTTAAATATTTTAACAGGTGCAAAGAAGAAAATTGGAAGAAGAGTTGCCTCTTTACATTCAAGCATTTATTTCTTCTTATAATTAATATATCATTTTGTAGGTATGATAATTTGCAATTTTGATTTAGTTACACATATGTAATTCATGATTGTTGTTTTAAATTCCTCTCAAAGAATGGCAGAATAAGAATATTATTACATTTAACATTATAGATAATATATCACCTATATTACATGCATTATGCTTTCTTTAAAAAGATTGACATATTGGTGACTATTATTACTGATTTAACATAATAGTTATTATCTTGCCAGTATGCCATTTGCCAAGATGTTCATTATGCATATTATAAACTTTATTTTGAAGAAGCACAACTGGACAACTACCCAAAAGGTAGGATTAAATAATACTTCCTAGCTGAATTTGATTGGTATTCTCCTAATTATCTATTTTTCTCATATATTTGTTATTATAATTAATAAAGGGTTTACAGTTATACTCGCCAGATAGAAGGTGCATTACTTCACACACATTGATACCCCTTCTCATGTTTTTGTCCTCATTTCTCTCCCTCACCTCCTCCCATCATCTTGTTTTACCCCTTCCCATTCCTATTTCAAATAAACAAATAAACACATATACAATATACCAGATAACAAGGTAAGATATTTTAACAATATGAGAATAACCAAGTGACAACAGAAGAGATGAGAAAATAACATAATACATTAAGTACAACAGCACATATTATATAGCTTTTGTTTCCATATCCTGGTCTCTTAATTCTCTTACATGATTTTAGGAATACTGCTCCTTAGTCTTTTATTTTTTAGCTCTGCCTCATATAAAATGAAAATGAGTGCACCATTGCATAAAGGTGATGTGAAAATAACAGATCCTGTCTGCAAGACATGCGGTCTGCAACTGAACACGACATACCATGGCTACATAGTGAACACATCCAATACTTAAACTATGCATCCAACTTCTTTTCCTTCTTTCCATCACCTCTCTTCCTGCCCTCCCATCAACATTACCTGTGATTACCACTGAAACTTGTAATTCAGAAGAAACAGACAAAGCACTAGTCTAAGCCCATGACAAGGTCCTCTGAGTCCACTTGGCCACTATTGAATTATAACTTCTGTGTACAACTAAGACAGGAAATAATAACAAAAAGGCAAAGAAAAGATGTGGTGATAGAACAAGACTTACGATAGCTTTGAAAATGATTACAGTGTACCTTTGAGCAGCTTGTGGATGGGTGTGTGGAGGTGGGGAAAGTTGTTGATTTGTATGAACTGTAACTGGTAAGACTGGACATCATCTTTGATTTATCCAACCTGAAGCCATTTTAGGGATTCAAACTCATAATTTCTTCTAAAAATCATATAGAATTCAGAATTGTCATTTTTTTCCTTGTCTTTGGGTGTTCAAGGTACGTTTTCAATAATATGTATAAACAATTGGTCCAGAAAGAAGAGAAGAGCCAGTAGAAATAAATAATTGATTCTTAAATTTTTATTATATTTTGCTGTGAAGGTGATGCACAGGGAGGATACAGTTACGTATGTAATGTAATGAGCCCCTTTATTGTTGAATATTGTTTCCCCTCCCTCATGTTTCTCCCACTTTCCTTCCACCTGAGTCCCCCTCCCTAGATTAGAAAGTCTATTTCCAACATATTGTCTTGTGAGTAAACATTGGTTCACCCTTTGTCTTTTTTTGCCACAATTATGCTATTCCCCTTCCCTTCCACAAATCAGATAAAGGTATGTACAAAACACAGGATACCAGATTCAAAAACAATGACAGCAGGTAATAAACCAAAGGAAGAAAAAATGCAAAAGAAAAAGAAAGAACTTCACAAAGAATGTTAAAAACAGCAACGGTCATAACAACAACAGCAAATCCCCTTGTTTCCATGTCTCGGAGTTCATTTCGATTAGCACCATTCTATGGTCTTATGTACACAACTACTGAACTATTGGGATCCTCTGCTTAGATTATCTTAGAGATATAGTAATTATTACAAATGAGAGAAAAGATGGAACCTGAGTTCCTTGGGGCTGGCTGGTTTTGAAAGAACACCTCAACTTGTCTCTGGAGCAACTACTTGTGGAATACTTGAAATGGGACACATTCTTCTTTTTCTTATTTGTCAGAGAATGAGGTAGTGCAGAAAAGAAGAAAAATGCTCTTCAGTGTGAGATAAAGGTACTGTATACATCTCTGTGAGACTCAGAAAATTAAACCAGGAGCTGTGTCAACCTGCTCTGTGTTTCACTTGCATGTGACAGCGTCTACAAATGTTCATGTGGACAGTAAGGAGGAGTCAAGTGCAGTCATCACACCCTGCTGTTTGCCAGCGCTGGGCATGGCAGATGTTCCTTTGTTCAAGGATGAGCAAACAGGAAAATATCAACATGAGGTCTATAACAATTTTGCACATTATGAACAGGAGAAAATTGCCTGGAAAAAAATTGGAGGAGAAACTTTTGCAGCAAGTACTTTTCAAAGCCAACAGAAAAATAATCAATCATGTTCAAAGGGAAGTAAAAAAAAAAAGACTTGACCTTTGGTTAAATAATAACATCAGGTAGTATACAATGTTTGTTTAATACCAGTCATACAGATAGAAAGATCTAGAGCTTACAATGGGGTTCATCATAAACTAGATCATGTTTCAGAAACTGACTCCATTTAAAGAACCATGATAAAGAGAATCTTGGTAGGTTTCACAGATACTTACTTTTATTGATTTGTGTGTTGGGGGGCTTCCTTTTACGTGTGTGTGTGTGTGTGTGTGTGTGTGTGTGAGAGAGAGAGAGAGAGAGAGAGAGAGAGAGAGAGAGAGAGAGAGGAGAGAGAGAGAGAGACTTCTATTTCCATTTACATTTCAAGGGAAATAGCAGCTAAAGAACAGTATCACTTAGCTTCACGGGTTCTTACTTACAAACCTTTGTAGAGTGTATGATAAATTTCACCCTCCATTTTCCTTTTATACCATCTATCTTATGAAGATGTAAGAATCCTTCACAAATATTTATTTTTAAATTCAGTATGCGTATTCTAATGTCTTTCTCCAATCTGTCAGAACTTGATTTGATCTAAATATTGTGTACCGATTTAATCTTCTTTTTTCCTTAGACAACTTTTTCCCCCCATCTTTTTTTTATTGTAATTAGTAAAAGGGTTACATGATATTTGCCTGATAGAAGGTGCATTAATTCACATACATTGATACCCTTTCACATGTCTTGGTACCCATTACCCTCCCCCCCACAACCTCCACCCGTCTTGGTTTTCCCCCCTTCCCTATCAAATTTCAAATATCCAAATACAAATAAATTCAATATATCAGATAACAAAGTGAGATACTATAACAATATGAGATAACCAAGAGACAGCAAAGGAGATGAGAGACAACATAGTACATTAAGGACAACAATCATTCGTTATATGGCTTTTGTTTCAATATCCTGGAGGTCCTTTCAATTAGCTTCATACTATATGGCCTTATGTATCAAGATTTTGCTCTATTGCAGATCTCTGCTAGTAGAGCCCAAGGTTTCTACTGATTATGACGAATGAGGGAAACCATTAAGCCCAAGTTTGGAGGGCGCCAGGCTGGGAGCCCAACTGCCGATTTAATCTTTTATTGATCCTTTGCATTTGTGTGTGTATGTGTTTATTTTAAAGAAATATTCACGTATTCCAAAATGTGTCTAGGTCTTTTACATTTTAGTACTCCCTAATGATACTGGGTATCATTAGCTATTTGATTAAAGACACTGAAGAACTCAGATTTTAAAATTCTTGTCAAACATCCCATTTTGACTCCAGGGCGCATTCACTAATGTAGGGCATGGTAAACACAATCTAAATGCCTAATGATTTGAAATGGAAAGAGTCTGGTTTCAAGGAAGGACTTCAAGAAAATCACAACTTGAGTAAAAGTAATTTTCACAGTGTGAGTTGTGAAATATGAAATTAACAGGACAGAAATTTCAGTGTGATTTCGACAGCTCACAACTGTCTGCTAGTTTTCGTCCTCGAGGTCATCTTTATCCTGCACTTCTGAGCCTGTAATTCACCCTTGTCAATCATTTCTATTGGATAAATGAGCCTAATTCATACTATTGGTTTCCAAAGAAAGATCAAATAAGATACCAAGACTGTTGATATGGCCAAGGTATTTTCAAATGGGTTTGAAATTGAAGCAAGAAGATTTCTAGCTTTTAGAGGTTTGCGGAAAGTGAGAGAATTGAGAAACTTAAAGATAACCTGGCTATGTATAGCATGAAGAAGGTGGCAGTGCAGTGTTCTGACAGAGAGGCTAGTTGAAAATTATTGAATCTTCTGTCCTTTTATTTTGCTCCTAAATAGTTGGGTAGGAATAGTACGAATGCAGAAAATGTGCTAATGAAGTGGTAGGGGATATTTGTGTCTGCAAATTTGGCACATTTGGGCTACTTTATACAATTTGTGCAATCTAGGCAGTAATATAGAAACAATCAAGCCATAGGTCACTTGAATTTTGCACATTAAAAAGACACAGACTTTAAGGAGGGAAACAAAACAAGAATTAGTTTCTGAATTATTTAGAAATATCACAGGAGATGAAAACTGCTTAGTAGTTTCCACTGTGTAGATAATGCATCATGATCAATAAATAAATGCTAACCTTACCTTAAGAGCAAATATAGGAATGCATTATTAAAGAGGAATAAAATTGGTTGGCTTCATTATTCCAGCAAATTTAATGGTTTGTATATGGTTTAGAAACCGTACTTAAATTTTAATACAGCCCATTTTAATTGGGCCAAAGACGAATCAAAAGGAAATTTTATATGTGGTTGCTCTTCAGAGACTTAGTTAGTTCTAATCAGGGAAATTTCTCTTGTTTTGCATACTGAAAACACAAGGCCTGATCTGTGTCCTCAATGGATTCAGGCTTTCTGGAAGTCCCCAATGAATAGGAAAGGTCTCTTTATGGAAATAGTTAAGCCCAAGTTATCCAACATGAGAGAATATACAGGTGTCCTTTGTCTTGGCACTTTGATTCCAATGACTTATTTTGAAGCTCTTCAGCCTACAGAAGTTACTATACTATCTACTTAAATATTCACCCATGAGGTTAAGCCAACTAAATGTAGGCTTAGTTCTCTTACTATGTTTCTCTTCTACTGAAACCCAATTTTCACTCTCCCACCCCACCTTGAATACCTACTCCTTTGAAGTTTGGTTTGTGTGCATTTACCCAGCATACTTAGAACTTATTTGATTCATATTTGTGCATTCGTATCAGGATATTTAGGTTTGTATGGTTTTGACTTCTATTGGCATAATTTTGTACCATAAACAGGCTACAAATGGACACTTCTCCTAGTTATGCTCTCTTAGGTTTCATTCATGCATATACATAAATGCATGGAATTATTAACAAAAAGTAGTCCAGGATTTGATTGAAATTCCATTTCTTAACAAAATGAGTATATGTTTCTTATGAACAGCTACCCCCTAAGCTGTGAAGTTGTCTATTCACTAGAATAAAACCTCTAGGAAAAACACTTAAAGAGAAAATTGAGTTCTAAAATTGTAGTAATTAACCCTTTCATGAAAAATCTGTAAACTCTACCCACATCTTTGAAAATATTTAGGGCCACCACATTTTAAGGTTCATTAACATGAACAGTTTGATTTTTTAAAATGAAATAAAGCATTTTTTCTTGTTGCTAGAGTCTTTAACATCTTTACAGTTTGTTTCTTTTATAATTCTATGAATTTCATGTTAAGAGTAGTCTTTCCATTTCAATATTGTAAAGACTATCTTTGTTTTCTCTAAAGGTGGTAACATTATAAAATATTGCCCATACCTTTGTGTTTCCATTTAAATATCTTCACAGAAGTGGCCATGATAATTTTGATAAACCTTTGATAAATTCATGCTTTGAATTTTTCATAGCATTTGTGAGCTTGAGTATATACATTTGAAAGGTCAAATCTTTGCCCTCTATGTTATAGGCAATTGTCTCAGTGTCATTAAATGGCACTTTGCATTTCTTGTTTTTGATCTGTTGCTATCAAAATACCATTAAAAACCTATGGGATAGAGCTGTAAAGCATGAGGGAGGAATAATTGAGAGGAGTCTAAGGGGGAGAGACACTGTGCCTGGAGACTGCCTGAGAAAGATGATAGGGAGGGTAACTGTGGTGGATTTTCAACATATGTTCCAGATTATTGAATACTTGCTTACATTTTCTCATAGAATAATATCCTGATGAGTCGTGTTTTAATGAGCTCCAGTGTGTTTCTTTGCAATCTTACAAAATGTTATATTTAGAAAACTGACATCCAGGGAAGTAATTTGATTGGTTTAGGTGAATTTTGAAAACTATTATTTTAAATATACTTTCAAACTTTTTTTTCAAAGATTCTAATGTCTAATAAGCACAACCCTTGACCCAATATCCTCTTCCATTGGCTGGTGGATAGTTTTAATTCTGATATCTCAACACCATGTTAAATTCAATGTTACAAACACTTGATTCTCTCTTCAAAATGGGAAATTTCTCCATTAAGCAGCAAGTTTTATTCCTTTCCTCATATACCATATGTTTGCCAGTTTCTTGCTGCTTATCCACTTAAACCAGAGTGGAAAAAATGAAAGGAGAAAAGGTTTTCTTAGCTCACTTTCAGTCTATGGCCAGCTTTGCCTGTTGTTATGAGCCAAAACATCAAGGTGGAAGGAGGATTGGGCAGAACGTAATTGCATTTATTGTGAGTATCAGAAGGCAGAGAGGGAAGCAAGACTGAAGCAAAGAGAAGACAGCCTTGAGAAGACTACGTCATACTCTGGCCTGTACTTTTTCTTCACCAATCTTTCCTTCTCCTCTTCTTTCCTTCCTTCCATCTTCCTTCTTTTTCTGGCTCCAAACACACATTCCCTCCCATCTTCAGTGGCACCAACTAAGTTGAAACTCAGAACATCTCAATGATTAAAGAGTACAGACCTACATTTCAACACAGTGCCTTTTGGAGGGTACTTTCTATGAAAATTATAACAATTGGATTGATCCCTGCTTGGTAATAAGTAATGATGCTATGTCTTGCTTAGATTCTCACCACTAGCAAAGCTACTGCAATAGTTTTCCAGATAGACTTTGTGTGTAACCTTATTTGCATGTAATACTTCTTACTGTGAAATTAATATTGCTAAATTTTGTATTTGATCACTTTAATACTTAAGAAATTAAATATTTACCAGATACATAAGGGATAAGTCCAAAGCAAATATTAAGTTATTTAGAAAGCTTTGAATCCTGGCCATTAGGCCAGTAGAAATTTTCTACTTCAGGAAAAACAATATATTGTCCTTTCTATCTTTTATATTACAGTTTTTTCTTCCTTTCTTTCTTTTTTGTTTGCCACTACTAGAGCTTGAACTCAGTCCTTAAGCTTTCTTGAACCAACCTGAGCCATGACACCACTTCTGGCTTTTTCTGTGTGCGTGGTAGCAATGAATTGATTCCAGGGCTTCCTGCATGGCAGGCATGTACTCTACCACTACACCATACTCTGGCCTGTACTTTTTCTTTACCAACCTTTTCTTCTCCTCTTCTTTCCTTCCTTCCATCTTCCTTCTTTTTCTGGCTCCAAACACACAAAGTTAAACATTTTTATTGTTGGTATAATGAATAGAGGGGTTATAGTTACATTCATCAGGTAGTAGGTTCATTACTTCTCACACATGATAGCCCTTCTCATGTCTGTGTCCCGTTATCCTCCTCTCACCCCCTCCCAATCATTGTAACTCTTCAAAAACCATGAGGAACTCATGGCTCACATCTGTAATCCTAGCTACAGACCGGAGGATGCAGTCCTGAGACAACCCAGCCAAGAAGGGGCATAAGACTCTTACCTGTAGTAAACTACTAATAACAACCACTACAACAACAAATCCAGATGTGGTAGAGCTGAGGTTTTGAGGTTTTGTTTTGTATGCAAGCTTATATGATTTGAGGCTGAACAAATACAGCATAGATACTCACTATACACTGTGTTGAAAATGAACTAGACAACTTGTAGGGGAGGAGGGGAAAAACTGGGAGAAAGTGAGAGAAGAGGTGACACTGTTCGAAAAGGAATGCACTCATTACCTGAATTACGTTATTTCTCTACATCAGCTTTATACTAAAAATAAATTAATAAATAAATAAAACAGAGGAAATATAAGTGCATTTATTCATTAAAACCGGTAGTACAAATATATTGAGTCACTGACCAAAAATGGCTGACAGCTATCATCTGTATATGGATTTAGCAACATCATAGTATAGCATTTAGTATTCTAAACCACATAATTTTTTCAAATACTGTTAATACAGTTCTTACAGGGAATTAAAAAATGAAATCCAATTCCCAATAGCATAAAAATGCTGTGTATTTAAATATTGCCTATTTGGAATTAGGTCATCAATATATTTTGAGAGCTAACAAAATCAAACAAGATCCTTGTTCATCCCAGCTCCCTGGGATTACAGATATGTTTTATTATATTAAGCTTTTTTTTCCCTTGAGATTTATTGATTTCATCACCCTGGCTGGATACACATTACAATCTTTCTATCTCTTCTAACTCTACTGATCTAGCTAGATTGAAGGCATATCTTCTTTATTGTTATATTCAATTGCATTATAATTTTTGAAACATATGCTATAGATCTACAATAAATATTCTTCTTAAGTCACATATGTGTATACAAAGGTACATGTAATTATGAATATATATATATATATTTAGCTACAGTTAAATTCAGTTCTATATTTCTATATTTCTATGTTTTACTTGCTAAATAAATGGCTAAATTAAACTCTCCCAAAATATTTTTGTTCATTTATAATTATTAGTGCCATGAAATATCTATTTCAAACAGCTTGTTTCTCCAAGTAATGAACCAGCATGATATTATTAATTACCAATGTGGACAGAACCATTAAAAATAACCAATTCCATCACACATTCTCCTAAAATTCACTTTTATATCTCAGTTTTATTATACCTAAATTACATTTAGAAGAGTAATTAACCAACCCATATAAACTACATGCTGAATATTGTAGTTTCTTACCTGAGTTAGTGCTGAATAGTTGTTATACTTGCAGAATAGATGACTAACTATATACAAGGCCTATTTTATAAATATAGACAAGGCTCTCAGAAATAGAGGAAAGACCTCACATTTTTTGGTGTAAATTTAAGTTTAACCTAACAAATAATTTTTGAAAATAAACAATTTGAATATCAAATGTAAGACTAAGTAAACATAGACAACTGATATTGTAGGTAAGTTTGTTTAATAGAATCTGGCATCAAGTTTGCCATTTGATAAGCCTGCTGTCCTGGCCAGTATCACCAGAGCATCTGTTCTCTGTTACTGTGACCATACTTTCACTCATATCACATTATCATTACAGCAGCAGTTGGGCATTCTCTAAAGATGAGAATTTAATACCTCCATCCACTACAATTTGTGATACTAATACTTCACTGTTACTGTAACACACCCCAAAACCCTGTTGTGTTTTGTTTTGGTGACAGGGATTCTAGAATTCAGACCCTCTTATTATCTGTTTCTCTGCTTGCTGGCACTTTACTGCTTTTTTTTTCCAGAATTTTTCCTGTTTATTTGGTAGATGGAGTGTATATGGGCTAGTGTCAAATTCTCAGCCTAGCTTACAGATGTGAACGTTGACACGCAGTGCCCAAGTTCCATTCTCAGGTTCCCCTTTGTTTTTTATGTCTCATTCTTCTTGTATCGATTAAGTGTATGGTTCCATTTGACTGCGGATATTTTCTTTTCCTGTGCTTCTAGCGTCTCAAGTCATCACAGCAACAATGACAGATAGAAACTGCATGCAGTATATATTTTCAAGTATATATATTTTTGATGTCTCTCTATTAAAAACCACTATCTAGGGCTGGGAGTTTGGCCTAGTGGTAGAGTGCTTGCCTAGCTGGCATGAAGACCGGGGTTCCATTCCTCAGTACACATACATAGAAAAAAAACTGGAAGTGGTGCTGTGGCTCAAGTGGTAGAGCTCTAGCCTTGAGAAAGTCCAAGAACAGTGCTCAGGCCCTGAGCCCAAGCCCAGGACTGGCAAAAAAAAAAAAAAACCCAAAAAACAAAAAACAACAAAAAAACCCCACTATCTAATCACTGTCTCCAGGAATTTTTGGTTGCTAACTGCCAATGAGTGCTAACTGCACAAAAGTGGGCACAGCAGTGGGGAGACAAGACAGAAGTTGGTGCTTTCTATAGAATGTGAGACTTTGAAAGGGGTGGGGTGAAGTCAGATCAGAGAAACACAGCACCCAACCCAGAACACCACAGCATGTGCATAGTGGGACGATCTTTCCATGAGGGGTTAATTAAAGCTCAGGCAGGTGAGCATGCATATAGTGGGGTCCCTTGTGGAACCAGATAGTATATCAAAAGCCCTGTGTGGTGTAGGCACTTTGCTTGCAGTCTGAACAGAAATATTTGTGAACGGTAAAATCAAGCAACAGAATCCATCTTTGTCTTCTCCATTTTCATATCTCTCTCCCTTCTCTAATTGGGACAACATTGCCCCCAGCTTTCTCCAAATATGTACACATTTCATTTGTTTTCTAGTATGAAATTGATTCCCTGTTAGAAACATCCAGAGGAGGAAAGTCTTAGAAGAAAACCCTGTCATCTTGAGAGGGAATGTTGGAGATTCAAATTATGACTCTTAAGTAGTAATTTGAAACTTAGAAATTAATATAAACCATCGCTCAAATAGCCAGGCCATTAAAAGTAATTTATACTGACATGCTGCAGAGGAATCATTAGCCCATGTGAAATGTAAAAATCTATGCTGGCAAAGCCTGGAAAATATCCTGAAGAGTTCTACCCATTAGTACAAAAATAGCAGGTAGCTGTGTAATTTTCATTGAGTGCAAAAGGGGTTGAGAAAAACGTATAAGCAGGGTGAGGCTGACAATTACCCCCTCCCCATCTTATCAGGCCTTTGACTATGTTGAACAATCTGAGGAAATATGAGGGGTATCGTTTCATGGAGATATACGTCAGCTTTATTGAGATACAATTCATAATTTACCATTTTAAGATTTAATATTCAATGATTTTAAAGTGCTTACAAACTTATGCAATCTTCCCAACGATGTAGTTATAGGATACTTGGATTAAACTCCAGAGAAACCTTAAAATTATCAGTGATCTCTGATATTACACTAAAATTTATTTTTATCATTCTTTCAATGAGTATGTTGCCTGATATAGATGCCAAAGGATACAGAAGTGCACTTGAAAAGGGTCTCACTCACCAAGATTCAAAGGAAATAAGGATTCATAACCTGTTTATAGAATGGTTATAGGCTACCTTATGATTCACAAAGCAGTTTAAACTGTCATCAAATGCACTAAAAGAGAAAGCTCTTAGGAATAAAAAAATAGTTTATTACTTATAAGTGTAATTGGTAATTGTTGACTTCTAGCAACAGAAAATCATATATGATTACATATTTCATCATGCATTCACCTAAAGGGCTACATCAAGGTGCTATTATGATTGTTTTGTTTTTTATTTTATCTATCTATCTATCTATCTATCTATCTATCTATCTATCTATTTATTTATTTTTGCCTGCCTTGGACTCAAGACCGGAGCCTGTCCTTGAGCTTTCTCAAGGCTAGAGTTCTACCACTTGAGCCACAGTACTCCCAGATTTTTCAGTGTATGTGGTACCAAGGAATAAAACCCAGGTCTTCATACATGTGAAGCAAATACTCTACCATTAGGCAACACTCCCAACCCCCACTCTGATTGTTCATAAAACATTTAGTCATGTTTTCTTTCGAAAAGTTATTTTTTTCAGTTCTTCAGCTCTTCAGCTCAAGGCTACAGCCCTACCACTTAAGTCACAGCCCCACGTCCCATTTTCTAGTGGTTAATTGAATACAAAAGTCTCACGGTCATTAGTGCCCAGGCTGGCTTTGAACCCTGATCCTCAGATCTCAGCATCCAGAGTCGCTAGGATTACAGGCGAGAGCCACCATGCCTGGCTTTTCATGGGATTTTCTTACTAAAATAGATTACCTCTTAACTGCTTAGTGTAAGACTGTCTCATTGGAGATTTAACACAGAGCCAGAGTCCACACTTTTCCAATTTGGTCGTGCTTTAGTTCCCTTTCTTTTTAGTTCATTTCATCTAGATTGCATGTTAGTTCTGCCCAAGTTTCTCAGGACATGAAACTGTAACCTTCACCACTTCAGCTGGGATTATAGTCTTTAATTTTTAGGATATATTAGTATGATTGTCTTTTAGTATTTCTTTTTATATCTTGTGACAGTCTTATAAGAAAACAAAATTGGTCTCATAATTTGTTCAAAAATCTTGTTTCGCTATTCATTCATAGCACCTTCAGTTATAAGGAAAATTAACTTGAAAATTGTCCTCCTTATTAATTTGCATCATAATGTTCTTTTCCATTGAATGTAATAATTTGAAAATCCAATTTTATTTCTATTTCTTAGTGTATGGTTATTGCTTTGTTGTGCAAGATCATTCCAAACTAACTATTGTAAACTCTTGGATGAATTCTAATAACAACTTGGCATATTTGCTACAATGCTGATATTTATATTTTTGTTGGGATATAATTTAGCAATGAATTGCATTCCCTAAACAACAGATTTATTATACACTATATCTCCTAAGTATAGATTATTACTGTAAAAGCACAAGGAAGGTTTTTAATGTTAAACTAATTTTGGGCTATAAAATTAACAAAGTTTAACCAGAAATGTACTCACTACATTATGTAACTGTAACCTCTCTGTATATCACCTTGACAATTAAATTAAATAAAAAGTAGCATGTCTATGTTTTGGACCACTTATAATAACAATCAAAAGCAGAGGTAATGTTTCTTCATGAATTTTCTATGTCTCCAGGGATTCCTCACCATGAAGACAAGATGCCAGACCTTACCAGCCTCCATGTAGTCAAGATGGCACTGGGCAGACCCAATTTCCTGTCAGTATAAATTCTAAATATTACCAGATTATGACTATTTTGGGGCCCCTATCTATTAGACTTCTGCTCTCAAACTTTTCTCTTTCCCAAAGAAACTTCAAATGTTTAATTTGTTGTTTGTTTTGTTTTATTTTGTGCCTGCCCCAGATTCCAATGTTTAGCTTTGTTGTTGTTGTTGGAAGACTAGTCAATATTCAAAATTCTCCATCTCTTCTTAGCAAATAAACTGTACTTTTTAAAATCTCTCTAGTAGTTTTAGATTCTTTCTCAATCTTATTTTGAGGTATTTCATATGGAAACTAAATGAATAGAAGTACTTGCAAGTCATTAACATAAATAAATGTTTAAAAGCAGTGGAAGTACATGGGGTGTTTAGTAAACAATATTCTCATGTGTGCTTCCTGGCTTTAAGAATTTATTACAGTTTAATGTCATCTTCTGTAGAATATGGATGAAGGATACCTATGACTATGAATTTCTGTTAGTTTATAATATATCAAATAAAATTTAAATAACTTATTTGATCAAATTGGAGCTTTTCATTGTATTCATATCTTTATATCTTCATTAATTTGTCTTTCTGTTTGATTGGGAAATTGAAAAACAAAACTTGCTAAAGAGATACTTAATACTTTTACAATCTAACATGATTTAACTATGAATATAAATGTGTATGTCTCTGGTTGATTGTGTGAGTCTGTGGTATCTTTTAAGCAGAGAATGTCGCTGTTTAAATGGAGAGATGTGGGGGATAAAACATAGGATAATGAAAGGAAATTGATGTTTACAAACACAACTTCTCTCCATTAGGGCTTTAGTTATTAGGATGCCTGTAAATTAGTCTATAAGCCATTCAATTGACAGGAACACATTGGAAATTTACTTTCTTTTGTATTTACGTAGTATAAAGTGTTTTAATTACCTGGAAAGCTATGCCTCATTAATGTTTAAAAGGGAGGTTAATAATATATTAATAGCCAACTACATAAGGAGACTTTCTGATTTATTAGATTATTGATTATGTCATTAATGACTGAGCATTAATGAGCCATCTCTCTTCCTTGTGTCCACCTCTATCCCAACGAGAACAATTCTATTCTCAAAGAGACATACTTATTCTTTTATATTATCAACGTACAATTTAGTGCATCATTAGTTTAATAGAGAATGTCTGCTCTAGTGTACCCATTACCATCCCAGAAACCTAAAGGGTTTTTTTTGTTTTTGATTTTTTTTGTTTTTTTACTCAAATTAGCCTCATGCTGGTCTGGGATGTTAATAGAATGACTCTAAACCCAATATGAGCTAGTCAAGATTTGTGTTATAACATGCTCTGGGACTAAAATCACTAAAAGTGATTTTGAAATTTAGTTCCTTGACTTAGTATAGGGATGGATTTGACAGGAGACTTACATATTTCGATTTTATTCTTCCTTTCTGAGAAATGAAATAAAGATCACTTTACCCACAGTCTTCTGATATTCAGTAAAACTGGAGACTTGTTTGTGACAATCTATTTGCATTTGACTCCAACTAGTATCAGGTGTGTTTTGAAACACCAGTTTTACCTACTATAAGAAATAGACGCATTATAGTTGAACAACTAAGTAAAGTGAACAGTCTTAGAGGTTCCCCTGGGCACTCTAGGTCCCCAAAGCATGTGTTATACAACTATACTGCACCATCTCATTTTATTCCTAAGGATGGTATTAATTGTCTAGGAAATGTCACACAAATGCCTCGATCTTAACTTCAGTATCCTGATAGGTTCAGCAAGGCAAATAGACAAAAGAGAGTATATTGTTTACTCTATTCATTCTTCTCTACCTCATATTCCTTAGAATATGTAAATGGGTGGTTCCTTGTATTATCTGTTTATAGGAAAATTGGTAAAATCATGTTGAGTTGAGACCAATGAAGGAAAATGGGTTAGATGGAACATTTGATTTTATTGATATGTTATTGATATGTACCTGATCCCCGCTGTCAGGTGTTACTGGAGAACATTGGCATCTTTATTTTTTACATATGGAAAACCTTAGCAATGTTGTTGTTGTTGTTGTTTTGCTATTCCTGGGGCTTGACCTCAGGGCCTGGGCACTGTCCTTGAGCTTTCTCACAGTAAGCACTCTGCCACTTGAGCCACAGCACGGCACCACTTCTGGCTTTTTCGGTGAATGTGGTACTGATGAACTGAACCCAGGGCTTCGTGCATTCTACTCAACCACTCTATCATGAGGTCATGCTCCCGTCCTTAGAAACATTTTAAGGGTACATTCTAGAATTGTTTTGATTTTAGAAGCATTAGTAATTGTATGGTATAGATGAATATCTCCCTTTTCTACTTCTCCTGTCAATGTCACAAATATAAATGGATTTTACTAGCGAAGCTAAAGCAAAACATTTATTTTAAAGGAAGATCAGTAGTTGTGACTGAAAACTTCACAATATAATGGAGTCACCAGTAATTTCTAAGAACAAATATAGTGGCAGTTGCTTTGGTATCCTGGGAAGTAAGCTGTCGGGCAGTGATTCAGAGACCGAACTGTGCAGTTAGAGACATGCTTAGAAATCCCGTGAAGGAAACAGAAAACTCTGGAAGTCCATCTACTGCTGTTACTGCAGGCTAAAAATGACCTCTATTCATTTCTAACTGGGAAGAGATTGGATAATAGAGGTTTTTTTCTATTCATAGCAGAGTTATACAGCTGTAATATTTTGATATCACTTCACCACAAAAAACAACATATTCCAAGGATTGTCAGAAACATTCCAGATGAGGGTCCATACCTTCAAAGATTTACCAGTCAGATAAAGTAGGGGCCTAAAAGATTTTTACATTATATGTTGTGAACGAGATAGGGTTGAAGACCTGTGGATATATAGGATTAAAAAAAAAGTGTATTACCTAACGCATTTAGGAAGGGTTAGGAGATGTATTGAAGAAAGCCTCTGTGTGCAAGTCCCATGAAAGTCAAATGAACCAAGGTCCAGGACAGGCCTAATCTATGTGCTACATGAATCTAAATTTCTGAACCTTTTGAGGGAGATGGAATGTGAGCTTTAATCAAAGAGCAGTGGGCATGGAGGTCTGAGGGTCAGATGTTTGGATCGTTTCTCCAACATCTTGTTTGAATAAATGCTCTAGTTAGCATCACACAAAACTGATGCATTCTTTATTTCCACTGAAACTGTGTTTTATTATATTTTAATGTGTTGAAGTCTGATTCATCCAGTGGAGATAGTTTTTTTTTCTTTTTTAGATCATGTTAATCTGATACTATGTATTCAATTTTCCATATCATCATCAGCATTGTCAGAATACAGATTAGAATCTAAAGGGTGGCAAAACTTGATTTTTAGGAATGAACCTGAAAATATTGCCAAAATGTAACTCTATTTCTCCACAGCTTATTTTATGTTATCAAACTAGCACAGTTTTCTGTGAGTTGCCTGGAAATCACACATCAGCCATGTGTTCAACAGTTTGGATATTCATGATAACTTGACACAATGGAGCATCAAATAGAGCAGCACCTCCATATGTAAATTGCACTGGAACATTGTGTGTGTGTCAACTGACTGTTTCTTCAGAAGTAGACTGAACAACATGCCTCGGCATACTTGGTTCTTTGAGTATTTTTATCTTTCTGTTCTCATAGATTCCAAAAAGTGACGAAGTGAAAAAGGAGAATCTTTTGAAGAACTCAGAGTAAAACATATTCATGAGCATTTTCCAGTTATTGCCCAAACTGCTTTTTAAAATGTATTTCATATTGTATGCAAAGATTTTATAATTACTAGATTACATGTAATCTGGATCTCTGTAGATGTGTTCCCCTGTCGATTGGGAAATATTTAAAACAAGAAACCTGTGGAACAGAATATGCCTAGTGTACTTTGTTGTAATATTTACTCATTAAAATGCCAAAAAGACAGTCTTTTGAAATATAAAACTTATTCATCTTTTTAACCATTAGTCAATCAATTGTACAAAGGGGTTTATTATGATATTTCTATGGACATT
Organism: Megascapheus bottae; assembly: GCF_031878675.1. Lineage (NCBI taxonomy): Eukaryota > Metazoa > Chordata > Mammalia > Rodentia > Geomyidae > Megascapheus > Megascapheus bottae. The sequence continues at coordinate 20,112,245 of NC_143509.1, forward strand.
TACCACTTGCTTTGATCAATTTTCCTTCTGTTTTCCTATTTCTTACCCATCCTCCTTCTACTTTTCCTCTGTTCCCAGCCTTTTCCATAGTGGCTTATTATTCTTTGTTTTACACACACACAGACACACACACACACACACACACACACACACACACACACACACACACACGGTTTGATTATCTGGAGAAAGACCCACTTAAAGTATTAAAGCATCAATTGTGGGTCCTTGAGAATGAGATGAGAGAATAAGAAAAAAATCATAAAAGAAGAAATGTATCTCATTTCTTGTCATTGCAATAATTCCCATTTCTGGTTGTGGAAATATTTCTTGAGATTCCATAGGAAGAGACTAGATTGGGAAAGGTAAATTTCCACTGAAGCTTAAAATAACCTTTTTATCCTCCAAAAAGGTAGTGTCTGCTTTCCCTGGTGGGAAATGAATTTCTGCATGATATTATCAGGGAATCTATTGTCCTCAGTCCAATGGCACAAGCATCAAACCATTTGGAATTTATGTAATGGTTTTTGGATATTGAATTTCATTTACCACCATTTCAGTCTGAAAATGGTACTTGCCTCCTCTATGGTTTATGATTTGCTGTTTACAAAAGAGGGAGAAAATTAAACATTATTGAGAGAATTTTTAAATTACCAGATGTGACATCAAGTAAAAATAGAGAGAATAATTGTAAAGAAAGGCTATTTCTTTGACAGTTTATTCTTGGGAAATTTATTTTTTTGAACTGTAAGTATATTTTGGACATTAGACCTTTGTTTGATGTATTTCTAGTGAAATTTATTTTCTACTTTGTGGTCTTTCTATTTAGCTTGTTAGTTATGTACTTTGCCATGAAGAAACTTTTCAGTTTGATGCAATTCTATTTATCCAATCTTTCTTTTTAATTTGTTGTGATTCTGTATCTTTACTTCGGTAGCTTCAACATGTTCCTAGTAGATCTAAAGTTTCCCCTATCCTTTCCTGTAATATTTTTATGGTATCGACACTTACATTGAGACTTTTGATCCATTTGAATTGATGCTATCTACATATACATAGCCAATTTTTTCAGCACAATTTGTAAAAATGACTGTCTTTCTTTCAGGTTACTTCTTTGACTCCCTTATAAAAATTAGGTGTCTATAAATCTGTAGGTTCAGTTCTGTGTCTTCTGTTTTGTCCTCTTGTACCTCGGCATATTTCTTGTTCCAATGCCAAGCTGTTTTTTATTACTATGGCTTGTCATAGAGTTTATGGTTTGGTATTACTATTCCTCCAACGCCTTTCTTCTTGCTAAGAATTGCTTTTGTTCTTTGCAGTTTTTGCTATTCCATAGAATTTTTTTTATTGTTTTCCCTATATCATTGTTGGGATTTTGAATTATAAATTACTTGGGGAAACATTGCCATATTCATTATGTTAGTCACTTCTTCCAGTTCAGAAACATGGAAGGATCTTCCATTTCCTTAAATCTACTTCAATTTCATTTTTCCTTTTTTAAAATATTTTCTTGTAAAGATGATGAGCAGAGGGGTACAGTTCCATAAGTAAGGAAGGGAGTACAATTCTTGTCAAACATTTTTTACTGCCTCCCTTATTTTCTCCCTCTTTCCCAAATCCACTTCCCCCAAGTTGTAAAGTTCATTCACAGCAAAGTATCTTGTGAGTGTCACTCTAGCATTGATTTACCTTTTAAAATTTCTTTCACCACTTTTGTGATTCCCTTTCCCATTCCAAAATCAAATAAAATTTATATAAGACAAAGGGAAGTGAAATAAAAAAAATTGACAACAGGGGAAAAACCAAAGAGGAAAAAAAAAAGGAAAAGAAATAACTACAAACAGCACACACGCACACACAGACACACACAGACACACACACACACACACACACACACACACACACACCCTTCTTATTTACATATCTTGTAGTTCATTTAGATTGACATCATTTTATATGATCAGATATACATAGCTATTTAGCTATTGTGATCCTCTGTTAGGAGAATCCCCAATTATTACAAATGAGGTAGCCATGGAGCCTGTTTCTTTGGGTCTAGCTTAGTACACTTAATATGACTTGTTCTAAGTCTATACATTTCATTGTGAGTGGGCAATATCATTCTTTCTGATGAAGGCATAGAATTTCATTGATCCATTCACATTTTCTTGATCCATTTATCTTCCAAAAGGCATCTTTGCTGATTCCATATCTTAGCTATGATAGATAATGTACATGAACATGATTGTGCTGGTAGATTTCGTATGGCTTTGTTTATTGTCAATTGCTAAATGCCTAGGAGTGGACTTGCTAGGTCATAGGGAAGCTTTATGTTTAGTCTTTTGAGGAACCTCCATATTGCTTTCCAGAGTGGTTGAACAAGTTTACATCCTCTAAAACAAAATTGTAACATTCCTTTTTGGCCACATCCCTGCCAGCATCTATTATTATAATTTTCTTGATAATGGCCATTCTAACTGGAATGAGGCTAACTCTCAAAGTTGTTTGGATTTGTATTTCTTTTTAATTTTTTTAATTTTTTATTATTCTTTATTGGTTATCATTAGGATACATTCCTTTTTTAATTTTCAGGATAATGTACACAGGGATTACTGTTACATTCATCAGGTAGTAGGTGCATTACTTCTCACACATTGATACCCTTCTCATGTTTTTGTCCCTTTTTCCTTCCTCCCACTCTCTCCCTATCATCTTGTTTTCCCACCTTCCCCTTCCTATTTCAAATAAACAAATAAATGTTTATACAATATACCAGGTAACAAAGTCAGATACAGTAACAATATGAGATTAACCGTAAGGGCAATAAAAGAGAAGAGAAATAACATAGTACATTAAGAACAACAATCACACAAGATAAACCTCTTGTTTCCATATCTTTGAGTTCCTTTAACTTAGCCTCATCTTATGTGAATTTATGTACCTAGGTTTTGATCTATTGTAATCCTCTACTAGGAGAGTCTTAGGTGTGTACTAAGTTTTACAAATGAGGAAAACCATTAAGCCTATGTTCCTTTGGGTCTGACTTACTTAACTCAATATGATTTTTCCATGTCTTTAAATTTCTTCACAAATAGGGTGATATCATTCTTTCTGATGGCAGCATAGAATTCCATTGTGTATGTATACCACTTTTCTGTGATCCAATCATCTACTGGGGGGCATCTGTGTTGGTTCTATATCTTCTCTATAGGAAACAGTGCTGCAATGAACATCATTGGGCTGGTGGCTTTAGTATGTAACTTGTTTCTGGACATTTGGGTAAATGCCCAGGAGTGGGATTGCTGGGCCATAGGGGAGCTCTATGTTTACTCTTTTGAGGAAGTGCCATAGTGCTTTCCATAGTGATTGAACAGGTTTTACTCCCACCAAGAGTGTAGTAGTCATCTCTCCTGGCCATATCCCTGTCAGCATCTGCTGTTGTTAGATTTCTTGATAATGGCCATTCTAACTGGAATGAGGTGGCATCTCAAAATTATTGTGATTTGCATTTCTTTTTTTTTTTGCAGGTAAGGGCCTGAACACTGTCCTTGGAATTTTTCCTCAAGGCTAGCACTCTGCCACTTGAGGCACAACACAATTTCTGGCTTTTTCTTTGTATGTGGTGCCAAGGAATCAAACCCAGGTCTTTGTGCATACTAGGCAAGCACTCTACCACTAGGCCAAACTCCTGGCCCTCCATTTCTCTTATGGCCAGAAATGTCAAGCTTTTCTTCATGTGTCTATAGTCCACTCTTATTTCTTCTTCAGAGAAGTCTCACTTTAATTCTCTATCCCACCTTCTAATGGGATGTTTGTTTATTCAAAGATTTGTTTTGGAGAAATTCAATTTTTAGCTGTAGATATATTTTAGATTTGAAGCACTTGTCTGTTGTATGGCTAGTGAACATCTTCTCCAACTCTGTGGGCTTTCTATTTAACTTGCTTGCTATGTCCTTTGCCATATAGAAGCTCTGTAGTTGAATGCATTCCCATTTGTCCAAACTTTAATTTGCTGTGTTTCTGGGTCTTTTTTCATATATTTTATTGTAATTAATAGAAGGGTTACATTATATTCACCAGATAGAAGGTGTTGTATTTCACAAACATTGATACCCTTTCTCATTTTTGGTCCCCATTTCCCTCTCCCCACTCCCGCCCCTCATCTTGTTTCCCCCCCCCTCACCTATCCTGGTCTTTATTAAGAAAGTTTCAACCTGTGACAAGGAGACCTACTGTATCTCCTATTCCTTTTGTAAAATTTTTAGGGATCTGCTTTTACCTCAAGGTCTTTGAATCATTTAGAATTAATTCTTGTGCTGGGTGATATAGAAGGATCCAACTTCAGTTTTCTGCAGGTGCTTAACCAGTTCTGCCAGCACCCCTTGTTGTAGGAGACTGTCTTTCTCCATCCTATTTTTTTGGCTCCTTTATCAAAGATTAGCTGGCTATAAGTCTGTGGGTCTTTAGCTCTATTCCATTGGTCCTCAGGCCTGTTCTTGTGCCAGTAACAAGCTGTTTTGTTTACTATAACAATGTAATAGATTCTAAAGTTTGTGATATTCCTCCAGCACTGTTCTTTCTGTTAAGGATTGTTTTTGCTATATGGAGTCTTTTAATATTCCATATGAAATTATTGATTGCTTCTTCTATTTCCTTAAAGAATCACATTGGGATATTCATAGATATTGCATTGAATTTGTATACAGCTCTTGGCAGGATTGCTCTTTTCACAATATTAATTCTTCCAATCCAGGAGCATGGGAGATTTTTCCACTTTCTCAGTTCTGCTTTAATTTCATTTTTCAGGTTTTTAAATTTTTCCTCATAAAGTTCCATTACATTCTTAGTTAATTTCTAAGTACATTATTTTCTTTGAGGCTATTGCAAAAGGAGTTGCTTTCCTGATTTCTTCCTCATTCTTCACATTGTTGGCATACAGGAAAGAAGTTGATTTTTGAGGGTCAATTTTATTCCCTACTTCTTTGCCAAGTTGCTCAAGCAACTTGGGAGTGGAGTCTATAGGGTTCTTTAAATACAGAATCATATCTGTGAAGAGGGAAAGTTTCACTTCCTCTTTCCCTATTTGGATCCCTTTTATGCTTGGTTCTTCCTTATTGCTCTGGCTGGGAATTCAAATACTATATTAAAGAGGAGGAGTGAAGAGTAGGCATAAGATATATTCTTTTATTGTATTTTACTGTTAGGATGATTATAAAGGGGTTATAGTTACATTTGTCAGGGAGCGGGTACATTACTTCTCGAACATTGATACCCCTTCTCATGTTTTCTCCCCTTTCCCTCAGGTACCCCCTCCATGGATTGGCATTTTTATGGCCAGAGATATTGAACATGAACACAATAGACACATGAAAATCAAATCAAGTCTGCATAAATGAGACTGTATTAAACTACAGAGCTTCGGTAAGGCCAAGGACACAGCTAGCAAGATAAATAGAAAGCTCACATATTGCAAGAACATCTTATATCTAAATTATACTTATAGCTTACAAATTGCATCCCCAAAAACAAATCCTCGAAGAAACAACCAACCCATTAATATGTTTGCTAAAGCCTTTTTCAAATGCTTGACATTTTTACAATAAAGTTCCTTCACATCTTTTGATTAAATTAATTACTATTTCTATTTCTATTAAAAGTGGGTTTGTGTTCCTCATTTCAATTTCAATCTTTTCACTTTTGGCATACAGTAAAGCTACTAATTTGTGGGGAAGGTGGTTGATTTTGCAATCAGCTACTTTGACAAAGTTTAGGCACAGCTCCAGCAACTGCGGAGGAGAGTATAAGGCCCTTTAAATAAAGAATCATGTCCTCTACAAAGAGTCATTACAACAACCCAAATGATAAATTGACTAATGGCTTAAAGAGAGACTGCTCAAGTCCTGGGAATTTGGCCTATTGGTAGAGTGCTTGCCTTGCATGCACAGGAAAAACAAAACAAAACAAAGCTGAAGTGGTGCTGCGGCTCAAGTGGTAGAGCTGTAGCCTTGAGAAAGTCTAAGGACAGTACTCAGGCCCTGAGCTCAAGCCCAGAACTGGCAAAAAAAATAAACAAAATAAACAAACAAACAAACAAAAAAACGTAAAAAAGGAGACACTTCTCAGAAAAGAGCAGAAATGACCAAAAAAAAAACCACATGAAGAATTGTTTAATATCTGTAGCCATAAAAGAAATATAAGTCAAAACATCACTTCTACTTCACTCCAGTTAGAATGGCAAATATCAGGAAAACTAGCAATGACAATACTGACATGAATGTGGCCAAAGGGGAACGCTAGTGCACTGTTGGCGGGAAGGTAAAGAGGTTCAAATACTGGAAATCATTCTGAAGTTTCCTCAGATACCTAAACAAAAAGCTACCTTGTGATCCAGAAATTCTGCCCCTGGGCATTTATGAAATAGAACATAAATAAGGCCACATCAATCCTACTGGCACAAGTATGTTCATTGCAGCATTATTTTCCACAGTGGAGATAGAATCAGCCCAAATGCCCCTCAGTAGATGAATGGATCAAGAAAATGTGTCATATATACCCAGTGAAACTCTACTTATCACATGAAGAGAATGCTATTATACCATTAGTAAGGAAATGGGAAGAATTGGGAAAAGTATATGAAGCAAAGTAACCCAGACCCTAGAGAAATATTGGTTGCATAGATTCCCTCATTTATGTGTACCTTGAGTTTACCTGTACATCTACATATAAACAAACTTCATGGTAAGAATGATGCTATAGATGAATTAATTGAAGTACAATAAATTCTATGGAGAGTACATGAGGCACAAGTCTTTTAAAATGACTAAGTCAAAGATCTACAAAGTAAGTACCAGGAAATGGATTCTTGCAAGAGGGGCCAAGGAGAGAGCAATAGAAAAATGATTCTTGAAAGTGGGAATGTGGGAGAAGTCAGGCACAGAGTCTTCGTATACACCACAAGATTGAGAAGCAGAAGAGAAGGGCTGGGGCGAATGGAGGTGAAGATGTGGAAGTTGTGACTCAAATCAAGAGGTATTATACGGGAAACTACTTTGGGAAATTACACACATTCCTATTTATAACCTAAAATTAAGCTAAGCAAAGGAAGGGGTGAGCTGTGAAGGATAAATGAGGATAATCAAGATGCATTACATTTGTAAACTGCTTTGGCAAATGGCAATTCCTTTCTACAACTTTGTAAAGATAATAAAAATATTTTAAAAATGAGAGAAACCCTAATATGTTGTTAATGAGGAAGAAACATGGATTATAAACAAGAGGAATTTTAGTATACCAGAGAATAGAATATTATACACGATCAATGCAAAGTTTGTCATCTTAGCAATTTAATAATATAAATACACGAATTGAAATAATTTCAATGTTTTCATAGTGTGATGCTTGATTAGTTCATAAAAATTCACAAAAGAAAGGCAATTTGAGATTTTTTCCCTTGGAAATTTTCTGACCAAATGGAAAGTTTGATGTGTATTTGGGATGATTCAAAAATAACCATATAATTACTAAATTATATAATGAATGGTACTTTAGGCCAGTAGATTATAGTAGGCTTTGTGTGCTGCCAACCTTCTTATCCTAAAAAGTCATTATCCTGACTCCTGCCACAAATGCAAGGGAAGAATTCATTCGGAGTAAAGCAAGAATTCAACACCAGCCGTGTTCCCCTTATGCCTCACCCACCCTCATTCTACAATGACATTCAGTTTGTGATATGTAATATTGACAGTGGCAGGAAGGGCTTTCTTTTGCAAAACCCATATTGAATGCTGTAATATATTAAAGGAAAAGGTGTGGGAGAGAATTACGTGAGGGCTTTCAGAAGTCTACTCATGTTCTCTGGGTCTTTTAGAAATATAGAGTGAGCTCCGGCCGTACATGTCATGTTGGGATATTGAAACAGCCTTGATAAAACTATTTTTCCCTTCTTATTTAAAGTGCTATTGTATTACTTTTCTCTGGTGTTATATTATAATAAAATATGTTATATATACAATCCCATTTTTAGTATGGTGCTCAACAGTGTTATCTACAAAGGTGTGCAAATGTCAGTATGCTTTAAATCATACTCTTTAATTCTCTCTGATAAAACAAATGCATTGTAACAGCAAATAATGTCAACCTCATTATTTTTCCTTCTCTTTCCAGCTTTGTGATTCCATGGACTATGCATCTCATTTCAGCGGGAACAGAAAACATTGATGATTTTGACTTCTTTACTAAGCCATTCACTTAGCAAAATGTTTTCAATATTTGCCCACATTATAGACAATACATTATTTATTCATATATATGTATTGTACTACTTGCTCAGGAATCCATCTAATGAACAACACATGGATGGTTACTACATCTTAATATTAATTTACAGCTGGAAAAAGGAGAGGTAGATTTAGAATAAAAGAAGAGCGCAGATTGAGGGAGAAATGAAAGTGAGGTTGCAAAGGAGAAAGGAAAGAAGTGAGAGTGGGAAAGGAAGTGGAAGGAACAAAGACATGAAGCAAAGAAGCAAGGAGGGAAGGAAAGAAGGGGAGAGGAAGGAAGAAAGAAGAGAAAGAAGAAAATGAAAATTGTGTCTATTTAACACACTTCCAGGTTTGAGGGTGAGTAAACAGACATGGAGTCATTACAATAAGTGTTAGTTTTATTTACTTTTTGCTGTTTTCTTTACTATTATTATTATTATTTTCCATTTTTTGTTGTTTTCCACAGAAGCAGTGCCATGTTACAGTCCCACTCACCTTAAATAAGACGTAAATAAGACTTCTATTTTTTCCATACCTTTACAAATAGTACTCTCTTTCTTGGTGACATTCATGTGATAGGTAAGCAGTGATATTGTGCTGGCATTTAGGACTGGCATTTCCACAATGATTAGAAATTTTCACAACTTTCTAACTGCTTTCTGGCCATTTTTTAATTTTCCTTAATTAAATATATATTCAAGTGATGTGGTTATCATTTTTTCAGATTGTTTGATTGCTCTTTATGGTTTTGGTTGAATTTTAATTCTCTATATTTTCTGCATATAAATCCCTTACCAGATTCATGACTTGTGTCTTCAACATGAACTGATGGTTTTTCATACATATGTATTCGTATCCATAAAGTTCAATCCATTTTTCCTTTTGTCTTCTATACTGTACATATCCCAATTTATTTGTCTTTGTTCCCACAGGCCCAATTGAAACATGCCACATAAGACAATGTAATATTGTAGTTCTTAAATATAACTTTAATTCTGCAAAACTTGATGTCAGAATGTATTTATAATGGCTTTACTCATTTAATTGATTTATTCAGGATCTTGGGTGGTGCTCTTTGGTAGTTAATTGGAATTATGAGTCTCAACGACTTTCCTTCCTTGGATGGCTTCAAACCATGATCCTCAAATCTCATTCTCCTGAGTAGCTAAGGTTATAGGTGAGCTACTATCACCTGGATTGTGTATGATTTTGTAAGCATCTTTTACCTGCAGTACTTGATCTGAAACCCCTTCACACTAAGTCCCAAATTATCCTTAACACAATGATGCACACTGAAAATGGTGAGAAGATTGGAATGAATGTAACACAATGAATTCAAGTTGTAGCACTGAGAATAATTTGTAAACGTTGAGTTTCAACTTAGACTGACATTATGCTTAACAAACCATGTTGTACCTTCTTTAAATTGAGAAAAATGCACTAACCTTCCTTTCCGCTGAATCAACCTGGTACCTAATAGCACATTTCTGGCGTTATAAACAGGTAGATTCAGATTGTCATTTGAATGGTAATTTCATGCTCCAGGTTTTCCTATGCTAAATATGACAGCTCTGAATATGTTTTATTTCTCTAATTCACCCACGCTATGGGGAGGACATTTGGCAAGTAGTAATTTTCACAGCAATAAACACACTGAGATTCAGGAACTGAGAAGACATACATTTGGATATAGTGACATGTTTTTATTTATTGAAATTATTTGTTGCATGTATTTAAAATACCATCTTCCAGGATGAGTTGGGCTCTTACAACAAAACTTCTTTTACAATAGTCAAAAGTGAGAAACCTTTTTTTAAGTGTTTGCATTTACAAAAAGGAAAATCTTTATCTTAGTGGGGAGGAATAGAATTGTATAACCCCTACTTGATAAATTGTAGAAAGGCAATGTTTATACTATATCCATGTTGATTCACTGACTGATGCCTGTATGTGGAAACATTACAGAGCTTGCCAAGTCTCTTATCTTGTTTGGAATACAAGTAGAGAAAGACAGTGGAAGGTCACAGATAAGGGTCAAGATGGAAGTTCATTGTGAATTGGATTACATTTTGCAGCTGGCAAGGATTAGAGGGTATCCTAGCTTTCAGAAGTCTAGAAGTGATTTGCTCTTTGACCACCTCTTATATTCTAATTAGGATTCTTTATTTGATATCTTCAACCCCTTGCTGTCTTTAATGTTAATTATTTATCACATATGAAAATAGATAGACAGATAGATAGATAGATGGATAGATAGATAGATAGATAGATAGATAGATAGATAGATAGATAGTGTTCAACCTTTTCTCTTTTTCTTTTTCTTGGTGAGCCGTAGGGCTTGAACTCTGGGCCTGGGCGCTGTCCCAGAGCTCTTCAGCTCAAGGCTAGTACTCTACCACTAAGCCACAACTCCATTTCTGGCATTCTGGTACTTAACTGGAGATAAGGGTCTCAAAGTTTTTCATGCCCAGGCCGGATTTGAACTGGGATGCTCAGATCTCAGCCTCTTGAGTACCTAGGATTAAAGACATGAGCAGCAGAAATTCTTAACAACTTTTAACAGCTTTTGTTTATCTGTTTTGTTTTGTTTTTCATGTGCCTCCCACTGTGAAGGTCTTTAGAGGTGCTTCAGATTATATTTTTTGTTGGTCTGTCCTCTTTGTTATGCAAAGACCAAAACTGAGTGAGGCATTTTTAGTATTTTTATTAAGGAAACCTTGGTCCAGGGCTCAAATGTTTATTTTTGTTAACATTCATATGTTGAAATGGGTTGGCCAAAATAATGACAATAAGAGACTTAACCTTAGAAGGCTAGACTAGAGGACTGCTTTTTTTTTTTTTTTTGGTGGTCATGGGGCTTGAACTCTGGGCCTGAGTACTGTCTTTGAGCTCTTCAGCTCAAGGCTATCACTCTAGCAACTTAAGCCACTTCTTTTTTTTGTTTTGGTGGTTAATTGGAGATAAAAAGCTCTTTTACATTACTACCTGGGCTGACTTTGAACTGTGATCTTATTTTAGCCTCCTGAGTAGCTAGGATTCATAGTGTGAACCCTGGCTCAGGACTTTTCTTTTCACTTTTGCCAGTCCTGGTGCTCGAACTCAGGGCCTGAGGACAGTCCTTGGGTTTTCCTCAAGGCTTCAGCTCTACTACCTGAGTGACAGCACCACTTCTGTTTTTGTCTATGTTTATGGTAGGGAGGAATCGAACCTGGGTCTTCATGCATGCTAGGCAAGCACTCTACCACTAGGTCAAACTCCCAGCTCATCAGGACTTTTATTATAAAAGCATTTACATTGGTAGCCTAAAGGAACTAAGATTTCCTGAATGAGAAATACTTGAAGAGGACCTTGGCAAAGAGTAAGATAATTATCAGACATTGCAAATTTGATCCCCTAAGATTGAAGGACCGATTGCCTGAGAACGCAGTCAAGAATTCAATGTAGAATTGGATTTTGCTTTTCTAGGGAATTACATTATTTTGAGTTCTTGAATCTATTGTATTAATGCAGTAAATAATACATTCGCATACACTTGAATAACACTCAGCATGCTTACTTCTATTTTATAAACAAATTCTACCTTCCATACATGAGGGAAAACTTGCAATGTTTGTCTCCCTGGAACTGACTTACTTCACGTAACAGTTTTGTCCAGGTTCTTTCATCTCTTTGAAAACGATACTTAGAAAAGGGGTGTGGTCAATGGGAGATAGTAAATGAATGAAGGGGGTTGAAAGGTAGCATTTATAAATTCAATATTTATTCTAAAAAATTAAGAAAAATGAGGAAAAGGGGGAGGGAACGATGGGTAAGGATGTTGAAAGGGGTGGCGTTGATCAAGATGCCTTGTACTCACAAGCTGCTTTGGTAAATGACAACAACTTTGTACATTTACTTAAAGATAGTAAAAATAAATTGTTCATTTTAAAAGGTAAATAAAATTAGTGCAGATAGCATGTATGATTATGATCTTCAGTGGATTCAGTTTAAAAAGTATTTGAATGGAGACTTTATTAAACCCAGCAAGAAGTCTGTTTAAGCATATTTGAGTTAGGAACAAAAATAAATCTCATGTGCTTGTATAGAGCCTTTTCTTAGATTGTTAGTACATATTTGGAAATAGGGAAAAACAACAGAATGTCTCCATTTTCAGAACATACCATCGTTTCAGCTTTTCTGTTGTTAGTTTTAGTCACAAGAATAACTGAGATATCTTAAGCGTACCAAAATCAAATGGTAAATTAAATCTATAAGGAAACCATAGCTTCAAGTTGATATTTAATTTTTCATAAAATTAGGAAGGAAGATAACAGTCACTGAAAACTCTTCTGTAACCACTTTCTATTTATAGGAAGAAAAGAGTCTTTACTTAGTATACCAAGAGACCTAGCTAACCACTTTAAATATATAGTACCTATCCATTTAAGCAGGTCATGGTAGAGTCATTCCCCTGACTGATAAAAGGATAACAAGAGGCAATAAGGCTTGTAAATAAATGCCAGGAAAAAGAAAATAGGAAAGCTGATTCAGAAATTTAAACTTTATCCTGAGGCTTCACAAATGCGTTGCATTCCCTCTTTCTGAATAGAATAAATAATGAAATGTATTGAACTGGCACATTATCTAATTCTGGGCATGTTATTGCCCAGCTGTTCTTACTTTATAAAGTAATACATTATTACACTGCTAGTATATTTGCAGTGATGAATTACTTTGTTACATAATTAGAGCAAGCATGTCCAGGTGATATATTAACCTAATAATTCAAGAGAAAGCAGAAGTAAATTGTTTCAGAAATGTAAATTCTACACCATCACTTTTATGCACTATTATATTGAGGAAGATTGTTCATGTTGAGCAGTAGTGACCCATATCTGTCATCCTACCTACTCAGGAGGCTACAACTTAAGGACCACAGTTCAAACCCAGCCAGGACAGAAAAATTCGTGAGACTTTTTATCTACAATTCACCAGCAAAATGTAACAGTGGAGGTGTGGCTCAAGTGGTATTCTACCATCCATGGACAAAATGTCAAGAGGTAGTGCATGGTTTTGAATTCAAGTCGATGCACAAATGTATACAACACACACACAAACACACACACACACACACACACATACACACAAACACACATAAAACTGAATTTTAATTTCACATTAAAATGTGTCAGTGTTTCTTTCCTATAATTGGAAAATACTTCAAGATGAAAAAAACTTTAATTAGTAGGTCATTTTTTTAACCGTTTAGGGTCTATTTTGAAAAACTTCTGTCAAACCCTTCTGTCACGCCATTAGTCATTCACATCTCTATCTCAATTAATTACAACTGATGTCTATTCTTTTCTTTCAAAGCATAATCTACATGTATAAATAGATAGCTTCATGGACAAGGTTCTTGATTCTCCTGTATAATCCTATTACTCCAGAGTTTAATTGAAGGTCAAGGTCAGCCTGGGATACAAATCAAGACTCTGTCTCAGAAAGAAATTAAAAAAGAAGGAATGTATATCAATATATGTAGAGGTTCTCTTTGTCTATAAACAGAGCTCAGATAAGCATTTGATGTGAAGCATGGAGTTTAAAATTCTTGTAGTCCTTTTCTTTCTTCTAAAGTTTATAAACAAGGGGTTTTCCCAGAACTTCTTGGTGGCTGAGTTTATTTATTTTTCTGTTTGAGTTTATTCAGTTTTATTTCCCTTTATCCATACCTATTTGACTATTATAAAAATGAATATAATATATGCCATAATCAGTTGATATTGGTTATAGTTTATTGACTGATAGTCTGCTGTCATCAAGTTAAAGTGAACTCTCTTCACCTTCAAAGAGAGAACAAAACACCTTTATTATATCTGAAAATTAGTAAGAGAATCTTTCTCTTCTGCATGGTTAAAAAATCTATCCCTCCAGGTGTACATGCTTGTTTAGGAAAACAAAAAAATAGTCTGCCATTAAAAAGAAAATCCAGTTCCAAGGGTTATAACCATACCTTTTAACATGCATGCCTTGAGCCTTTTTTTGTTGTTGTTGTTTCTTTTTGCCTAAAATGGCCTGCTGCTCTTTTATTTTTTCCTGGTGGGATCCTACTTGTTACTCAGGGTACACTCAAAAGTGTGCTTTTCACATAGACACTAACCCATAATCACACTTTATGGTTGCATTTAATTGTTCATGTTATGGCCAAAGGCACAATGCCTATTGCCTGAACACATGCTCGATGGATGTGAGATCTAGAATCCAAACCCCAGTACTACCAAAAGTACCAAAGATGAAGGCTAGGGCTACTTAGCACATGTGATCACTGACCCCCAACACTATTTCAAAAAACGTACATGTTCATCTTTTATTTTTACCCATGTTTTCACATCTAAGTATAAAATAAATGCAAGTTTGATTTCAAGGCTTAATAATGCAGTCACTAGGGCATTGGTAGACAAATGGGTTGTTATGTTGTGGGTTCTGATCTGAGGTGTGTTGATGAAGTCAAATTAAGCCTGATGCAAAAGCAAATGAAATTTAAAAGGCTATTTGAGAGGGACTAGTGGCTCTGTGCCTCTCCAAGGAAGAAAGGTGCAGAGGAGAATGAGAGGACAAGTAATATAAATGGTGACAACTTTAATCTTGTAACTCCAGGAGTCACACAAGCCTCCAGCACAGAGCATTACTCAGAGGATGCATCTGTCCATGGCTAGAGCTCCTTTATCCTCTTCTCCACCTAAAGCCAGAATATTTGGACAGACTTTGGGACATAGATTTGAGATCCAATTTGTGCTGAAAATGCTGCAATCCATACTCCTGCAGGAAGCCTCCTGCATGATCTATAATTACTGTTCTTTGGTGTGAAACAGGGAGAAACAGGAATGTGAGGCCTGGGAGTCAGGCCTAATGGACAAAGACCCAGGTTTGATTCTTTGGTACCACATGCATAGAAAAAGCCAGAAGTGGTGCTGTGACTCAAGTGGTAGAGCTCTAGCCTTGAGAAAGCCCAAACTTGGGACCTAATTTCAAGCCTCAGGACTTGGAAAAAATAGGAATGTGAGAGCTTTGAGAATGGAACTCTAACTTGTGGTGGTGGTCACACACTGTATTTTTATTTCATGGACAGCTAACTACAAGTGAGATTTTGGGACGTTTGTTTGTTTATTATAGCTAAGTGGGTATTTGAGAAAATAATCAAACAAAATTTCAGCAGCACTCAAAAAAAAACAGATAATAATTCTTGCTTGGCACCAATCACTCACACCTGACACATATAAGCCTGGCTACTTAGGAATTGGATATCTAAGGATCTTGATTTGAAGCCAACCCTGTGAGTGCATGTCTTGGTTAATGCTTAGGTATGCCTCTCAGAGTCACCTTCTTCCAGGTCTATTCTTTGAAATATGGGATCTATAAATGTCCTGCATATTATTGTGTATTATATATACATAGATATTTACACTTTGACTTTTATACTTTCTTAATGCACTCTGCCATAGTTCCTTTAATCTAATTTTTATAAAACTGATAGGAATTTTGTAAGCACATAATACTGACTACCATAGGGAGAAACTAACAATGACTTCCTCTATCTTTGCTTCTTTTTTCTGTGTTTGATTTTGTTTGCTCAGTTTTGAGCACATTGCACTTAGTGACTCCTGCCAGCTCAGCTGGTTTGCTTAGCTAGTTAACATTTCAACCACATATCTCAACTGGCTTTTTCCTGGGTATTTTGACAATGTAGTCTAGTCACCTTTGCTGCCCCAAATGGCTTTGAACCAAATTCCTTTGGAATCAAACTCCTCAGCATCTTAGTTTCCAGATGTGAGTCCTTTGTAACCATTTTAACAAAGACTTAAAGCTAAACCCAGAGGATGTCATTATTTTCTCTTTACATCACTCAATGACTGGTTACAAAAAAGAAGGGGAAGCAATTATACAAAGAAATAAAAATGTTAACAATATGGTACATAATTAGATTTATAGATTACATTTTTTATTTGTCAACAAATATTGAGAAAAGTAAGTCTTAGAACTGAAATAAAGAATTGATTGTGTAAAGAGGGAGAGTGTTTTGGTGCTAAAACTGTGCTATTCCAATTCCTTTTTATATAGGAATCACCTCAGGATTTGTGAAATGCAGATACACATTGAGGAAGGGGTAAAATATTAGCATCTTTTTCTAAACAGCATTTAGCTCACATCCTTGCTCTGGCCTTTGGCACACACTTGAATATCTAGAGGCACATAGCATCTTTTCTCATCTTATGCCAGCAAGCATGGAGAGACTCAATTATTGAGAAAGAATAAACAAAAACAGAAAATTTAGGTCTTACATTTGTGACTAGGTTAGATTTTATTAAAGCATCCATGAAAGATTGATGATGGCAGGTCCTATCTATTCGTTCTCAAGTAAGATCTGGTCTTGTTTGTGCACATGAGGCACACATTTTTAAAAATATCTCACAAAACACACAGACTGAATGTGCTGACATCTGACAAATTGATTTTTTTTGCCAGTCCTGGGCTTGAGCTCAGGACCTGAGCACTAGCCTTGGACTTACTCAAGGATAGAGATCTACCACTTGAATCTCAGAACCCCTTCCAGATATTTTCTACATATGTAGTGCCAAGGAATCGAACGTAGGTCTTTGTACATGCTAGGCAAGCACTCTACTGCTAAGCCAAACTCCCAGCGACAAATTGAATTTTTGTCTCATGCATTTCCTTAATTATAAATTATGTGCACTATTTCATGAAGAGATGTTAGCAGAATTGTTTCTGATACTTCATAGAATGGAATTTTGTTGTATCAAAATAAAGTTTCATATTTTGATACTTATTATGACTTATTTCTAGAGTGATTTGATTTTAATGCTCTTTGAAGGAACTAGGATATTTTCCCCTATAAATAAAAAAGTTTATGATCAACTAAGTTTGCTGACACATATTTTTACATAGGACAACACAGAGAATTAGCTTTTAAGCACCTGAGAACACTGGCTTCAGAGGTGACTTATAAACTTTTCCTAATATTGAAAAGAATATATCTATATATAATATATATCTATATACATATATCATGTATATGTATATATCATGCTTCATATAGCTTTGGCTCACTGAGCAGGTAGTTTTTCTCATTTCTCGTATGAACAATTAACAACCACTGTAGAATAACATAAGAAAAACAAAAAGTGCTGCTGAAATTGTATTATAAATCATATTCATGTCTACTGTGAGTAAGCTCTAGATTAAAACAAAGAGGACAAATCATATTAAATGTCCAGTTTTTGTAAAGAATTTTTATTATTTGTTTAGTGATACTTTTATATATAATATGACATTTAATAATTATGCTCCTCATAAATAAAATATTCTGTGGGAAAATGAAACTTGATTCTTATTTTTTATGCTGGAGCTGATTTTTCAGAGAACGCTCATCTTTCAAACTACAAACTCATTCTGTTATTTGAAATACTATTTCAAATGTTAGGTGTTTCATATAATTGTATTACATATTTTTAAATACACCATTAACTTCTAAATATTTTGATTATAAGAAATATTTTTCATAGCCCTAAGCTCAATTTATACACCAGTATGCCAAAAATGAGAAAAAAGTTTTATTTTGGCACATTAAGCTGCTACTGAACAGTACACCATTCTAATTATTTCCATGTTTTGTGTAATTTTAGAAAATGAAATGAGAAGACATTAAAAGATCACAGAAAGAATCAGATCACCTAAGCCAGAATAAGAATTGAATTGTATCAGATTTTCCTCTAAGGACTGGAATTGCACACAAGCAATGGAGCAGTATTTTCAAAGTGGGCGAATGAAAACTAGTGCTATGTCTGGAGCTCAAGGTCCACACCGGCTGCATGGTCAGGTGATTGCCAGAATAGAGGTGCAAGAGTAGCAGGTTTGCGTTCCTATTTCCTGAGTGCTTGAGTAACTTCCAGAGACGTCTGCCCAACACACTTTGTACTTGCTGCTGTTACTATTCCTTTTTATTGAACTAGCCTCTGGACTTGGAATGACAAAAATGCAAAACAAACTCTGGGAAATGAATTGCTCAGAACCTGGACACTAACAACCTATGAGGAGAGGAAAGCATGCCAAGGAAGCTCCTGACGGGGATCCTGAATCAGTGAGAAGAGCATCTTCTCCCAGCCAGCTACTACCCTGCAGACCACAGATTATCAGAGATGTATGAGTTCTTGTCTCCAACATTCTACACAATATCAACTAAAGTGGAACCATGAAAGCAAAACCGGAACCACTCTGAGAAGCATAAGATGATATGCTTATTTACCATGGTTGGTATTTACTGGTTGGGATTAACTTGAGTTTTAACAGATAAATAGATAACTAATCTGAATACATCTGTTTTATTAGTAATATTGGTGTTGCTCTGGCAGTGCCATGATTTAAATACAGTCTCACATTTGTTTGTCTCAGTAGCTTGGATAGGCATTTCATCACTTGAACCATGCTGCCTGTCTTACCTTTGGCTGGTTATTTGGCGATGGAGTCTAGTAATGTTTTCCCCTTGAGTTGGTCTCAAGTTGCAATCCTGCAGTACTGCAGCTTCCTTCATAGCTAGAATTACAAGCATGAGCCATTGTCAATGGGCTCATTATATCACTTAATAAAGTAGCAACATTATTTTCCTTATGGTGTTACTTAATATTAGAAATTATCCTGATGATGTTGTAATATATTACAACATCAAAGGTAGCTCACCTTTGGTACTTAGGTGTAGTTTATGATGATAAACCCACAGACATAAAAATGCCTATTAGAATATGTATTGTTAGTAATTAGAAGCTGCCAATCATGTTATTATTATACTATTAATGTGCATGATTAAATCATAACATTAATATTTTGGAAAGTATTAGTGTAAAATTAGATACCAATTAATTGTGAGTAATTATACATTATTAATCCTTGACTAGAGTTTCAAGCATGGAAAAAAAAATTTAAACCTTCTATGTTGAAGCCCAAGAGTAAAATTAGATGAAGCTTATATTGACATAGTAAATATTGGGCAAATTAAATTTTGAAAAAAAAGTCATCTGAAATTTTCTTGAATAAGAGATATGTATACGCATTGCAATTAAAAATATTTGATAGGCCTATCGGTCCTGGCTCATTCACATCAGTCATCATTCCAAATAAAATTCTGTGCATTATTTTCAGAACTTTCTCTGTTTTGTAAATTTTCACTACATAGCACATTTTAAGATCTTTAAAGCTTCTGGACTTCCCACTCTCTGGAGTTGTATAAACAGGTAGAGACCCGAGTTCATATTCATCTCAACTATTTGTTCCATCTCTTCTTGAGTTTTATTCTGTGGCTGACGAACAATGATAATTCCAGGAAAACCACAGGAGAAGAACAGACTGAATAATATATTTAAATTTCACTGAGACAAAAAAAGTTCACCAGTTCTCATTTAATTAGTAATTTGTTTATAAAGTAAATATACATATATCATATATCCTAAATGCAATTTGGGATAAGCTGCTTTAAAAAAAACCTCAATATAGGCAAGTAACTGGGAAATAATCTACAATAGTGTATATTTAAACGTGGAAAAAAAACGGAGGCATAAACATTGTGCAAATATGAGCTGAATTTGGCTTCTTCCTCCTAAATCTGAATGGCACAAATTCCTTGAGTATCTAGAACTCCAGAAATCTTGCATAACACCATAAGTTGGGCAGACATTTAGAAGTAAATGTTGGGCTATATCACTTCCTGGACCAAGTTCATTATCCAGATTCTTGGTCTCTGCCAAGGACTGTCAAGACAAAGAACAAGTGGGCTGTGCCCTTCCCAACTCTGAGGCCTGAAGGGTGAGAAGACACTGGGCACCCTTCTGCTGTGGCCAGACAGGTGAGTGACAGGCTTTCCAATGCTTACATGGTGTCAAATGCATTGCATACCATCTGCTCACAGGTGATGCCATACTAACTGTACCTGAAATTAGATCAAGTAAAAAGTTTAATAACAAAAACAAAGTTAAGGGTTCCAAAGAATAAGACAAGAAGGACCATAAAAAATAAAACATGCTAAGGGGTCCGGGAGTTTGGCCTAGTGGTAGAGTGCTTGCCTAGCATGCACAAAGACCCAGGTTCGATTCCTTGGTATCACATACATAGATAAATCGGGAAATGGTGCTGAGGCTCAAGTGGTAGAGCTCTAGCTTTGAGAAAGTCCAAGGACAGTGCTCAGGCCCTGAGCTCAAGCCCAGGACAGGCAAAAAACAAACAAACAAAACAAAAAAGCAAACAAAACAAAATGAAAACTCTATTAAGTGAGGGAGAATTTGTCCTTTTTAATTTCAGGAGTGATAGAATGGTAATCCTTATTCAGAAATGTATCCTTTACTATTTGGAAAAAAATCTTCAACTATTTCTTTCTACTGAATTCCTTTGTTTCTCCAAAGTGCAAATCACTAAAATTAGAGTTTGGAGATGGTGGGTAAATCTCTAGTTGGCACAAATAAAACTTTTAAGCTTTATTTAAAACTTCTTAGCTTTTAATATAATTGAATAATATGCTAACAGCAGCGTATTTTTGTAAAATGATCAAATAATAATATTTTCTTAAACTTGATCAAGATACAAAGCAAAAGACCTGGTGTGGCTCAGATTATGACAGAAAAGGTGTACAGCTCTTACTGCTAGACACAATCGAACAAATCCTGGTAATTTGAATCAACTGGTCTAGAAGAAAAATCTTTTACAGTCAACAGATGTTCATCAGGTAGACAGAGCTATATTGATTTACTGTGGATATAATTACATTTCTGGAGCATGAATTAGAGAGGGAGTCCAACAATTGATGATATTTTACAGTAATTCACAATCATTCTCAAATATGCATATGACTCCTGGAAGGCTAAGCAGATAATAAATAAATATTTGATAGACACCTTCCTTCTGAATAGGTAAGGTAATTTTTGTCAGTCCTGGGCTTGAGCTCAGGGCCTGACCACTGTCCTTGGACTTTCTCAAGGCTAGAGCTCTTCCACTTGAGCCTCAGAACTACTTTCTGCTATTTTCTATGTATGTGATACTGAGGAATCAAACCTGGGTCTTCGTGCATGCTCTACCACTAGGCCAAACTCCTGGCCCTACTTAAAGTATTTTTGATGATGGGATTATTCTCAACAACTGTCCCCCAGTTTCATGGTTAACATTTGCTTTATTATTCTTTATTATTGCTATTATATACCAGGTCCTGTAGTTTCCACTTGACATTTTCTAATATTAATAGCAGATCATGGAGAATGCATCTTTTACCAATTTTCACACATTGACATTTTGGGTAAGCAGTTAGGACTGCAGAGAAATGACACAATCATGTCAAATGCATTGGAATCAAAATTTCACAAATTTCTTGATCTTTAAAGGAAAGTATAGCCTCCCAACGTCTTGAATGTTCTATTCACCTTGTTCCATGCATAGTAGCCTTTTCAAATTAGGTCAGGCTTTAAGGAAACAACTAGCACTAAAGATTTTCAACAATTTTATAGAGTCCTTGTTGACTGTGCCTAACCAAATCTTCAACCAAAGACAATGCAATCAGTGACTGTATTATAGTATTAGTTCTGGTCATAAGACACATAGCTTTTTAGTTTTAGTGATTCAATACATGTTCCCAACACAGATAACTAAAGCTTAAAACACTTTCCAATTTTGTTTAGGAACAAGCTGATGGCAGAAGTCTCTTAAATTACTGTAGTCCAAGAAATAATTTTGGACAGCATATGTCTGTGAGGTAAGGGCTCTTTCTTAATCCGTGGCACTCAAGGTTCAGAACAGTACCACTGAAAATCAGAAGTCATGTCATTGATACGGCTTCCTTCCATCACTCCTAGAGTACATAGTAATTCTGAGAGGACAGAGCCTCCCATGAATATGGTGCATGCACAAGGAGAGAAATGCAGGCCACCCAGAAGTGTTTTTGCAGGGAAAAATCTACTTCCTGCTCCTATATGATGAGTGGTATTTCTTCACTCTTAAAAAGATGTCATTAAAGCAATTTTTATCAAGTGTACATATAAACAGAAGCGGTGCTGAATTTTTAATATCCATGAATACATTGCACCGCAGTAGATAAGCCACAGCTTCATTAGCTGACAAATGTTCTGCAATCTTGAAAATGTTTCTCTTTATAGTTATGTATATGTACATAAACATATATATTACAATGTAGATTTTACATCTGTAAAGATGTTCATATACATGAGCATATGTACGTATGAGATATTAGGTAGAGTTGTATGCATTTGAAACTGTGTGTATTCATGTGGAACAATTGCCAAAATAAATGAAAAAATATATGAATAAAGAATGTAAGCTGGGCATGGTGGTTCATACCTGAAATCTTAGCAACTCAGGAGGCTGAGATATGAGGATTGCAGTTCAAAGCCAGCCCGGGCACTACAAACTGCGAGCCTCTTATGTCTGATTAATCACTTGAAAATTAGTGGTGGGGCTGTAGCTCAAGGTTAGGGTGGTAGCTTTGAGCTGAAGAGCTCAGGGACAGTGCCAAGGCCCAGAGTTCAAGCCCGAAGACCTACAAAAAAAGAAAAAAAATGTAAAGTGTCAAAGTTCATGAAACTTGGTAAGTTTAGTGGAGCAATGGGAAAAAGTGTAGGAAAGATAAAGATGTAAACTTTAAAAACTTTAAAGTTTTGCTCATATTCTATGAATTAATTTTTTAAAAAGAAAACATGAAGTTCCTTAGCTTACCAGGTATTAGTGGTCTTGGGTCATTTGTGGATCTTTCTGAAGTTGACAAAATTTAATGTATTATTTTCTGAGGAAGATTCATCATGTTTTAAAGGAGCTCGTTATCCCCCAAAAGACAAAGAACTATAAATTCATAACTTAAATAAAACATTTTCTTCCAAAAATGAGGCATTTCAATTTGAGCATGTTTTCTCCCTTCTAAGGTTCAGTAGAGGTCAATTTATTAGTTGTCTCCATGTGGTAATTATTTAGTTAATTGTTTATGGAAGTAAACTATTTTCTCTGAGATGGTTGATTCGGGTCTTTCTCATTACTACCAAGCATATTTTCCTCTATGGTAACACTTGCCTCAACATAAAATGGAAAAAGATTCCTCTGGGTAACCTCAGACCAGTAAGTAAGGGGAAATGTGTCTTCTTAGTGTGAATGAGAAAAGTGTACAGTGAAACACTCTCAAAAATTTCTAGAAAATCAGTGGAACCAGGAGCAATTGAAGAAAAACAGGATAGAAACAGATTTGTGCTCTGGTCTCTGTACTCCTTTGGCCTGAGGACCTCGTAGGTAGTGGAAGACATGATGTTGAGAAAGACGACTATACCAAATCTGTACTTGTAAGGAACAGATCACACTCACTGAGTGGAAAAATGTATGCAGTGCATCAAATTGGGAATTATAAATCAAAGGGCAGTGGTGTTGTGTGACTATTTAGTACAATGATCATTTGATGGTCGCAGGAAAAAAACAAAAAAAAATGGACCAAGACATGAGAAAAGGTATCAATGTATGTGAAGTAATGCACCTTCTATCTGGTGAATATAATGTAACCCTTCTATTAATTACAATAAAAATAGATGAAAAAACAAGATCACTGAAAAATATTGAACACTGAAACTCAACTGTGAGATCTGGAGAGATTTGTTTGTCTTGTATCAAAGGATTCTTAGCTTCAGAAACTATCTCCCAGAATAAAAGGGAAGAGCTGGAACTTCAGTAAGAATAGATAAGCTGCAGAAAATATTAAAGTTCAATCAAAGCATATAGGTTATATTCAAATCAGTATCAACTCATGAAAACAGAATCTAGAATCCTGGAATACAAACATCTGACTGATTATACCCAAATTAAGTTTGCAGAATCAGAGAGAAAGGATATTGAGGCCCATTTACAAAAAATACTAATATTTCTACCTCCGGTAATCCAGCCCAAACATGTGATACTATTTCTATGTCACTGAAGCTACTTTATTAAAAGCTACCATTTCATTAGTGTCTTTTTATAACAACATTTAGTTATTAATTTAACAATTAAAACATTTTCTCCTTTATATGTATACTTTTTCATATATTTTTTATTTTTTTATATATTTTTATTGTAATTAATAGAAGGGTTACATTATATTTACGAGATAGAAGGTACATTACTTCACAAATATTGATATCCTTTCTCATTTTATTATAATTAATAGAAGAGTTACATTATATTCACCAGATAGAAGGGGCATTACTTCACATACATTGATACCCTTTCTCATGTCATGGTCCCCATTTCCCTTCCCGCCCCCCACCACTCATGTTGTTTTCCCCCTTCCCTATCCAATTTCAAATAACCAATCAAGCATTCTTTATATATATATACATATACATATATACTTTTTGATAATTCATATTTTTGTGCTCATCCTGGGATTGAATTTAGGGCTTGGGCGCTGTCATAGAGCTTTTGTGGGCAAGGCAAGTGCTTTACTACTTGAGCCACAGCTCCACTTTTAGCTATGTGTGTGTGTGTATGTGTGTGTGTGTGTGTGCGTGTGTGTGTGTGTGTGTGTGTGTGTGTGTGTGTGGTTAATTAGAGAAAAGAGTCTCACAGTCTTCTCTGCCCAATCTGGCTCTGGAGAGTGACCCTAAGATCTCAGCCTCCTGAGTAGCTAGAAAAAACAAATTTATCAGCTTAAATTTTTAGAGACTGTGGAAGGAATACTGAAAGCTGAGGAAAATTCAAGAAGGCCACACACACACACACACACACACACACACACACACACACACACGAAACAGCTATGAAACCTACAGAATGTTGTTTGAGAAAAGGATAATTATCTAATTTGTAGTTCAACAAAATGATTGCTAGCAAGCTGGAACATGTATTGTCAAAGAGTCCTGTTGAGGTGAAGTGGAGGGATGCAGATGGGAAAGGGTAGGAAAATGAAATCAAAGCATTCACTATATATCTGTGATCAGGGATCCATTTTGAGGGATGTGTGGTATAAGGAAAAGGGGGAGAGTGAGGCAAGTGAGTGAATTCATCACGATGCATTGTATTCATAAACTGACATGTTGAATTGTAGTCCCCTTGTGCACTACTTAAAGTGAATAGACAGTAATTAAAATTTTAAGAAAAAGGAGAAGAGAGGTATGGGAAAATGTTGCAGCATTCAACTTGCTCAAGGTGCATTATGGGTATCTTTGGCATTGTCAAAAGAAACACCATTTTGTATTATTAATGCATTCTAATTAAAAATAAAATATTTAAAGAAAGGGGGGGCTAGCACTCATTTTCAGAACCTCTTCTGTGCTTGTGATTAGCATGAGGAAGCTATATTTTCCCTACCACCTTGCCAACCATATTCTTGTCAGCTTCCATACAGGAAGGGAGACTCTGGAGATTGCTGCGAAGTTTTTCAACAGCCACCTGCTTGGGTTTTAATGTGGTAGACATCCACTAGCAGCTAAAGGAAAGACTCAGGCCTTAGCATAGCCAAGGAGCCACACACACTCATCGTGTCCTGTCATCAGATGGATGGTTCAGCAGAGTAAGACACTATGGCTTCTGGACCCAAGTGGCAGGCTCTTATCTAATCACACCATCTCTTTTTTTATTTTTTTTATTGTAATTAGTAAAAGGGTTACATGATATTTGCCAGATAGAAGGTGCATTAATTCACATACATTGATACCCTTTCACATGTAATCATACCATCTCTTTCATGTTCCTACATGTAGCTTAAATCCTATAGTCATTGTCACTATCTAGTTCACTCCTCTTGTAATATTGACAATTAAAACCTGTGTGAATGATTATATGAAGTCTATTTCCTTTGAAATACATCCAATTAGCTGAAATAAAATCAAATTTCCTCCAATTTTGTTAGCCTATGTATTGACTAAATGGTTAAACTATTGTTCAGAATTGTTTTTCTTTCTCTAAGTTTTCAGTTATGCTAAAAAATATTTACTACTGTTTATTCTACCTGAAGTTAGATTTTCATTGCATTTTACATGAAGCAGCACAACCAGAGAATAAAAGATAACACAGTTACCAAACCAAGTATTTTAAAATAAATTTATTTCACTGAATGCTATTTATAACCTCCTTTAAAAATAGCTTTCCATTTATCCTGGTAACTAACTTGTGATACTATATTTTCATGGTTTTAAGGCAAAGGAAATATAACTCAGAGCTAAAGTGGAGTAATTTCACAGGCATAAGCATTGGTAGCATATCTTTTAAATTACTTGCAAGTTCACTCCAAAATCTATGCTTTTATCCACCAGGAACAAATGCCTGTTCTTGTTTTTAACTTTCAACCAATAAATATTAAGTCATCTAAGTGATTTAGAACTACTCCTAAGCTTTCATTTCAGATTATTGCCTTTTCACAACGTTTTGAAATGCTAACATTTTATAATATAGACCTGGAATTGCTAACATCAATTTTATGAGAAACATTTCTACAAATAGGTGAAACTGTTCAAAAAGATGTGAATGTGAAAATAATATCCAGTATTTGGTTACTGTCATTGCATAAACTGTGTATTTAAAATTTCAGAACCATGAGTTTGATACCTACACATTTGTAAGCCATTTTTAGTGTATTGTTGGTTAACTTAGAAGATATTTTAGTGTTTATATACATCAATACAACAGGTTTTTATTATTGTAATATAGTGATGGGAGATACTGAATGTTACCAAGGGTTTAAATACAGGGAAAATGGTTTAAGCAGGAGAGTAGATATTTTTATTTCATTTATAAGCATCATATGTTAAATAGAACTGAAATATAGATAAATAGTTATACTTTATGATGAGAAATTAAACATTGGTGTCTTTGGAAGGCTCTTATTTGCCTTTTTGTTTACATCTGCTAATAGGACTTATTTCAGAAATAATATTTCAGTTTTCATTATTTTATTATTCTAGTTACTCTGAAAAGATGAACAACAGATTGGGAAACCTGATTTCTGGTTTCTCCATTGTCACCCTAGATAATATCATGGCAGTCTTCATAATGAAGTGAAGGGACTCTTGGTAGATAAGCTAGCATTGGCTTACTGCTGGTGGATATCTAGTAGATTACTTTTTTGGGACAACAGAGAAAGTTTTTTTTTCTTTCTTTTTTTGTGTAAGTCGTGGGGCTTGAATTCTGGGCCTACAAGCTCTGCAGCTCAAGGTTACCGCCCTACTCTTGGAGCCACAGCACCACTTCCGGTTTTCTAGTGGTTAATTGGAGATAATAGTCTCTCGGGCTTTAGTACCTGAGTTGGCTTTGACCCATGATTTTCACATCTCAGCCTCCTGAGTAGGTAGGTTTACAGGCGTGAGCCACCCTGTCTGGTAGAAAAAGTATTTTTAACCACAAAGGTAATATTTATATACAGGTCCAAAGATTCATTAATGCAGGGTTTTAATGAAATAAATATTTTTTGAAAATCTGTAGTTTGTAAGTAATTGCTTCTTCAATTTTCTGTATGAAAAGTAGCTAGACTGAGTTAATTTCAGAACCCTGTGTATTGAATCATTTCTGAATTACATGAAATTCACTCTGGTATTAATCAAGAAAAACATTTTTTGTTTGTAGGTAATAGGGCTTGAACTTGGCCTGGGCACTGTCCCTGAGCTCTTTAGCTCAAGGCTATTTCCCTATCCTTGAGCCAAGCCCCACTTTCAATTTTCTAGAGGTTAACTGGAGATAAGAGTCTCAGGTCCTTTTGTGATGGGAGCTGGCTTTCAACCTTGATCCTCAGATCTCAGCCTCCTGAGTAGTTAGGATTACAGGCGTCCTCCACTACCTTCACCTTCAAGAAAAACTTTTTATGAATTATTTGATAGGGACAAATACTAAAAATCATAGAACATAAAAGGCAGTGCAACAACTTTATCACTAAAGTATCATATTTGTCATTGAAGTATATGCCAGTTAAATCATCACTGCACATATAAAGTAATTTTCTAAACTGAACAGAAAGCTGTTATAAGTACAAAATATTAATATTGAATTTTCTCTAGTCAGTCTGCATAGGAATATAAAGATGTGATATTTATCTTTCTCAGGTTGGGCTTTCTTGCTTGACATAATAATCTCTGGTTATATCCATTTTCAAACAAAGAATATAACTTAATATTTTATCACTGAAAATTGAAGAAAGGGATGAATATTGTAAGAGTGCATTAAAAATGATACACATAGACAGACAGATAGATGAAATAAATAAACCAATGAGAGATGACATAGATAAATGATAGGTAGATAGATTACTGAATAGGATAGATATATATATAGTTAAATAGATGAGAGATGGATGATAGGTAAATACAAATATAGATATATACAAACATGTAGATATAAGTAAATTGAATACATAAAGCACTCTAATGGGGGAAGAGGAATAAAGGGGTTAAGAATCATTCTAATGGTGAAATAGAACAAAATAAACCATGTCCATATATGTAAATATCACAGTAAAAGCACCTCATACAAATAAGTTGTACTAATTAGAACAAGCAAAAACAATTGAATTACATATATCATATATGTGATAAGATATATATATATATATATCAATGGCTATTATGATTTGAATGATGTTAACAGTGTATGAATAATATTGCTATTTGACTTTACATGTAGTTCAATACTTGGAATAAAAGATAATAGCTTGCTTTTTGTATAAAAATATTTTTGCTGAAGCTTTTATATTTAAAGTTCAGTTTATTTTTTTCATATATTTTTATTGTAATTAATAGAAGGGTAACACTATATTCACCAGATAGAAGGTACATTACTTCACATGCATTGATACTCCTTCTAATGTCTTGGTCCCCATTTCCCTCCAACCACCCCGCCCCTCATCTTGTTTTCCCCCCTTCCTTATCTGATTTCAAATAACCAAATTTTTTCCAATTTCCAAAATTCAGAAAGAAACAAAGTAATCAATTAAAATGTGTGGTATCTATTAATTTTTAATATGCATCTTCCTTGATGAAAACTGATTTTGTAAATCTAATTTTGTACTGATTTCATGTATTGTTCTTAGTGGACATTCTGTTCATTGTGTGTTAGATTAAGAATATATAAATGTGATTTGAAATGTCAGTTACTGAACTGTAAAATATTATGTAGTGAAGAGATCTTCAGATTAGTATTTGTAACCAAAATATTATGTATTATTATAAATAAAATTAATGCAATATCTTTTATAAAACAGGAACTCTGTGTACATCAGAGATACCCTGATGTAGTCCAGAGGAGCCAAGGAGAAGAATATTAGAATGTCCTAGAAAACTGCCAGTGACCTTGTGTCCCAAAGAAATTTTGGAAAAAATAAGAGGTACCAAATTACTCAAAGTGAAATCCCAACCTGTCTTCACTGTATGAGATACCTTGTGGCAGGGACCAGGAGTTTGGCCTAGTGGTAGAGTGCTTGCCTAGCATGCACGAAGGCCAGGGCTTGATTCCTTGGTACAACATACATAGAAAAAAGCCAGAAGTGGTGCTGTGGTAGAGTTCTTGCCCTGAGAAAGCCCACGGCAGTGCTCAGGACCTGAGTTCAAGGCCCAGAACCGGTAAATAAAAAAGGATACCTTGTGGTAGAATGTATAAATATGCCCAATTTTATCAGTTTTGATTTAAAATTAAAGAGAACCTGAGGAATTAAAACTAACCCTAACATCTTTACATAGGTCAAGAAGTTACTTATGTAGACACATTCTTAATTGGTTTGAGTTTCAAAGTTCTCAATATAATCTTAAGAAAATATCCTGATACTCTGTCTAAAAGTCAAAGTTTTTAGAGTTTATTATTCTACTAAGACATTTGTCTTTGCTTAAGGTCATCCTTACAACTTTGAAGAGACAACGTGCTGACAATTTATGAAGCAAATGTCTTCCAACTAACCATGGAATAGTTCAAGCTTATACTACCTGTCAAAGAGATGCTGAGAAACCACAAAAAAAGAAGACAAGGGACTCTATCTCCTGTCTTCTCATCTTTCTTTCTGTGCTGAATATACCACTAGAGAGTTCGAACGAGTCAGAGTCTTCTTTGAATAGAAACGTAACAATGAGGACTCAGCAATGTAGACTCCAGTCATGATTTAAATTTATTTGGAAAAATACCTATCGTTTGGTAGCATTTCACCCTCAGGTACTAATTACATCACCTGAGTGGAAAGAAATACATGGAGGTATCTATTACATTTAATGTAAGAAATTATATTGCAAATGTCCACATCAGTACTTAAATTGCTGCAAATCAAAAGATATGTTTGATTGAATGAATGCATGAATGATTATAAAATAATTACTCCTGAATGATTCCTTTTAGCAGAAGTGATTTTTTTAATATTGAAGGCCATAAAGTCATTATTGTAATTAATTCACAAAATACTATTACTCAGGCGAAATATTATGCTGCCTGATAAAAATTATCATATGGAGTGAAGATTGCCGTACCACACTTGTCTACTCTGTTTTTCGTCATTATTGGAGGACATAGGCTCATGCTATTGAGTCCATACAACATTCCCCTGCACAAAAGGAGCACAGTGCATTTTTTCTTTCCATACTAAACTGAAACCACTAATCCCTCAATCCCACCCTCTAAAGATGATGGAATGATAGGTGTGAGCCCCTTCTGTCTAACATTAAAATGTTTGAGTAAATCCTTACTAGAATTTCAAAACTTATTTAATGCGTTTTATGGTCATGAATATATTTCTTTTTATTTGGATGAAATGACCCAAGAGGATACTACACAATGAGAATTATTATCTACAAGTTTAAAAATGGGTTAGGAAATATTGAAAATAGCATCACAAAACGCAGAACAGAATTTGGCAATTTTACAGGAATTGACAGCCTCAAATTACAGGGCAAGAAAGCATATAACATGCATTAAAATTATAAGTATAAAACAACATTCTTGTTGGGTTAGTTGATTTTGCAATTAAGGTATAAGAGATCATAAATCTTCGAAAGGAATGTTTGAGAGAAAAGGAAGGAATTCTGATACATGGTAAGGTATGTTGCTAGACATTGAATTGTGCTGGGGTGCGTGGAGGTATGTTTATTTAAACCACACAAGGTTAGCTAGGTAGGTGATGGATGTTCACAAAAGCTTGTGGAACTTCATTATATTGCAAAGTGATATTTCAAAGCTGTAAATTAAACGAAGACTAACAGGAAGATAAAGGGCAAGGAATTGAAATCAATATTTGAAGAAATTAAATGAAAACTTACCCTGTTACATGTATGTGCATTTATGTAATTTTTCCTGTATTTATTCATTTCTTGTTTTTTGTGTAGATGTGTGCTAGCCATTCACTTAATGACAAGATAGGTTCAGGTTCATCAGTGGGTCACGGTAGTTTCCCAAAGATCAGAGGGGTCCACGTCATGGAATTTTCACTGTAACTCCTGTAGCAAAAACTTCCCAAAGCAGGCCACGAGCTTTGTCCAAGGGCTCTCATTCCAGGGCCTCACTGGCACTTCTCACTTTTCCAACCTGCCATTGTCTTGAATGGGCCAAAGAGACACGGAAACCCACAGAGTATTCACGTCCACGAGAAGTTCAGATGTGGGTGCTGAAAATGCCTTCGGGGACACCCTTGAACCTTAGGAGGTGGAAGAAGCAGGTGTGAAAGTTGTGACTGAGTGGGATTAGGTCACAGAAGGGATCCTGCCTTCTCTTATGGATCTTCTGATTTTCATTCTTCCCCTGTGATGTCAGTTCTCAACTCCCTGCAAGCCTTTCTCCCGGTGTCTACTTAGGGAGATGACTTTCTCAGGAGTCTGCATTTATTTCCCTCAGGCCTCCAAGTGATTAAGAAGGATCTCAGCTTGTGGGAACTTCCAATTATCTACTGATGGCAGCATATCAATAGATCACTCCAGGCAGTGGACAGACAATACAATTCTTCAAGCATATTATGACACGGATTCAAGGTTCAGAGGTATGGTGGTAAAGAATAAATTGTTGATATTGGGCTCTTTTATGTAAAACTCAATTCTATATAGAAATAACAGACAGCAAAAAATGGCACAATTTTATTTCCAGAAACAAAATGTCTAATTTATTACTCTATGCAATGAATTACGAATTTAGAGTACAGCATGGTCAGTGGAGTGAGACAGAAGGAAAGTGAACATGGGAAGAGGAAAGTGACAAAGTGAAAACATGAATGAGATGACACATCACAAAGTGTCATAAAGCTGAAATGCAATATTTGGGTTTACCTAATCAGGATCTTACAGAAGAATTAGTCATTTTGAAGTTGACTTGTAATAATAAGATAAAAATCACTTTATATTACTTTGGGAAAGAAATAAACTGAGTGACATATTGACATTAGTTCCTGCATTCATTATTATGTTTTTATTGCAGCTTAGGAAAGTAACTCTCAAATATTTTACCATCAATTTTGACATTTCTTAAAGTAATACCTTCTTTTTTTAATTACATCTGAAGTTCTATGAAATTCGGATTGTGCATTGTGAATTATGGAACAAAAATGGCAATATGCCATTAAAGAGCAATATTTTCATGTAAGAAGAAATTATCTATACAAGTACTTGCTTGTTACATACATCTATATATTTTAACTAACATTTTTCTTTGTGTTTGAAGTACCATATATAAGTCATATAACAGTTTGATTTATATTTTATCAGTGCATTTATATTCACTGTGTACTGTCTACATCTTTTATAAGCTTAGATTTTAAGGTGATTGAAAGCAACACATTTGTGATGAATTTTATCATCACTAAATATCAATAAATATCAAGGTCAAAAATCCAACCCAAACACTGTCAGCCTTCCTTGCTGTTTCTATGAAGTGTTTTATATGTGCACCCAGTTACAACTTTATGTGAAAATTATTCAATATTATATATACTTGCAAATGGTTCATATTATTTTAGATATTTTAAGGAAAATTTAAATGTGGAAAAACTAACATTATTTTCTTCCCATATCCAAATTGTTTCAGGCACATCTTGGTAATGATTAAAATATTCCTCTGTCGACTCATTCTCTACTACTTATCCATCTATATATCATTTCTCTATCCATCTGTATATTTATGCATGTATTTTTGTTTGTATGCGTCTATCTATCTATCTATCTATCTATCTATCTATCTATCTATCTATATCTCTATTTAAAAATATTGGAGAAGTGATGGACAGGGGGGTTGTAGTTACATAAAGTTACATGCTTAATTTTATTAATGCATTAAACTTTATTATCCCTCCCTGTTTCCTATCTATCTGTCTATCCACGTACCTATCTATATCTGTTTGTCTGTTTGTCTATGTGGAGCTGGTTACCACTCGGCCTTGTATATGCTAGGCAAGGACTCTACCACTAAGCCATATCCTCACCCAAACTAGTCTTTATGATTATGGGTGACAGACCCACTTGCTATGCATCAGCAGTTACAAATCATGTTGCAAGTATGTCGTGTATACTTAGATAATCTATTCAATGCTTCTGTGGCAATTTGAAAGTCCCAAGAAAAATATACAAGCAAATAGAAGAATTAAATAAATGTTGGGTGTTGCATTGCCCATACAGAATGATGTACTAAATTAACTGATTTTTTAATAATAGCCCCCTTTGTACAACGACTTAAATATAATAAAAATATTTTGGTTTAAAAATAAGTTTTGCTGGGAACTGAGGCTGAGATCTGAGGATCATTGTTCAAAGCCAGTCCAGGCAGGAAAGTCAGTGACACTCTTATCTTCAATTAACCACAAGAAAACTAGAATTGGTTCTGTGGCTCAAAGTAGTTGAGTGCTAGCCTTGAGCTGTAGGACTCAGAGACAATGCCCAGGCCTAGACTTCAAGCACCACAACCAACTAAAAAGAAAAGGAAAACATTTCCCATTGTTGATTAGAACAATTTAAGTCTATTCAAAACAAAAGAATCACCAATTTCTAAGAATAATTATCTGAAAACACAAAAACTGAAGAATAAACATGAAAAAATACCAAAAACAATTCTCTATTGGTAGAGAATAAAATATTTGAAGATAATTATAACTCTGGAAGAATGTTTAATTAAAAAATCTTATAATGCTTTGGGATGCCTGTTGTACCACACTTTTCATACATCAGACATATCTGGTGCCATATTTTATATTATGTTTGAATGTCCATTCTCCAAAAAGAACATTATGTTGAAGTATTCATTTGTTTATTAGTTTTATTTATTGTAATGGTAATAAACATGGAGGTTACTGTTACAAAAGTAAGGTAATGAGGACATTTCTTTTTTTTTTTTTTTTTTTTGCCAGTTGTGGGGCTTGAACTCAGGGCCTGAGCACTGTCTTTGGACTTTTTCCTCAAGGTTAGAGCTCTGCCATTTGAGCCTCAACACCATTTGCAGCTTCTTTTCTATGTATGTGGTACTGAGGAATTGAACCCCGGCCTTCATGAATGTTACGCAAGCACTCTACCACTAGGCCAAACTCCCGGTCCTCTTTTTTAAACATTGTTTTCCTCTCCCTCATTTTCTCCATTTACCACTCTCTACACTCTCCTCCCCAGAAAATATTTATATCTATATAAAACATCTTTTATATTATGGCCAGTATAGTAAAAATTCATTTCTTTATTTCTATTATACTTACTTGCCATCACTTATGATTTTTATTTCAATATATTTCTTCATATTCTTTTTGAATAAAAATTAAGGACAAACCATCACATTTCACCTCTGAGTTTAAATAAGATTATAGACCGATTCTTTGTGTTTGATGCACAATATTGTCCTTCATGTTGAATTTTCCCTCATAATTATGTCAAGTTAGTGATGCCTCAAATATTCTCTCTTGTTTTGATAGCGTTCCACATATTCCACTTTTTTGTACCTCTTTTTGTTGTTTAGTTTTTGTTACCTAAGCATGCTAAAAGCAACAAGTGTTATTTAGGAAATAAAGAACAGCATTCCAGTGCCAGTAGACTTAATCTATTTACTGTCTCCTCTGATTAAATAAACTTTGATAATCTATTGATTAGCATCTTAGAAAACCTAATATCACCACTTATGTGCTTTGTGTACCATGTTTTTTCCATGTTCTTAAATGACACATTTTATTTCCTAGCGTTCCATAGCAGTACAGGCACTACCATGAGATGGTGGCGTTGATCAATCTGTGGAGGCTCCTGAAGCAGCCCATTAGGACACATGTGCACATAGGCTGCAGCTTGACCTGATCTGAGTAAGCTTGCTGCACTAAGGGTATCCATACTGAAATGCAGCACTGTGGGCTCATGCTTCTAATCCTACTTTCTCAGGAGGTTGAGCCCTAAGGATCAAGGTTCAAAGCGAGCTCAGACTTCCGTGGTAGTCTCATCTCCAGAGCTAGATATCTGCAGATGTGTAGCTTAGGTGGTAGAGCACCAAATCAAATGGAAAGAAAAAAAAATAAGAAGCAAATAAAGTGCATGCCTTGAACTCAAGCTTCAGTACTGGCTCTATTCAAACAAACAAAATGGAGACCAAAAAATAAAACAAAATGAAGATCTCCATACAATTTCATTTTCTGCTGTGGGATCCAGCTGGAGGGCACAGCCATCTTGCATTTGAGACTGACTGTGATATCAGTTCCTGTGTTTCTATGTCAGCCCAAGAGTCCTTTCCTTAGCATCTCAATTTTTATGATGCCCAAACCTCCATGCTATTTGACTGCCTTAGAAATGCATATTCAGATAATCACCAAATAAACAAATAAATGTATATACAAGATACCAGGTAACAAGGGAAGGTCATGGGATGATGTATCCAATGTTCAAGACGTTATATACCCACTACCTGATGAATGCAACTGTAACCCCTCTAAAAATCACCCTGACAATAAAATATAGTAATAAAAAAGATAATCACCAAGAAAATGCATGCCATAGCTGCGTATCAGAGAACTCATGTGAAAGCCCAAGAACTCTGATCTTTCACCTGACAACTTTGTTTCCCAGAGGTAGAGGTTAATTGGCATTTTCATGGGATCAGCTCTGTCAAAGACTCCAAAGAGAGAGAGAAACAATCGACTTTGTAATATTCTATTCACTACAGGCATATAGAACGAAAAAGGACCAGAGGCTTAAATGTGTTCTGTTTTAAGCATGATTGACTGAATTTGTCCACTACATTGCTTGTTAATCAGTCATGCCTGAAATTCCTAAAAATAATTTCCATTAGATTTTAGACTATATTTAAAAATCAGATGTGATGTCTATAGAAACATTTATCAACTGGATTAAAAAGAACCCTTGAAACTGTTTTATAACACAGGAGCTTACCTTGCTCAGGTTTTTATAAAAGAATAGTTCTTTCAACTGTTGGCATTGTGACACTTCTAGAGATAGGACTTTCAACAAATTGATAATATGTCTTTTTGTGAGTCCAGTGCATTCTACCAATTCCACTGATCTCATCTCTGTGAAAATCTTAATCCAATTATATAATTTTGCTCTACATTGTTTCAATAAAACAATTCTTTTATTAGAATAACTATATGTAAGCTTAGACTTCATATGTAAAGAATTCAAGCACTTTAGTGCTTGTTTATATAGTATCTCTAGCTGGTATGTGATTAAAACTAATTCTCATTCCTAATTTCATTTTCTAACATTGTTATGTTAAAATTTGTGTGTACAAACAAGAAACTCCACATATATGATTGCTTAATGAGGACATCTCTGTCTACAATAGTTATTAATCTCCCTTTTATGAAAGTGTTGTGACTGTAGAAAGAGTAATGGATGACGGGGGAAATGATCAAAATAGTATGTGTTTATTTGCGGAAATAGCACAAGGAAATGCTTCACTTTGCACCACTGATATAGTGCCAAAAATAATTAGCCAAAGAATAATCAGTATTTGCATCTTATTAAAGTTCTCACATCCTTCCACTCACACACTCTACTGACAAAGCAAATAGACTAAGTTTCTCAACTTTATATGGATAGAATACCACAGTGAGCTCTTTTACATTTGGCTTCTTTCATTCAGTTTTATGTTTATCGAGTTTGCCCACACGGTGATGCAACATTCACATTACATGAGATGTTGTTTCACTTTACCAATGCCCAATAATTTGCTTATCTGCAACACTGATGATAGCGTAAGTTTTATTCACAGTTTGGGGTTATGACAAGTTTCACTGCTATTAATATTTTAAGACATATCGTCGGGTAAATAATGCACAAGCAGTTCTATCAGGCATAAATCTAAGAGTTGATTTGCACAACATATGTTGTACATATGTTCATATTTAGCCTAAACCACCAAATACTTTCCTGAAGTGTTTGTAGCACTTTATACTCCCAACACCAGCAGAACTCGAGAGATCTGACTGAATCATTTATTGCTTTCTTCTCCCCTTTCCAAAAGGGAATAGAGTATTTTCATTGAAGTTTTAATTTACATTTCTTTGACAACAAATGAAAGTGAAAATAAGAAATAAATTCATGCAGTCCTGGGCCATTTGGATATTTTTATTTTAAAGTATGTTTTCTATTTATTCTGTTGTGTTATCTTTTATTGATGGGTAGAGACACGTCTTCAGGAGAGTTTCTCTGAAAAACTCATAAGAGTTTACATTTTCTTCCTCATTCTCTTGCTATTCTAGTCTCCTAATAGTGTCTTTTGTTAAGTGTAAGTTTATTTATTTAATAAACTGTATTTTGTCATTTCTTCAATATTTGGAAATATCGTTCCTTTGCTTTGAACGTAATCCAATCCAGTTTCCTCAAGATTATCTCTTCTAAATTCTTTCTGGAGTTTCTTCTAAAAGTTCTATTGTGTTGCTTTTGGTTCACATTTTACAAATGTATTATCTTTTGTTATAAAGATAGTAAGTCAATATATCTACATGAAATGATCACATTTGTCTATATATTCACTTAATGCCTTTGTCATAAAGCAGTTCAAACATGAATATGGGTGCCTCTGCTTTTCATCCTTGAAGTAACACAAGATAGTCTTAATGCAGTACTAATAATGTTAGTAAAGCATTTTGAAATTTTGAAAATAAAATTGTGTAATCATAGTGAAGTTAAAAATTATAATTTTAAACTACATAATATGTTTGTACTATTAAGTTCATTGCATAAGTAAATGTAAATGTGTATTATTTTATATTTGTAAAATTATGCAAAAGATATAAGCAATGCATTGTTTTCTCTAATTTTTAGATATTTCATCACAAAATTTAGAACCATTGCATTAAACATATTTTCTTTAGTAATTTTATTCTGGAACTTCTGTAGTAGAAATATTTTTTATAAATGTACTTACTAATAGTACATCCCTATTTCAACAAATACCCCTTGTAGAAACAAAAACAAAATCTAAATTTATTGCATTAAGTTTGTACTTATTCTCTTAGAAGTGAATTTCACACTTTCAAAAAGGGAAACAAAAGGAAAAACAAAACAGAACTTCAAAGAAAAAGGAAAACTTTCAATAGGAAAACAATTGAATGACTGAAGGGTTAAATACATATTTTAATATCATTGAATGCTATGTAGCTCTTTCTTAGGACTCAATCTATTTGAATTTCAAGGAAATAATGGATCTAAAGGGAGATTTTTATTTTTCTGTGTATGGCAATAGTGAAGAGAATGAAGTGAATTGTCTTTCATATTTTCTAAATAATTCAGCAGAGTGATTTCACCTTTAATGAGATTGTCTCATCTCTTTCCACTTAAAATGTTACTACATTTTATGATGCTTTTATCCTCATAATTGTCTTGTACATTGTAGTCAGATATGTCAAAAAGACCAATATAATTCTTCAGTAGATTCTCATGCACTGATAATTCAATTTATTCCCATAGAAGTTAATTTTTTTCTGTAATCTATTCACAAGCATTGATCTGCCTGTCTCACTTTCATCTATCTTCCTATTTTCAACTATCTATCTATCTATCTACCTATCTATCTATCTATCTATCTATCTATCTATCTATCTATCTATCTTATTATTCTTCATCATCATCATCATGGTCATCATCTGTCTATTTTTAATCTGTAATCTTCAAGCCTAAGCTTCTTGAGAGGGTAATTCAGAGCTCATAATCTGGTAAAGGTATTCTGATGTTTGCATTTTGCCTTTTCCTACAAGGGACCTAGCACTGAGGGGTTGTTTCAAGGAATTATCCAACGATCTAAGCTAGACCTTCAGGCTTATTTGAGCAACATAGGAAGGTGGTTTTTTTTCTAGCCTGAAGGATATCCACAGATGCTGATTATTGCT
Source organism: Megascapheus bottae (assembly GCF_031878675.1). NCBI lineage: Eukaryota > Metazoa > Chordata > Mammalia > Rodentia > Geomyidae > Megascapheus > Megascapheus bottae. The sequence goes on from NC_143509.1 coordinate 20,151,803, forward strand.
CTAGTGCATGTAAATGTTTTAAGGATGACAGGAAAATCAAATTTCCACAGAACTGGAAATGGAGAGCTGTGGAGTCACTCCAAGTTTAGATATCTATCTTTCTTTCTTTTTTCTTTCAATTGCAGTTGTAAACCCTTGTGTAAATGGCTTGTAATATAAACATTCCTCAGAGTGCTGCGAACTCTAGACTAACGAACTCTAGACTAAATGTCATTTCAAGTGGAAAATCTGCATCACATAGTGTATTCAAGTTGTTTAGTATTTTGGTACTGCAGATCAAAAAGGAAGGAAGAAGAAAAGAAGGGATTTTGGAAATGATTGTATCTTACAAGAACAGCAATCACGTGGCAACAAAAGTAACATCAAGTCAATAAATACTAGAGCAATTCGCCCCAGAGTATATTTCCAGTAGTGGTGACATGCACATTTGTTTTGGTGATGTATCCTTCCTCACCTTCACAGACTCTGATAACAGAGACAATAAAATATAAACATGACATTGAAACAAAAATCAACAATTTTAGTGGTGGAGATAACCTTACTAAAGTTCTGTTACAATGACACAACTTAGAAATGGCCTGTGCAGCCCAGTTACAGAAAGGAGACCTGACCTACACACCACACAAATTTTAGAGAAAAATGGTGAGACTGAAACTTCATCATGTCACTGCTGCTTCTTTTCTTCATGAACACTATCCAAGTGTATATTCCCTGAAATTTCAATGAGTTAACTCATGTAATTTCTTTATATGATATGGCTTGTTTCAAGAACATTGGTGATGGAAGAGCAGACAGTATGTGTTGTAGGTATTACTCTGAAGAAGAGCATGCTCATACTCAGGCCTTTGCGGAAAGAACAATGGCTCCTTTCTGTAACTCTACTGCCTGACTCTTCTTGGTTTTGGTCCCCAAAATGCATGCTTAACTATCCAAGCTAAATATCTCTGAAATCATATAGATGAGTATTAATCATTGGGCTCAAATTTGTACACCCTACATGGGAATTCAAATAAATATGCCATTGATGAAAACGCATTGTGTAAGAAACTAAGGTGTTGAGCAGAAATCCCTTTGTACAAGTACTTAAATGTAATTTTTAAACAAAATACAATGTAGAATAGAATGAATTATGTGCCCAGGAGAAGAAGTTTTCTATTCCTGTAGTTTTTATATCCAGTTGTTAGAGACTATCTTAAACAATTAGATTCAGACTTCTATTTATACAGTGCAAAATGTTGCTGAAGTATATATGACAAAGCAAAGAATTAAGAAGCAAAGATAAGATGAGTAATTATAAAGCACATGATTAAATGAAAGTGTATCCAATATTCATATGTATATTTTCAAGTTAGCTAAATGTGAAACCTCAATATAATACTCACTCTAGAATTCTATAATTGGAGTTCTTTTGAAATTGAACTTATGTTAACATATCTGTATTATGATAGCCATAACTCATTAAAATTATCAATTCATATTTTAAAAAGTCTACATTTCTAGGTGTTCTATACTTGTAGCTAATAATGCTTAATTGTACAAAAGATTTCAAAATAATCTTTAAAGTTTGAAATATCTATTAATAATAGCTATGTCACTCCTGGGAAATAAACCACTTTAAAATGAACTGCTCCAGCATCTCTCACAATCTGAATATCAGGTGTGTTTCTTTAGAATCCCAAGGAAGAGCAAGAAAGGATGTACCTAAAGAATGTCCTTTAATTGATCCTGTTTTCTCTCTTAAATTTCTGCCAGTGTTATGAATATGGAATCATAATACTTTAGGTCACTAAATAAGAGAAATAAAAATTTCAAAAGACATTTATTATTACCTCATGCCTCATGACGATCTTATAGTTTGAAATAAAATAAGACTAAATTACTCTAATTATTCTGAAAACATACAGAGTTGACATATTTTCCCAGAATTTAGTTTCTTGCAAAACACATGAATCTTGCAGATGTGACATGAGCTTGCACATAACACAAACTGAAATTGGGATCCAGTAATATCAATAATAAAATTATTAATGTCAAGATGTTTGCTTCTTGGTTTACAAGAATACATGGAATACATTTTGTAATGAAACTTCACTACTGTGACAACTTCTGCTATAATGAGCTCATTATTGATCCTCCCTTGACAAAAGTAAGAAAGAAAAAAATAACACAATTGTCTTTTGTTGGATAATCCTCTTTGTCCTTTAAACATTGGTTCCATCAATTGATATTTCTCTTTTGTGGCTGTAAGCTTCATGAAATTCCTGTATTCTATTGGTTGTATTCATAGAAGTATTACAGATATTTTCTTTATTCCATGTAATACATACCTACATCAGACTTATGCATATCAACATAAAGCCACTTGTAATTACTAGTTGCTATGCTTAGGATCTAAATTTTTGTCTTCATTCTATTTTGAAATCATACCATTCAATGTTTAGCTGTATCCTAACATGATACATAAAGAAGCCACAATTTGTTAAAGGTGGACCTAACATGCTATTGTAAATACCAAATTATAGTTACATCATTTTCCATTTGTTTCTTCAATATTAATTGACCAATTATATGAGAAAATTTTGTTGAAGATTGAAGAATATTTAAAATATATTATTTTCCTCCAACAACTCCATTCTACCTAAGCCTTTCTAATTTTGAAGTCCACATTTTTATATTTTTCTCGAATCCAGTGGATCCATTAAAAAGAAAAATAAATGTATGGAATATATGCTCATGATGTGTTATCAGAGAAAAATATTCCCTCTGTTCTGTGAACTCTTAGTAAATCACAAACCCTAGAGGTATTATCTGATCAGACATGTCCGATAGAATCAACTAGATTTGAGACCCATGCTTTTTCCTTGCAGTCGCTTTTAAAGTGTCTGTTTATTTTTCTCCTGGATTGTCAGAATTTTATCATTTTTATCACCAATTTATCTCTCTACATTCTCTATCTCTATCCTCTCCTTATAAAAAGAAGGAAATAGCAATTATCTCCAGTATTTTATTCATCCTAGGCATAGAATTGGGCCATGACTCACACAATTGGCAAAATGAAGATTTTATGCCAGGAGAAAGCCTTTTATTCATTTTTCTCACATAATAACACAATTGTCTAAGAAGAATGAGATATCTTGACAGTATGATTAACTTGTATGGGAGTATGTAGAATATACAGCTCCTCTTTAACATTAGGGTAAAAATTGCATAAAAATCCAATGGAAAATTGAAAGATGACAAATGCTTTCTACATATTATTTATAATATTAATTTGAGGCTTACAGACA